>NC_082394.1:7285053-7367553 GCF_031168955.1 Gadus macrocephalus
GACCAAAGAAAAACAACAGTGTTACCCCCTATGTTTTATTTGATAAATATCGACAGTGTTACCCCTTGTGGTTTATTTCATGACGACCAATAAAAAACAGCAGTCTTACCCCTTATGTTTTTTTTCATGACGGCCAATAAAAAACAACAGTGTAACACTGTCGTTTTTATCAAATGAAACATGAGGGGTGACACTGTCGTTTTTCTTTGGTAGTCACGAAAAAAACCATAAGGGGTAACATTGTTCCTTTTTTTATTGGTCGTCATGAAAAAAACCATAAGGGGTAACACTGTTCCTTTTTTTATTGGTCGTCATGAAAGAAAACATAAGGGGTAACACTTGTTTTTTATTGGTCGTCATGAAAAAAAACATAAGGGAAATAATAGAAATACACACATACATTTTAATGTCATGTATATCCTCTTTATTGATGATTGATTATTGTATATTGTCTTTGCCTCAGTGGTGCAGTGGGGTGCACTCTGCCTAACCCCCTGGAGACCGGGGTTCAAGTCCGGATGATGACCTCTGTTGGAAGTTTTTTTTCTCGATTTCATGCGAATTATAAAGTCAAGTATAACCTTTGTGATGACTTTAACCGGTGTCTTGATGGTGCATTGTTAAGTTCGGAGGTTAACACTCTAAACAGCTCATGTTCCGATCCCTGCAAAAACGTCGACAGGGGTGCCACTGTCGCTTTTTATTGGTCAACATGGAAAAAACATGAGGGGTAACTGTCGTTTTTTATCGGCCGTCATGAAATAAATATAAGGGGAAAACACTGTCGAGATTTATCAAATAAAACATAGGGGGTGACACTGTTGTTTTTCTTTGGTCGTCATGAAAAAAAACACAAGGGGTAACACTGTCGTTTTTATCAAATGAAACATGAGGGGTAACACTGTCGTTTTTATCAAATGAAACATAAGGGGTAACACTGTCGTTTTTCTTTGGTCGTCATGAAAAAAACCATAAGGGGTAACAATGTTGTTTTTTATTGGTCGTCATGAAAGGAAACATAAGGGGTAACACTGTTGTTTTTTATTGGTCGTCATGATAGAAAACATAAGGGGTAACACTGTTGTTTTTTATTGGTCGTCATGAAAAAAAACATAAGGGGTAACACTGTTGTCTTTGTCAAATAAAATATAAGGGGTAACACTGTCGTTTTTTATCAGTCATCAAGAAAAAAACAAGGGGTAACACTGTCGTTTTTTTTCATGACCAATAAAAAACGACAGTGTTACGCCTTATGTTTTTTTTCATGACGACCAATAAAAAACGACAGTGTAACACTGTCGTTTTTATCAAATGAAACATGAGGGGTGACACTGTCGTTTTTCTTTGGTAGTCATGAAAAAAACCATAAGGGGTAACACTGTTCCTTTTTTTATTGGTCGTCATGAAAAAAAACATAAGGGGTAACACTGTTGTTTTTTATTGGTCGTCATGAATAAAAACATAAGGGGTAACACTGTGGTTTTTTATTGGTCGTCATGAATAAAAACATAAAGGGGGTAACACTGTTGTTTTTTATTGGTCGTCATGAATAAAAACATAAGGGGTAACACTGTCGTTTTTATCAAATGAAACGTAAAAAAAACTGTAGTTTTTTATCTGTGGTCATGAAAAACCCATAAGGGGTAACACTGTTGAAAAGTATCGAATAAAGCATAGGTGGTAACACCAGGGACGCGGGAAGTCAGTCCAAGGGGGGGGGGGGGGGTGCTGAGAGAGAGTCTATATAATGACGTCATAATAAATGCTGCGCAACATTCAGGGCTCCACTCTGATAAACACTCTACTGGTGTGTAAAAAGAGTTCTGCCAACTAGCCACTGTTATTCACAAACGTCAGCAAGTAAACAATGTGGAAATTAGAGTCAACTCGGCTGATACTGTGCTGAATTTCACACTATAACAACATGCCGACAAGCTGTTGCGGTCCGGGATTATACACAGCGTTATAACAAGGATTTAGGAGGTTATTTCTAAAGGTTTAAAAGGAGAGTGACAATAAAAGAAAGCCTTTATTTTCATCCAGAGTTACGAGTTGTCTGATATGAGGAAAGTGACGGTTTCTCCGTCAAGTGAACAGTCCGTCTTTGCTCTTTTTTTGCCAACCAGTTTACGTGCAGGATTCCAGAATCATAACGATAACATTCAACGTGTCTATTAATATGGCAGCAACATTTTACACCAGTTTTAGAATGTTCACTACAACAGATGTTGAACACCAACTTTCTTATGTAAAATCAGCATAGTACGATATTCAGCTATCGACAGTTCTGCGTTGTGCGTCATAGCCTACGTCAGCCTACTCAGACAATGTTCTAAATAAATTGAAATGATAATATGATAAATATCATAAAAAGGGTGGATGTCAATAATTAAATGAAAAATCATGTTGTATGATAAAATTATAAAAAAAAAGAAAAAAGTATTGATTTGTTCATAAAACCTTCTCACTTGCAGTTACAGCCAGAGGCCGCCAGGGGGGGGGTGCTGCAGCACCCTAAGCACCCCCACTTCCCGCGTCCCTGAATATACATGAGTAAACATGTCACTGTGTGAACCACTTTCACTGCTAACACTGTGCTGGTTTGACAGCAATTATTCAAACGCCAGTCGGATTTCACATGTTAGGCACCCTGGACGTTGAAGAGCTAAAAAAAGCCACAACGTGAGAAAGAATTAATTGGTAGGAGAAAAAACTCACCGGCTTTCCCTTTTTAGAGGTGGTTTGTATGGGTTTTTTTCACCTAAACTCAAAACAATCGCACATCCGACAGGTGCAAATACCAACAGGGGATTTTATTATTAAGTAAGGCTGCATATGTGTGTGGATATAAGGGGAGATCCAATTAAAAGCAAATCAATATTTTGACATGCAGCTTTTAAAATATACGTAATCTGTACTTATTTGTTAAAAAAATAACCAATCAACTCCTCATATTATATACAACATAATGATGTTTCTTTCTGTTTATGCTAGAGTTATTCTTTCTCCAGGCTCACAAAAGATGGGTCTTCATCTCCCTTTAAAATCCATTAAAAATAAATCTTCCATCCATTGTAATATTCTACATGTTTTGACAGAACTTACATAATGTCTCTCTTGTTCAGTCTGACAGCAAAGGTTTCCTCAAAAATACTCTTCCAAGATAAGAAAAGATTAGATAAGACAACACTTTATTGATCCCCAGGCGGGGAAATGTGGGTGTTTACAGCCGCAGAAACACACGCGGAAATAGAGATGCCTCCTAGTTACAAAAATGCAATACAAATAAAAATGCCAAACAAAATCAGACAATAAACATATAATGTAATAATAAACATCTCCCTTCAGTCGGTGGCTGCAGGGTCTACCCGCTGGCCACGGCTCAACGTTAAGTTGATGGGAGGGCTTGCCCATCCTCCTCTCTCCACCCCTGCCTCCAGACGAGCCCAGATGTAGTCCAATAAGCCAGCTGGCCTTGCTCACCAGCTGGGTCCGTGGGTCTTTCCAGCCCTGGTGCCATCCCTCCTGCCCGCTTCAGCAAACTACTCTGACTCACTCTGACTCTGACTCAGTTCATCGCCCAACGACAAAACTGTGCTTAACATAGGGTCTCGTAATCCTTTATTATTGGCGTTCATGTTGTAAAGTGCTACCAAATCAACTTCCAACTTACTGACTAACTGATCCATTTAACAAATGGTAGGAGAAATTAATAATATCAAACAAATCTTTTCAGCCAGCATCAAGTCTATAATCCGTAAACCTCATTGGCACATTTCCGGTGTTCCTCATGCTTCCAAGTAGGCTTTTTGCACCTCATCATTAGGCCAAAATCAAGGTAGATGTACTTTCTATAATTCTTGTTAGCACACAGTTAGTCTCGCAAATCACACTTTTGAGTCTGACGGCAGACAAGCTTGAATATGATCGAATTTGGCATTTCACTTTCGTTCACTTCATATTTGTTTCCACAATCAATCTTGTTGCTGGAGGTGATGATCTGTAAGTGTATAATTGCTGAACACAAACTCGACCAGTAGTAGTAAAGTGTAAAACAGCGTCTGTTAAAGTTTCCAATCAACACTGTCGACCCTCTAGACACTGTGGACAAATCCTCTTTGGAAAGCTTTCATCCACTTGCGTGAATGAGTTTTCTTTTCGTTGGAATATCTCCGTAATGAAAGAGGCAACAAGGCGTAACTCCGCCCCTTGCAGTGCCTGCTATCAGGCCCGTCTTCCCCCAGAAGTTCTGCTGTGACATAGTAGGACGGCTGGATCCGGAATTAGCATATAGTAAGAGGGACAAAGCTGGATTACTGACTGAGCATAACGAGTTACTTCACCCAGGGGCCCCGAGAGCTGCAGGCCCCCAAGGGCCACATTGTGTCTCCCTATTATAACTGATGCGATGTTAATCGAAAGCATCCACATACATTATGTACTGTAACGACTGGGGCTGGAGAAAAATATTAAAATAAAATAAAATAATGTTAAAATAATATATAAAATAATAATAATAATTGCGTGCAAATCTGATTTTGTACGCATGTTACATTAAAATCAAATACCAAACTGTGACTTTATCTCAGCAATTGCTTTATTTGAATATTTGTTTATATACCATAGGTGCCACACACACATCATGAATTAAATCAATAATCTGTTAATCGCAATGAATAATCACAATTACAATATAAAATAATTAAATTGTCATTTGTGTCATAATAATGTCATTTGTGTCGTTATAATGAAGTATATTATTTATTTATTTTTGGGAATAACTCATTTTGATATCATTGTGCTCATGCATTTTCTTCAACAAATGTGTTCACAAAATATTAATCATAATCCAAATAAGTTTCAAACTGCAGACCTGGGGGGCCTGAACAATCCATGCAGCGCAGGATGGGTTTCTGGGTAAATGATGGAGATTATGCCAGCAGCAGTGATAGTCTGATCACATCAAAGGCTTCAGACTCTGTGCCAATTATGAGAACTTTGCTGCAGGTGGCTCCCCTGTGTTCACACCTGGGTTAAGCCTAGCTGCAAGGAGAAGCTCAATCGGTGCTTATAAACGCTCCACTTTAGGATCCTGGATGCTTATCCCACTTTTTACAAATGCTGATACTTAGTGTCGTGGTGGTGGTGATGGTGTAGGGTGGCTGTGGCCTCATAGGAGGCTAAACCGCCCAAGATAAGGGCGACAACATATTTTTTCTTTAGATAAAGGGGAACATTTTGTTTTTTTTAGATAAGGGAGGCGATTTGCTTGGGAGGATTTCAATTTTTTCTTTCGATATTTAGAAACATATTTTCGCTTAAGAAATATAGGGGAAGGATCATTCTTAGGATAAGGGGGAAAACTTATATATATATTATATTTGACTTGAAACATGCATTTGCTCTGTGAATATACAGTTACAAATAAATCATATTGCAATTGTGAATTTAGCATTTGACCAAAGACATAACCTCTTGCAGAGGCAGTTAGCAAATGAGCAGGTGAGTGATGGAGTTGTGAGTGAGGCAGTGAGTGAGTGATTGAATAAATAAGTGATATAGTGAGTCAGGAAGAGAGATAATGAGTGGGGCAGTGAGGGAGTGAGTTAGTGAGTGAGTAAGACAGTGAGTTAGTGAGGTAGTGAGTGGGTGAGTATGCTCCATTGACAGGAAACAATCCAGTTGCACAGAAATGGATATAACGTTTCCCTGTTATATCAGGTTACTACGGAAACCGAGAATACAACAGGATCTCCTGCTGCACTTAACATCACCAAACCACAGGACCAAGGTCCGATAAGGACTGCATGGCGAAGCATAAAAACAACAACAAGATAAAATCACCATTCTTCCCAATGAATAATCTTGTCTGTAGCGTTCCTGTGAATCTGTCTTTGTGAACAGGGTGTGCATCTGAGTCATGGTGGGATTCAGAATCAGTGTTGGTGTATCAGAGGGAAGTTATTTCTGACCAGGATGACAGAGTATCATCACAGGGATCCATTCATTCTGGCCGTGGTGCTTCATAGGTTCTCAAGCTATGCACTTGTCAGTGCACATGTTTTTGCGTGATTAGGATGTGAGTCTGTGAGTGTGTGTATGTGTGGGTGTGGGTTTGTGTGTTTGTATGTGTGTATTCGTGTGTGTGTGCGTGTGTGCATGTGTGTGTGTGTGTGTTCGTGTGTCTGTTTTGTGTGTATTTTGTGTGTCTGTATTATTGTGTGCGAATGCGCCATGTCTGTGTGTTCCTTGATCCTGACGAGAGGTCACAGGTCATAGCCCCTAATCAATAGGACTACTCTCTCCTGATGATTAATCTATAGCATTAGAACAGCATAGCATGTGGTAACAGCAGGAAATCCTTCAGGAATCCATGCTATGGACACAACTGCAAAGACTAAGGAGGACAGCAAAACCTCTGAGGGACGAATTACACCAAACCTTGGATTAATTACACACGTCCCTCCCGCGGATCGCCATTGACCCCCTACAGATCACAGGGCAACTTCTCACGTAAACGTCACTGTTTCACATTTGGAATCTGACCTTGGACCACAGATAACGAGACACAGGTCAACACTCGCCTCTGTTCATGCCGAGAGGGATTCACAAGCATGGCGGGCAGCCCTGGAACAAAGCCATGGCTGCCCCCTTCCCCCCCCCCCCCCCCCCCCCCCCCCCGTTTTTCCTGATCTTCGACCTGATCAGGAAAAACGAGGTCGGAGCTCAAGCACCAGGCAATCACGAGGGGGTTACTTGCATTTAATACAGAGCAAAGGAGACAGTGATACAATATCCTGTCCTGCAGTCCATTTGTGGTCTCCTAATAAAATGATCTTATTTTAGGCCAACAGATGCCCTGACTCCAAATCATGTTGATACGATCAAATTGAATTTACTGGGGGAGGGCTATCTGTGTCGTGATTATTTATAGAATGACAGGTCTCCCACGTAACCCTGTTTCATAGGAATACTCCAGAAGACCCTATTTTTGGACTCTGAACACGGTGTACGTTTGTTAGTTTCAAGGGCTTTCCCCCACCTTCATTGCACAGGCTGTTTTGTAGAAATGACTTTAGATCAGAGTACATAGTGGCATTATTAGTGAGATTTGCCCTCTTAGACAAAAATACTATGGTGTGCCTCTTTTTCAACCTTAGCTTGAGGACATTGCAGAAAGAATAATGCCAAAACTATACAACTGTAGGACTGACTATACATTATATAGTTGCACTGTATATTGTTCCAACACTCTGCACGCCATGTTTCCTGTAATACCCCTCACCGTATCACCCCATTATTGTATACTTCATTCCCAATGGATGTACAATGAACTGATTTCTACAAATCCAAAAGTCTGAAACATAATGGAAGCCCCCAAACATAAAAGCCCTTCAGTGGCCTACTTGCTGCCAGAAGGACACATCTCATAGCTTGGAGCGGTCAGAACCGGAGGATGTGATTGGATGAAAGGAACCCCTCCAATATGGGGTACGAGGGATGTGGACAGGGAGTATTCAACGTGGAGCATGAGGTCTCCTGGAGAATAATGAATGTGACATTTCCCTGACATTTAGCCGCCTGTCTGCTCGAGGAGCCCAAGAATGGGAGAAATTAAGAGCAGGAGCAGCGCACGAGGGGAGGGGAGAGCCAGGACCCCTCATGAATAACATTGATTTAATTGTTTTTTTTAACCAGATTCACCTGGGGTTGTACATTTTAATGAGCTTCTGTACTCATCACACACAAACACAGACACACACGCACGCAAGCATTCACACACGCACGCACACACACACACACACACACACACACACACACAGACTCACACATTCACACACACACACACTCACACATTCACACACACACACACACACACACAAACACAGACACACACGCACGCAAGCAATCCCACACACACACACACACACACACACACACACATCTCATACAAACACATGCACACACACAGAATAATCTCAGCCTATGTTGCTTCTAAGTTTCTCAATGTGAAACGTGCATCCATAGAGCACATTCTATTGCTGGAAGTCTCCGTTGACGAACACCTCAGCGTATCACCTCACGTTGTGGTTAATTCTGGACCACCGAATGAGCCCACACTGGTTCAGGGTTTCACATATAGTTAGCACAATGCATCCGTGCTTTTAGTAGGTTTGCGCTGTGGTTTTATATTGCCCTCTCAAGCTAGTTACATTGTTCCCTGGGCATGGGTCTGCTCTCCACTTGTCAGAGGGCCAATCTCAGACCGGAGTGCTAGCACTTGTAATACAGGGGAGAGCTGTGCATTTCTGGGAAAGCCCACCTTTCAACGCTACGGCACAAAAACCTTCAAAAACGTAGCGCTGCATGTGGGTCGACTCCGCCACAGAACCCTGTTTCGTTAAACTCATTAATCCTCTCCTCCACGGTGACGTTTGAACAAGGGTGATGGTGCACATATCGCAGGAGACAGCCCTTCCTTTTTTCCATAGGCGTTTGAACGTTGTAAACTCTAATAGGATCACCATTGATTTTACATCTCCCCCTGGATCTGCGCGAGAAAGTGATTTCCCCGACTTGACTCGGCCGCAGAGCCCATCTCGGGGTGTTTGCGCGGCCTGACAGCCCCTCCACGCGGCCTCCCTGCAAGTCATCCCCCCAGCGCAGCCAGCCGACAGCTAGCCCGGCGGACCCTGGGAGGATCCCTCAGCCGGCGTCACGACTTGCGTGATTAGAGTGCGGGGAATCTAATTGTTGTTCAAACACTGCCGGTGTGTGTGTGTGTGTGTGTGTGTGTTCGTGTGTGTGCGTGTGTGTGTGTGTGTGTGTGTGTGTGTGTGTGTGTGTGTGTGTGTGTGTGTGTGTGTGTGTGTGCGTGTGTGTGTGCGTGTGTGTGCGTGTGTGTGTGTGTGTGTGTAACGTCGTGAGCTATTGTGAGCCAGGACCGGCTCATAAATCGTGCGGCGGCCGTTGTTCATTCAGGTAGCATTAGGCCGTCCTAATAGACGATCAAATATAGAATAAAGGGCTGACAAATTTGGAAATGATTAGCCAAATTAAATATTCCACAGACGGATCCATTTTTGTTTTGTGAGCAGAGATGGTGAATCAATGAGGTAATTATAGAGCATATCATCATGAGGCTATTATCAGTGGGCAAGCAATAAACAGATGGAGGGAAACAGACTTTGAATCAGAGGTATAACAGCAGCAACAACAACAACATCTCTAAATCCACTTGAAACAACCCTCTTATGGACCCGGAGCAGACAGAGAAACAGCCTCCATAACAAATACGGAGTAAACCCAATGTCTCCATCGTGTCGTTCAGAGACATGTTGAATTCGTCAGGCGAGCTGGACAGCAACAACAACACCACAGAGTCACGTAATCAAAAGGCCGTGTGGCATCTTGACAACCACAAGGTGATTCCCCTCTGGCGAGTTCCTCCTCAAACACATTCAATGAAATATATTAGCAATAGCTAGAGCAATACCGGAGGAAGGCTGTGTTTCCCCCAGACCAGCCATTTCACACGCAGACACACGAAGGTGAATGTCTACTGAAGGTCTACTGAATGCCTACTGAGGAACTATTTAAAGCCTATTTAATGAATAGTTAATGACATGTAGTAGTGGTAGTAGTAGGAGACAGCGGCGTGTTCTAGGGGTGGGGCCACAGGGGGCCTGGCCTCTGCTGAAATCTGAGTGGCCCCTGACGTGCCCCTGTTCCGTCAATCAATTGACGAGCTGAACTACCGGAGAATTCACCGATCACAGATGCAATTCCACCCCCAAACCGTTGGCGGCAGTAATGTGTCAATGCAACTTAGGAGAAGAAGCGGACCCGCGTCAACAACTCAGCGCAAGGCCGGTACGGCCCCTGAATGTAGCATGGGGCCCCTTAATGGCCACTGTTTCAGAAAAATCCTAGAACCGCCACTGGTGGGAGAAGTATTAGTAATAGTAGTAGCAGTAGGATTAGTAGTAGTAGTAGTAGTAGTAGTAGTAGCAGTAGTCATGGTAGCCATAGCAGAAGTAGCGGTGGTAGTGTTACACTTACACCTACAGCTGTCTTATGTAAACCTTAACACATCAAATAAAACTCAACAGAGAAAAACAAATCTGGGCTATGAACAGTGCTAACATAACATAAGCTAATAATTACTAACATAACTATTTTTATAATGGTTTAGGATTAAATGTGATTCATACCGCATTACAAAGTCACAATATTGAACATGTAATACTACTGTGTTCCTCCTCTTCTACTTGAGTACTTGAGAGTCCATTGCTGATTCCACGTGACCCCCTGTTCTGTCCTCTTTTAATAGTTAGGAAGGAAGGTCACTGAGGGATCAATAAGTATAACTCTGACTTGCAAAACTTTTCCTCCATGATCAGCAAAAACACATTTTAATGACTAAAGACTGAAGCCTAATCACGCCTCTCTACGGACCATCTTGTAAACAAGCGCACAGGGATTATTGAAATGTATTCATGAAATGTGAAAATTACCACATAACTAGATGTTGAGAGTGCCCACACATTCAAAATGTACAGCCATAAGTGATTTTTATACTTTGATACAATTTGAAAGTCAAATAGCATGTGCATTTGTGTTCATGTGTGTGTGTGTGTGTGCGTATTTGTATGTTTGTGTGCGCACGCATGTATCTCTTTGTGTGTATCTCTGTTTGTGTCTGTATGTGTTCCCGTGTGCCTATTGTTGTGTGCTTTTCTATACTTGTGTGTGTGTGTGTGAGTTTGTGCATGCATGACTATGTGTCTGTGTGGTGGTCATCTATGTGTATGTGTGTATGTGTGTCTCTCTCTACGTCTGCAAGCATGTGTGCGTATCTCATGCGTGTGTGTGTATCTAAGTGCATGTGTATGTGTGTGAGTGAGTGTGTGTGTGTGTGTGTGTGTGTGTGTGTGTGAGTGTGTGTGTGTGTGTGTGTGTGTGTGTGTGTGTGTGTGTGTGTGTGTGTGTGTGTGTGTGTGTGTGTGTGTGTGTGTGTGTGTGTGTGTCTCTATCACTGCGTGCGTGCATCTCTGCGTGCCGTCCCCACGCAGGTCCCCCGTTACCTTGGCTGCGATGGACGAGCCGGGCTTCTCCAGCAGGTCCCAGAGCTTCTTCCTCTTCTCCGCGCAGCAGGTGTTGTCAAACTCCTCCCCCTCCCGCACCTTCAGGTTGTCCGCCTCGCGCTTCAGCTCCTCGTTCATCTGCTCCTTCTTCTGGTGGTAGCGCGCCTGGCAGCAGGACTCCAGGTAGATCTCGTCGACGCCCAGTAGTCCAGCTCCTGGCTGAAGGACAGCGCGCACATCTCCTCCATCATGTGGAGCTTGCCCGTGCGGTAGAAGTTGAGGATGGAGGTGAAGGCGCCCGGGTGGCGGTCGAAGAAGTACTCGTTCTCGTCCAGGCTGTAGTCGTCGCACACCTCCATCAGGGAGTCGTGGCCGTCGCAGTCCCGCAGCTTGCCCAGCCGCGTGCGGGGCAGCCGGTCCAGGGTCCGCCACAGCACCTCGTGCGGGAGGCCCCCCACGTTGAGCCGCACCCGGCGGAAGCCGCCCTTGGTCTGGCTGAGGTCCACCGTCGCCGCCCCCGCCCCCCCCCCAGCCCCCCCCCCCCGCCGCCGCCGCCGCCGCCGCCGGGTCAGGGGGGAGGGAGGCGGTGGAGCGCGAGGCCGCGTGGTGGTGGTGGAGCTCCGTGGGGGGCTTGTCCATCATGAAGTCGGACGGGAGGGGGGGCGGAGGAGCATCTCCCTGGCTATGGACAACATGATGCCTGCTCTTCCATTACCGTCTCTGAGAAGGAGAAGGAGTGAGGGAGAGAGAGAGGGAGAAGGGGAGAGGGGGAGAGAGAGAGAGAGAGAGAGAGAGAGAGAGAGAGAGAGAGAGAGAGAGAGAGAGAGAGAGAGAGAGAGAGAGAGAGAGAGAGAGAGAGAGAGAGAGAGAGAGGGAGGGGAGGGAGGGAGGGAGGGAGGGAGAGAGGGAGGGAGAGAGAGAGAGAGAGAGAGAGAGAGAGAGAGAGAGAGAGAGAGAGAGAGAGAGAGAGAGAGAGAGAGAGAGAGAGAGAGAGAGAGAGAGAGAGAGAGAGAGAGAGAGAGAGAGAGAGAGAGGGGGAGAGAGAGAAGGAGAGAGAGAGAGAGAGAGAGAGAGAGAGAGAGAGAGAGAGGGGGGGGGGGGGGGGAAAAGGGTTATTATGGGATGCAGCCCTGATCTAACACTTTGAAAGACCACTCAAACTCATATATTCAACCAAAATATTTATTTGTTCGGTTTTGTTTTCTGAATGCCACTGTAGTAGGGCTAAAAAAAACAACGAGTGAACTACATTGTTATTTCTGATATTGAAGGTGTGGACAAGCAGAGCTGGAACGAGCGGTTATATACGAGCGCTGTCCACTCCAATGGTGCTGAAACGTCAGACCGTGCTCGGAGTCCATTCCGGAAAAACATGGCGAGGACCTCCTAACTGCCCATTCTGTGAGCTTCTTCCAGGAACCGTCAATGTTTCACATATACAAATATCGATCAGACCTATTCCGCTTGTTCTATTTTCTTAAAAATATATATGCAAAACAGCCTCTGGCAGGCTTACAGACATGACTTGATCAACGTCTTGCAAAGTTTCCCACGTATCTCTCCCAGAAGTAGGAGATGCCTGATATTAGCTTTGAAATAATAAGCATGCATCGAAACAGTTAGGCCGGAATGGCGTGTTATTATGGGGGGCTATGACCAAAATCAATACGTATGCTGACGCGTTCTGCCTCCACCCCTTTCCTTCTTATTTAAACAATCTCGATCAACAATTAAGTCTATAATGGTACACTGAAACCCTATGCAAATTCAAAAAGACACCGTTTTATTTGCCAGTGTAAAATAGGATCTCGGAGGGACTTGTGCAGCCACCGGTGATCGGGGGGCTTTGATTGCCTGGTAATTAGTCAAACTGTACCTTGGCGAATCCAAATTCGATGCATTTGCCAACTCAATATTGACTAATCTTCAGATACACTGCTCTCTGGTGTGGTGAACAGGGCTGATGCATAGCCCTGGATACGCACTTGATCATCTATTGCCACTGATCATTACAGTTTATTTATTAATCAATGGATTTGGACGCCCGGAATCCTTTTTTGCTATGAATATAAATATAAAATGATCATTAGTACGTACCGTTCCTGGAAAAAGAATATTCCTGAGGCAGCCAAAACGATGCCGAACTATTGCAAAGGAGGAGCGGTTATTGGTTTTATTATTCCCGGGATTGGACCCTTTCCCTTTCAAACGTTGCATCGGTGGAACCCTCCTCTGCCTCCGACATGACAACGAGATCCGACAAGCGACTGATGTGCGAGCCACCGTGTTCCCAGGGCGAATAAAAAAATGTTAGTCCGATGTAAAAAGATCAACAAGTAGGCTACGTGGAGGACCCATTCGGACGGGCTACTTGAGTTCACAAGCGGCGTCGTATCTCACGTCTGGAGGTAGTTCCACAGCATCCCCCCCCCCCACCCCTTCTCTCCCCCCCCCCCCCCTCCACCGGCTCCACATCCCATTAACCCCCTCACATGCGATGGTCAAACAGCTGTTCCTCCTCACTCCAGGAAGAGGGAGGACGACGTGGCTACATCCCAGGTAAACCAACCCCCCTCCTTAGCAACACCAATCCCATTTTACGAATCCATTTGGAACCAGGGGGAACACCAGGGCAGGGAGGGCTGCATTTTTTTTTTAAAGTAGAAACAAGGGATTACTGTGGTGCATCGTTATCACGATCATAGCCTTACCCAACTGGTAGTTGCATATGTGCGTGTGTGGAGGGGAGGGGAGGGAGGCTAATGTGTGTGTTTGCGTGGAGTGGGGCTGCGATAAAGACACACAGGTGAAGAGAAGATCCAACTCCCAAACCTGTATTATGCAAACACTCACACACACACACACACACACACACACACACACACACACACACACACACACACTTCTGTAGAGAAAGCGATGTGATGTCATTACACTGGAGATGGGGCGTTAGTAGCTCAGGCGGTAGAGCGGGTTGATTTGTAACCGGAAGATCCCCGGCTCCTCCTAGCTGAGTGTGGAGGTGTCCCTGAGCAGGACACCTAACCCTAACTGCTCCCGACGAGCCGGCTGTCGCCTTGCATGGTCGACCCCGCCGTCAGTGTGTGATTGAGTGTATGAGTGTATGAAGAAGCGTCTGCTAAATGCACCCAATGCAAATTAGAGAATAAAATAACATATCTTCAGTGTGCAGTGTGTTCATGTCATCATTAAGATTATGGATTATTTTAACAATACAGCAGTTTATTCTAAATGTGGGTCAATAAAACACAACAGGCATATTGTGTGTCCCTCAATATGTCGGCTGTTCTAAATAAGCTCTTTATAAGATGCAAGATATTTCAGTCTTTGGACGAAAAATGTAAATCCAATCTTTCTTTTTATTAAAGAGACAGCCATTATAAAAGCAACAAACAACACAGTCCGCCTTTCAAATAAAATAAATAAGTATCATACAAAGTTGAAAAAATTACAAAATAACAAATTACAAAATTACAAAATTACAAATTAAAATTGCATCGTAGCTATTGGCCTTAACGAAATAATAAAAAATCTTAAAAAAATAAAAGAGGGATGAGAGAGAGAGAGAGAGAGAGAGAGAGAGAGAGAGAGAGAGAGAGAGAGAGAGAGAGAGAGCTACACAGCAAACTACACAAACTTGGCCTGAACACCACGTTAGGCAACTGCATTTTGGACTTTCTAACACACCGCACACATGTCAGGATTGGCAAGCACGCCTTCCCCACCCTGCCCATGAACACCGGGACCCCTCAGTGGGTTATGTAGGCTATCATGTACTTGTATGCCAGTGGTGGTGGTGATGCTCTAAACATAATTTCGTTGTTAACTCTGTTGAACAAGGTCAATAAATAAATCTAATCTAAACTAATGTAATCTAGAGAGAGAGATAGAGAGAGAGAGAGAGAGAGAGAGAGAGAGAGAGAGAGAGAGAGAGAGAGAGAGAGAGAGAGAGAGAGAGAGAGAGAGAGAGAGAGAGAGAGAGAGAGAGAGAGAGAGAGAGCGACTGAGAGAGATATAGAGTGAGAGAGTGAGAGAGAGAGGGATTGTGACATCTGGAACCATGTCAATTCCTCTTGAATCTGTAGCGGACCTGCAGGTCTCCGATGGGCTGGAGCATTCCAAAGCCGTAGCGCTGAGGGTTGAACTGAGGCAGAGGGTCGCTGGGCTCACACATCTCCAGCTCGAGATGTCTGAGCACCGTGAACACAAACCTGAAAGACGGGAAGGAGGAAACATCAGACATGACGCACAAACCTGATTTGGACCGGAAAAACAATGACATCACCCCCCCAATCACAACAAGCGGAATTCTGCATAACAAAGTAATCCCTCTAGAGAATTAGGCAAAAGTATTCTAATCAAACAAATCTTCATGTGTGCGTCTGTGGATTGCAGCGCCTTCCTAATTACCACGATGAACGTTAATGAGCACTGTGTGTGTGTGTGTGTGTGTGTGTGTGTGTGTGTGTGTGTGTGTGTGTGTGTGTGTGTGTGGGGGTGTGTGTGTGTGTGTGTGTGTGTATTTTAAGGTTTGAAAGGCTAGCATCTGAGAACACATGAAAGCAGTTTGGTCTGGGAAGACGAGGAGAACGAGAGATGATCATATTCACATTTTAACGGTGCTAATAGCAAACTGCTTCCCCACGCAGCCTTTGCGCTCCGCTCCCCACGGCATGTTGTAGTGCGTTAAACGGCTCCCGCCCTTGTAGAAGATCCGCTTCTCACTCATGTCGTCGTTCAGGAACCGTTTGTACCTAAAACTCTGTGCAGAAGGGGCAGGGGAACATTGAGACAGTCGTAAGTCAAAATGTTGTCCTGGAATTCGGGACAAACTAGGAACAAGTGTCGTAAATTAGCTTTGGCTAGAAACACTCTGATGCAAACATCGGATGTGTGTCTCACCCTGGTCTATGTTTCTGTTTCTGTCCCTATTCAAATAAACCTTGAATAATAAATGAAGAGCCAGCCTCTATTCCTTTATTGAACACACGTCACCCGTTGTCCCCTCTGTGAGACACGGGCCGGGCTGAACGTTAGTATGAACCTTCAAGTGCACATGGGGATAATGAATGAAAGTGGATGATGGGCCGCTCTTGCGTCTTTCCCTTCTCTGATGTGCGCCCGTGTGTGTGTGTGTGTGTGTGTGTGTGTGTGTGTGTGTGTGTGTGTGTGTGTGTGTGTGTGTGTGAGTGTGTGTGTGATGTTTGAGTAGAAGGCTATTACGGGCTTATCCAAAAAAAGGATCTGCCAGCCTTTTAAATGAGTCTCCTTAATCCAGTCGCTTCGATTTAAGATGTTGCAATAAAAAAGAAAAACTGAAAAAAAGGAAAACATAACAGATGGCCAAACCTATTGTTTATGCCAAATATCTCCAGGGCTGAATGGTGTGGTTGGTCTTAAAGAAGAACCCCTGACAGACCCAGCCAGATCGGAGGTGTGAGGTGGCAGAAGGGCGCAGACACATTGGCTACAGCCGTTACATCGAGGGCTGCAGCTAAAACGGTTCAACCACAGGCCAATTCATTCATTAATAGAAACATCCTTAAGCCTATTAAGTGGCATCAATAGTAGCAAACGCCATCACGACTCAAGTTTTCTTGAGTCGAAAGTTATGTCTAAAATGCGCCAGCCTGATCTGAGGACAGAACAATATGAGGCAGGTGTATTTACAGCGGATTTGTGTTTTTCTGACTGCCAATGCGACTCTAATGCTTTTATACCCAAATCCCCTAATTTCAGTGTTTTCTTATACAAGGGCTTTTAGTGCACCGCACTTCAGATAAGGTATTTTCAACAGGCTTTTACCAAACACCAAATGCATGGTTCTCGATCCAGAAGCCGTTGAACCTGCGCTTACCCATCAGTCACATTAAAAGAAAAGTTTTTTTTTACTCATTACTTCGAGAAGCAGCTATTTGTGTGAGTGGAGTGGAGTGGAGATGCCATGATAGCCCATACACCATGTGCAAAACACTAGGTATGTCTGTACATTTTGACCTGGTTTTCATTGGTTGTTATTGGTTCTGGTTTGGTTTTGTAGTTTTCTTTCCTGCATGATCAATACACATTTTTCCCAAAAACGAATTTAAATGCTATACTTATAAAAGTAACAATAACCACATGATCCAATAACTTTTGAAGACCTGTTGAAATTTAATTTCAGACATTTAAATACTTTTTTAGGCCTCAAAAAGACTTATAAAAATAACATATCATGACATGAGCTAACAAACACTGCATGTGCTCTTTTTTTGTGTGTGTGTGTGTGCGTGTGCGTGTGCGTGTGCGTGTGCGTGTGCGTGTGTGTGTGTGTGTGTGTGTGTGTGTGTGCGTGTGCGTGTACGCGTACCTCTGGCTGCTGGTGTATCTCCGGGTCCATCTGGGGACATAGGAATGGAAAGAGGAGCACTTTGTCCCCTTTTCTCAGGCAGTACTCCAGGCCTCCGCTCACTCCCAGCTTCTTGCCGTCCGCCATGACCTCCCTGGAGATGAACGCTGCCGCAGTCAGCCGCAGAGTTTCCCTCAGAACGCTATCTGCAGAGAGACAGGTGGATCACAGGCGTGTCACCATCGCTTTGAGTCCGAAACGCCCTCCACTGTCTGCAGCGGTAAAATCAGATTAACTCAAACCCAAATTGAAAAAAAGGGAATTAGTCTTAATCTGATCGACAGAATTTAAACGAAGGAAGCAAAAATTAGAACGATTGGCACAGAGTCACACCCCATTGGCCTCTGTACCTTTTTCTTTAAACAAGCTTCAAATTCAGCCTTCAAGTCCGAAAATGAATAATTGACAGGAGATCGGGGAACGGGGGGAGGCTGCTGGGGGTGGGGGCGTAGCTCTTACCAAACACAGGTGTGTTGTGAGTGACTAGCCGCTCATGAGTGGGGTGATGTAGGGAGTGCTCATGCATCACTCCCCTCACCTCCGCCAGCACCGCTCGCATGGCCTCGGGGTGACGGAGCAGGAGAGCCAGCGACCAGAAGGCCGCGGGACCTGCATTACACTGACAGGGAAGGAAAACAACAAAGGGGGCTGAGTTATGTGTTTCCTTTACATGAGCAGCATGGAGCACATCACAGCCTGGACTCGTGTTCTCATGCCCGACGTTACATGTGAAGAATCCCAGGCAAACCAAAAAAAAAAAAAAACGAATTGCTATCTCCTCGTGATATCTTGACTATATATGCCAGTATCTATATTATCTTTTCTCATTTGGGTCTCTTGTACTGATTATCTTCTTGTCGGAATACGTTTATGGTGGAGGAAAAGGTAGAGGGAGCCATATCTGCCAGACAAATGCATTGGCCGCACTCTGTGGCCAGATAAAACTGCTTTATTTAATAATAAACACATCCAAAATATATTAGGATTTGTAGACTGGGGAGTGGACTCCGTCGTTGCTGGCAAGAGTGTTTGAACAGTAAAACCGTGGGTGACTCAGATGGGAATACTACTACCTATTTGAGATGAATGGGGTACGCGTTCATTCATTTACCGCCAGTGGCATAACGCTGAGACATGGTGTTATGTGCAGGTCTGCTCCATGTTTTGCAGTGCTCCTGGAGCTCCTCCCTCAGCCCCTCCTTCGCTTCGTTACCTGGCACCTGCTGTTGCCTATAAAGCCTGGGAGGCTTTGTACGCTCCTTCTCTCTAGCCAGGGCCAGCAGCACGGTTCCCATTCACCAGTCTGTGTAACCTTTAGTGACAATAAACCCCGTTTTCTTATATCTAATCCTTGTTTGTTGACTTCACGTTACTCCCCTCGAGCCGGGTCGTAACATATTGGGGGCCCGTCCGGGAAAGATCTGGATCAGTTTTGCAGTTAATTATTTCAAATTTTCCCCTAGACAGAGTAACTGGGTATGTTTTGGCGGTGTTTGGCAGTGTGGCTATGAGCAGCTTCTTTTCATGGTGAGTATGGTGAGTATTGAGTCTGAGTGCTATGATTTTAAGTTGTGAGTGATCCCCCTGGTTAGTTAGGGAGTGTACCAGCTGGGCGGAGCAATCTGTCCTTCCATCGGTACACTATTTGTTATTTTGCCTTCTTTATTTTCGAGGTAATCCTGGGTGGAGACGTGTTCTCTGGTGGGGGCGAGCATTTCAGGGCCTTGGCCACATGGCTGAGGTTAACTGAGCTTTGTTTTAAAGAAGCCTCGAGCCCGGCACGCCTCAGAAGACCATTGGGGTTAGTTTAAAGTTAGGCAGATACCAGGGGGCTTGCTTAGATGATCATTTGCACTCGGAGGCTTGCTCACTGTGCTCAGCGTTGGTTGAGTCTTTTTGGTCTGGTTTGGCCTGAACCATCCAACCAACCTTTCTGGAAAATACTTTGAATGGAGTGTGCTGCTTCAACTATGATGGCTGTTGGGTACATTCTCAGAGTGTCTTGGATTTGTTTATTGCTGTTTGGTGGCAGTCTTCCTTTCCCGTCAATGAAGGGGTACAAGTACACCTCCACTGACCATCCTGAAGCTATGGCTGAGGATATCAAGCTAGCAAATTATCCAACTGGGATGTTGGATTTATATAGCCTAGTAAAAGGATATTCAGACCGAAGCAACAAAATCCCACTAGCTGCAGCTTTAAAGCAGGCACCATTAAACCCAGAGGAAGGGGTGAGGTTCCAGGGAGGTGGAGCGATGGAGCTTGGACAGGAAAATGCCAAGATTCAAGACTGGAACCATGTCAGGCCAGTGACATTCCCTCTAAGGTCGTAACACATGGCCATTTACGAAAGACAAAATACACAGCCTTTTTTATCAATACACAAATACTCACTAATTCACCAAACAAGCATTTTTTTTAGTTTATACGCCACTTGCTGACAAGGTAACAGAAGACCAGATAAACAATATTGCTGAGTGCCTTCTGCCTTAAGAAGCTCCTAATCTGTAGAGAAGGGGAAGGTGGCGTTACTTTAAAAGCCCCTCCAGGGCTTCTGAATCCACCCGCCAGACTTCAAGTCTGCAATGCCGTCTGAACATCTCAGTGGGGTGACCTTTGACCTCACAGTGCTCCCATCTCCTCCAGCCTCCAATCCTCACACCAACTCTTCACCACACTATGCCCGGCTGACAAAGCGGTTTCCCATTGGTATCCACAGAAATTTCCCAAGAAGAGAGAAGAGGGGATCTGTGGTGTGTTCAGATTTCACAGCTTCTATATAGTTATGCATGCTTGCATCATTTGTTTACTGTTTGAGTCGCAGGGTGTGCAACAGGAACTTGTGTTTCTCTGGCTTGCTGTGGGATCTCACCCACCAAATAAACATAAGGTCCTGCTGTTGTTTTGACGAATGACGTCAGCAAATAACTATATATAACCCTCCAAATTAGAAACTGAACAAAGGAAAGTGGGTGGGTAGGACATTTTCATGATGAAAATAAAATTTTCTGTGGAAGCTGTCATGGAAAACCACCAGACCTTGGATGAACTGTTTAACCTAGGCTGTCTGGAGGAAATGGATCTTAAAATTATTTACAAACAAAGAATAATTCTTTGTCTGAGTGAATGGAGCCTGTCTTGTGGTAGAGAGAGAGAGAGAGAGCGCAACAAGACTACCAAAACCTAAGACATTTCAGAGTCACTAGGCATTGTGCCCAACGCTAATAGCTTCATCCATCCAGTTGTCCAGAACAAGTCCTGTTCTTCAGAGGTGTGTGTGTGTGTGTGTGTGTGTGTGTGTGTGTGTATCTAATCAAGAGGTATATTTAATGTAGTCTACAGTGAACAACCATGACTATAAGACCTTCCCAAACCCAAGATGACTGCTAGGTGAATATGGCCTGAATAACATGTCTGTCAGCCTCTTGATCGCAGACGCCTGAGTCTGTGTGACAGTAATTGCTGTGAGTTAGGGGATCCATTTTATCCTCGACGCCATGTCATTGAGGTCAGCCCACTACCGCTAGACAGGCCAAATACCCTGAGACAGGCCGGGACTGAGAGAACAGTTCTCTCTCTGCCCTGTGACATGTCTGTCTGTGCGTGTGTGCGTGCATGTGTGTGTGTGTGTGTGTGTGGAGCTGTAAGCCATACTTAAATGACCTAGCCTCCGTTTGATCCGTCTTCGTCTATTCGTTGTTTTCTTTTTTGTTGCTTGTATTTATGATTGACATTATTTTCATTTAGTTGCCATGCACAATATTATGACGCTGGGGCAAAATGATGCCTCGTTTGGTGACTGCTTTGGTGAAGAATGTAGCTTTGTTGGAATCTCATTAAATATGAGCCGATAGCAGATTGTGTGTAACTAATGCTGACAATCACTCCAGCTACACTGCGTTCACAATGGCACATGCCTCTCCCCAGCTTAACACCTAATCCCTCTATTCTCTCAAGTGCCGCTCCACTTTATACTCCAGACAGAGTGTGTACTGCATGGCTTCCAACATCGCAGCTGACATGATGAGGCAGAAAACTCAACCGGCGGACTAGCAGGGTTCGTTTCCCAGAATGGTTGACTTTGTCATTCTTTCAACAACACCATTCTCTACAGTTTTCTAGAGCGCAGACACATTGGGAAGAGATATGTTGAACAGCACGTGAGACAGCCATTCAACTGCGTAAACCAAGTGGACGGCACCCGTGACACGTTGTTGTGTCTCCCTCTGCTGGCCGCTCTAAGACTCAACTCTTTGTGTGTTCTTCACGAAGGAATGCTAACAATAGACTATAATTCCCCTCAGGGTTGCCTGGCCTAAGGTAGTCTTATATCAAAGCTGGCAACTGTATTGAATCAAAACCCTTTGCTTACAGAACTATTTATAAGTATTAGGCAGAAGTTGTTCAGCAACTCTCTGCTTATTTTAGCCCAACTCAGTAAAAGTTCAAGGGATGTTAAACAAATTTTGACGGATCTTACTGTTTGTTGTAAAAATACATTGCACTCTATAAAGAGTTTACCAGCTAACATTCTCAATACACTCTTTCCAGTTTAACTAACGGTTATGTGACCCTAGGGATACATTTCATAGTTCACACACTTTTCTCTCTCCACCTGTGGTGAGTGATGACCATATTTGGACCCACTTGACTTTGCTATGCACTCCTCTGTCAGGTCTTTTCTCAATGACTCATGAGTATCATCTTGATATATTTTGCAGTCCATGATACTTTACAAAATATATCCAGATGATACACACCTTCCTCTCTATTCACCTGTTGTTATGACCCCTTTACCTCTGGATATCATATGGATATGTTTTGAGGTATATGGACTGAAACTTGTATGGTGTGTAACTGCATGCATGGTCCTGCCCCCATGCATGAACACATACCTTCGCTTTTATCCAAATTGACTTACAACCATTCATTCACACATTCACACACTGACGGCGGAGTAAACCACGCAAGGCGACAGCCAGCTCGTCAGGAGCAGTCAGGGTGAGGCGTCTTGCTCAGGGACACCTCGACACTCGGAGCCGGGGATCGAACTAGCAGCCTTCCGGTTACCAGTCAACCCGCTCTGGCTACTGCTGCCCCCAGAATGACCAAGGCAGAATGTCAGGCTGCCATTCATGCTGTAGGAATGTGGAAGGTGGGCAAGGGGTTGCTAAAATGCTTCAGACTTTGGCGTCAGCGTGAAGGAGGATTCATGCTCGTTACTCATCACTTCCGTCTCCTTCAAAGTGAGGACTGAGGAATGGAAGGAGCTCGGTCCATGCCTGTATAATTGCATACCTTAACGCTGTACGCATCGCCTTCACACAATTAATGTGTGAGCTACAGCGGGGTGGGCCCCGCTGACACACGCTTTCATATTACAGTAACAACCAAAAGTCTTTGGTCAAACGGCAATGCTTCTACAAAATGTTTGATGATCCTTCTTTATGAAAATATCATTTGGATACCATAATAGAGGTTCCATGGGAAAGGGAGTCACCTGGCAACAATGCTCAGATGTCATAGGAATTTCGGTCACCTTATAATTCCCAACCATAATGAGGTGGTGTGAGGGTACGGCATTATGCATCTGTGGTACGAGCTGTGGTTTGAGCAACATTGTGTGATGTGTGTCTGTGTGTGAAAAGAGGGAGGGAGGGAGCGAGAGAGCGAGAGAGAGAGAGAGAGCGGTGACACTGTGACCAGAGAGAAAACAAGAGGGCTCCAGTCTCACCTGGGTGGTCCATAGGTGCATCAGCAATGCCTTCCTCTGGGTCTCGGCGTCAACCCCTGCCTCGCCCAGATACCGCTGGTAGCTCTCCTGCCAGCAGCCTGCGTCACGTCCTCCTTCCAGCAATGCAGGAGCCAACAGTTGCCATAGAGACTCCTGGGAAGAGGTGACGGACTTCTTATCCTCTGGGGAAGGGAGACGAAAGAATGTTGGTGGTTTTGGGGAGGGGAGTGACCCAGACGGGAAGTCAAGTGTGTGGGGGGGCCGTGGGGGGGCCGTGGGGGGGGGGGAGGCAGAGTCACCTACCTCCCTTGAGGGAGGAGCGTGCCAGCTTGGGGAGAAGTTTGTCAAAGTTGCGGAATTGTTTGTAGACGGCGTCAGCGTTTTCGTCCCTGGTGAACATGGTCAGATAGCCAGCCCTGCCCACGGAGGAAAAAAAGTTAAATATTAACACCAATCCGAGAGTGTGTCATGGCTTTTGTCAACCTTATCGAATCAGAGATCACTAACTGCTTCACCTGTGTTGTTGTTATACAAGTGAGGAACAAAGACGCACACGGACGTACGCCGTCTGACTCATCTGTTTCCCTTATTAGTATTTGAATGACCAATGAGGACGTCATTTGGGGTCACCTGAAGAGTAGTCCGTAGCAGAGGTCAAACAGCCCCTCCTCTCTCCACTGGGCTGTACCGCAGCCTCTCTGGTCCGCCAGAAGAAGGTCACGCAGATGGCTGTCCATGGACGACTGCAGTTTATCCAGACCCACACCTTGAAAATGGCTGCAGAGATGATAGCAACAGACACACACACACACACACGAATCGTCATGGGCGGCGCTTTACATTTTGAAATTTGGGTGACATCATCATCTTGTAACTAAGAAGAAAGACATGTCTCTCGTAATTACTAAACCGTTTCTCGTAAGTGCAAGGTCATTTCCATTATTAACCTGATCTTTTCTAGTTATTCCGACATCTTTAGTGTGGAATGCGCGGAAATGGTGCAACATGATTTCCCCAAATGAATGCAGCACTACTGTGTCAACTTCTTCAACTCCTCTTCTGCTTAATTTCTGGGCTGTATTACAAGTTAATAATCCTCTCCATGTTAACACTCACCCTTCCATCCATTTCCTCTCTTTCTCTGGGTTATCGCTGGGGAGCACCAGAGAAAAGACTTTTTCCATCAGGAGCCCTTTGCTGCGTCTGGAGTCGAAAGAGTCGCTGTCATACAGCACATCATCGTAGCTGTTTGGGTCCAGCAACACGGTGATGTACTGACCAGCCACGCATACCTGGGGGCGGGGGGTTCCATTACAGACGTGTGTGGCAATGCAACATGAATTAGGGTCAACGTTACTCATCCCTAAATGTGAAACTAGACATTGCAACACCTGTAACAAAATAAAACTGGAACTGCAATAGTCTATTTAGTCTTTTATTCAAACAGCACTGATCTAGTCATTATAAACAGTCATTATATATATATATCTATATATTATAGATCTAGTCATGATAAATACATTATATTATATATATTATATTTTATATATACAGAGTATGTTAACCCTAAATATATAAACATCTGTTATGGTTTTTTGCTAATGTTGCAGTAATAATTGTGCATACCTTGAATATGAATCCTAGTGGAAGATATTATCGAATGTCATTAATTATGCACTTTGTTTTACTTCCTCAAACTCACTGTGAAAATATCGCCGTGTTTGTTTTTCATCCGTGCGAGAAACTTTGCAGCATCTTTTCCAAACTCCAGGGCATGTCCAAGCCAGGGGATAAGGCCCTTATCAAGCGGAGGTTCATTGTCCCTACTGTCAAGTTCACAAGATAAAGAGACAAGAGGACCGTTTAACAGACGTTCGTTAAGAATCATTCCACTCATTCCTTCCTCTCAGAACCGGTTTTCCATAAAAGATAATAAAACGTCACCATAACATTAGTTATATTTCCATATCAGTGCTGGCATTCCTCATAAATGTATACCTAGCCAACAATATGACTATTTACTTTTTTAATTGGAAATGGTATATCCCACACATGCAACAACTAATCAATGTTTTAATTAAAAGTTATGCTTAGAAATATTATACTTTTATTCTTTTAAAACGTTAACGTAAAAGTTTATTTATTTTGCATTCTTAAGTCTACATCCATGCTCACAAGTAACGACAGTCTCCTCCTCCTTGGTGAGTTTTGAGGATAAAGTGATAGCTAAGTCTATTGAGTTAAATAAAAACATATTTACCTTGAGCGACCGCTGTAGCGCAACAAAAGCGCTAGAATTGTTATCAACAGCAAGAGTATCGTGAACAACATGGTCCGTGGCAAACTTGTTGTTCTTCCGCGCTCACTTCTGCTTTTCCTACTGTGTGCCGCGGAGCTTGTGAGCGGCTCACTAAAAGCAGTCCTGTGAAGAGGTTGGCTGGATGGGCGTGTCACTCGGGGGACAGCTGACTGCTGTTCTCTGACGGACGATTACCTTAAAGTGATGAAGAAGCTGCAATGAGACCAGTCCGACACTAATTTGCATTCACGTCCATGCGTTTGATTGTAGGCCGACATCTACTTTGTTTACTGTTGTGCAATGAATTATGACATTGCATGTACTCATACCAATTGATGACAGAGTCGTAAAGACAAAAACGCGTGACACACATGTATCATGGTTTCGTTTCGTGCGACGTCTTTCCTAATCTATGGATGTTGCGCAACTTTCGGTATCACCGCTTGGTAGACATGAAAGGTTGTGCAATGATGACAACGATCAAAATATCACCTCAGCAAACGTTTGGTGTATCTGGTTGCTATTCTTAGATTCGACCAACAGAGGGAGTACCTGCACCTTATTGCAACCCCTAATGCAAAATATTATATAGTCCTAAATCAAAGTTATATTGTAATGATTCTGATAATATATATTTCAATACATTTAAACATTTCAATATACATTTCAACTGAGTGCAATATAGATATTAAATAGCTATTTTCTCATAATATATAATGGAATAGTAATGGTACAATGATTAAAAAAACCTTTGCATGTGGAATTAAAGAGTTACTGCTATGGGCCGACAACCACACCCTGAAAAAATACCAAAAATACTTGTAAAAAATTGTCATGCTTTATAAATGTAGGTTGTTAAAACACGATCAACAAGTACAATAGTCCTCTGAAGATGCCTCGTCGAGATTGTGTGTGGTTTCCTATACGCGTAGTTTTTGCATCCTTGCATCCTAGTTTGTTTGCAGTTCTACAGCACGCATTACAGGCTAAGTGGTAACATGTTGATACACTGGAAGCCAAATCTCAGTCTTCCACACCAAAAGTGACCTAGCATGGGGAGAGAGGAGGAGCCTACGTTGACTTTGCATCCATTGAGGCTTTTGCTGCAGCATTGAACTTGCAGCGAAAAGGGCTTGACTAGCCTGGTCTCGTGGAGAATTAGCTCTGGCACATTGTGCACATTGAGCTCAAGCGTTTGTATTGTGCATTGCAATATTTTCAAGGCGGGTGCAACACATGGACGGCTTTAAGATCTATTGAAGCCCGTTGAAGAAAAAGGAGTGGCTGGGGACGGGTTTTGTCATGTACTTTTAGCCCCGACGTTGGCTTGTGAAGTGCACTACCGTCGCAGAGGCTCTCAGTGCCTCCCAAGTCGCCAAGTTCCGTCACGCGTGCAGCGTTTCGCGGCGGATCCGTCTCGCAGTGGCTGTTCCAAGGTTATCTTTATGCTAAGGTTGGGTGGTGGAAAAGTTTACAATATTTGCATCACATTTCCCAACCCTTACTCCCTGAAGCAAAATGTCAGCCCAGGCGAAAATCAAGAAGGAAAAGGAGATCATTGCGGAATACGAGACCCAAGTGAAAGGTGAGCAGGCTGTTTTAGTGAGGATTGGTGGATGTTGAGTATGTGTGTGTCCTTGTGCTCCGGGTGAAGTGCCCGCGCGCTCAGGCTCCAGGGGCCCCAGATGGCTGTCATCGGTTTGGCGGGGCTGCGGCTGGATGCGTCTCGTCGCGAGCCAGACATGAACACATCTTCTAGATGTTGTCTGCACGGATGCATTAACTCGTTATAACAAGGTGTGACTATAACTAAAAACAACCTTCCCGACCTAAACACGTTTCAAGAAACAGCATAAGAAATGTAGGCTATTACTGAGTCTTTTTGATAGAAGAAAATGCTTAAACTTATTTAAAGGTAGGACTTGACAGAAAGAATGGCATACTCTGTGAGGACTAGAGTGAAGGGGGCATGCCTGGGCCTATGTGTTGCAACTCTGCTGTAACATTATTGTCAATTTTAAAACCACAAACGGGTTTTGGGATCATCCGCCTCAGGTGGAATAGATAGATAACACCGTGTTTGCGATCAGTGACTGGGCCTACGAGCAGGGTAGAAGGAGGTTGTGGTGTTATTGCAACAACATCAACTGCAGATGATGACCCTGAAATGCAGTTTAATTCATCTGCTTACACTTTCCCTCCACAGCCGAAGTGCCGGCCTAATTGCTGGAGGGGTTTCGGGAAGGTCACACTGGTAGAAACCGTTTAAAAAAGCCCATCATTAATGTATGCGGTCAGTATGAATTATGAACAATAGGAGGATTTATCAGTCTGCTCTAAAATATGCGACTGGATGAATGTCGAAGAGGAGAAAGTAGAGTCAAGCATCCTCTCTGACCGACAATATGGATAATTTATCTTATATCTTACTTTAATTAACCATATCCAATAACCTAACATAAACTGGCATCCTCACGTTCATGTCTGACATCAAATACATAAGTCATTACACTATTATCATTGCCCAGGTCGTGCACTTCTGTCTTTAATGGTAAATGTATTGATCGTTTTTTAGATTGAGTTTATAAAGGACAACATCAATATGTTAAAACAGCTCAGCAGGTCTATTAAAACAGACAGACATTGTGGTAAAAAAAAAAAAGGGACAATCAATACAACATGTAATTGTTACGTAAAGTAGTATCCTCCCTTTGTGTTTTTCCTGTAACTGAACTACCTTACTGAATCCCAGCATTTATCACGCAGTGTTGCATCTCAAGAGTGAAGCCAACGTGTTACCATCACATTGGCATTGCGACAGAATGGACAGGCTAGATGTTTTGGATATTTGTTCATGGTCTGCTATGTGAATGGAATGAGAATTATGAGGTGGAGCTATTTATCTCTCAACCTCTGTGTCTTGTTTGTATTGTCTCTGCCTCTATTATCATCTCACCTGTCTCTGTCAGTCTTTCTCTCTCCCTATTCATCTGTCAACTTCTGTGTGTTGTTCTTACTGTCTCTTCCTCTGCCTCTATTATCCTCTCTCTCTCTCTCTCTCTCTCTCTCTCTCTCTCTCTCTCTCTCTCTCTCTCTCTCTCTCGGGGGGGGGGTTTGGTTTGTTAGCAGACCCTTTGCTGTGTTTGAGAGCACCACAGCACATAAGAATCCCTTCTCAGTTTCAGGAAAAGCTTTTAAGCTGACATAATAAGCTCATTTGCAGGCCAGGTTAGATCAGTTTGGAGCTATAAAGGCTTTGTGGCATAACACCCTCAATAATGCTCTGTAAGCGGCGACACAACAGTTCAATCCGGCCCGCTGAACGCAGGCTCAATAAAACCCAGAATATATAGGCCTGCATCCAATTCTTTTTACTAGGCCACGTACTTGATAGGCGGGTGTCGACCTGATGGGAGGCGTTCACATCGTCTCCTTGGTTAGGCGTGTTATTTTGTGGTTGTGGTGTTTATTGGTCATCTCAGACTCATGACCTTTGTCACATGATATTTCTAAGGGTTCTAAGTTACCTTCATAGGTTGCTATTTTTTAAGCTATAGCGTATTGCAATGCTAAGTATAGATACATCTGTTCCCCTGGAGCAGTGAATCAGTGTTGCACTGTAAATTGATGTGCCATAATAAGTTATCTGTGGTGAATTGCGTCGTCTCTTTCAAATAAAATTCAAATAAAATACATAAATAAAATCAGCATGTGAGTAGCCTCAACACAGCCATTAATAGAGTGGTCGTAATTAAGTTGTAGGCCACTTGGTTTAGTAATAAGTGAAATATCGAAATATTAAGCTTGGCCTTTTGTAACAACAAAGCTATGATGGGTTGAGAAATGCAAAGAGTTAACCAACCACCAATAATACAAGAACATTTGAGGGCCCCAGTAATGCTGAATGTGTGGAATGTCCTTGTAACCTATGGTATTGAGATCCGATATGAGTCTGCGCAGCAGTAAGACCTAGTGTTGAGTTTGGGTGTCAATTGTTGACAGTGCAGTAGTGCTTTCTGTGCCGCCTGCGGTAACAAGGCCTTCTACTACGATTGACCTTCTTTAATGCCAAGAAGAAGGACATCGCCAACTCTCCCCTGGGTGTAGGAGGAGGACAGGACTGAATTTATTTCCCTATTTTCCCCATTCTGTTTGCATCGGATATACATTCCCACTACAATTTGACACACCCCTCTGTGTGTGGGATCACCATGATGAAATACTTTGATAGGATCGTGAAATGGCCGGCATTCTACACCACAACAATGGAAGACACTTTTGTCTTTGTGTCAGGGGCATACTTCATTGAACATTGTAATCATGTGTTCATGCATGCATTCATGCATGCATGTACACTGCGTGTGGATATATATAGAGTGTGTGTTTCTGCATTTGTGTGTGTGTGTGTGTGTGTGTGCGTCATGTGTGTGTGTGTGTGTGTTTGTACGCCTGGATGTTATTTAAATACATACATATAGATACAACGGTGTGTAGAGCTACCGGTAATCATGACCTTTACATCTGCAGTGTTGCGGCACAGAGAGGATCGTTTGTTTTTTGCTTCACACCGCTGCTTTTGAACGGAGAGAGAGACGATTCAAGGGAAAGGGCAGGGTGAGCTCGCGAGGAGCGGGTTATCCGGGAAAATATCCTATGAAGACATTCCAGCGTCCTTACTGCAGCCCAGGGACAAGTGCACACAGCACCCAGCCTTGATTTGTGCCAAATGATGTCAACGTTGTCAGCTTTGCTTAGGGAACATGTGATTTGCCATGCATGGCTAACCCATAGACGAGAACCCCGAGCAGTGTGCCTCCAGCCTACTGCTTTGGCCGGGCCGCAGTAGGCTGTGTGGACTCAATACTGTAGGCTTTGCTACACTGAAACCCGGTCCATGCAGTACTAGTGTCCTTATTTGACATGTGCTGTTCTTTGCTAGCCTCTGCAGGGGATGCGACCGAACCCTGCAGCACCAGAGTGACAGTAAGGTTGCTCTGATTCTGCTGCGTCATCAACATGGTCTTCGCGTGGTGGGGTTTACGCGGTATGACCACAGGAGCACGGTGGGTCCGACTACAGCTATAGTGAAGGAGCAAGATCCATTACTTTCATTTTGGATCAATGTTGTTTACAATTATACATTTGGTGGTTTTTGGTCCCCAAAATATATCGAAATTCGTTCTAAAACACTGTGTTGGTTTGTGGACTTATGATCTATTAAGTAAACATAATCAAATTATTTTAGATGCCAGCAGTGAGTATTTTCCACCTAGTTTCCACAGTTTTACTGCTGCGCTCATCACTCTGGAAGTAGTGCATCTATGCTCTTAGTGGCCGTTATATTCAGCTGTGCACACATGGGTTTTAACTCTTCTCGTTGAGGAGTGAAAGAAAAAAATGAGTTATCGTTGAGGTTCAATGGGTACATTTCCAGATGTCCCACAGTGTGGAACATTTGGATGATTTGGACCCAACGAAAACCCAAGCTGAGAAAATGGCGGTTTTACTATCCTACATTTTGGTCTTAAACATCCATCTCCTTGCTAGCTGCATGCTAGCTTCCTTATTATGCATTAGGCCTACTTGGCTGAAGCCTGAATCATTCATTGAATGTAGTGTGTGGTATTGCACCATGCCTTGCAGTTACAATGTTACTTCCAAAAATAGCAATGCTCCAGAGAGATCCAGACATATTCTGCCCTGTCACTGGGAGATGTCCTATAAAAATTCTGCTTATATTATAATTTACCCTACCACAATAATCTGCCAAACCCTCCATTGTATATGAACAGATTTATAGATTGTATTTTGCAGTTTTTTTTTTATAAAGGGAAGACTCGCCACAATGAGTTCACGTCTTATACGTTTTGGTGGATCATTCAGCACAGACACAGGCTGTGAACCCAGAGAAGCAGGGGAGTTGTCCTTGTCGCTAGCCATTATGCCAGCTAGAGGGAGAGGCTCGTAGGGAACTGGAGGCTCCTCTGGAGATGCCTCTAGACGCATGTATCCAGGCAACTGGGCAACTATGGCTACCATGAGGGGTACTTTTCCAAGCCGCCAGTCGCTGCACATTATTGTGTCTCTCCCTCTCTCTCTCTTCTCCCTTGCTCTCTCTCTCTCATTCTTCATCTCCCTTTCTTTCCTCTTCACTCCCGTCACTCCGGCCTTTTTCTTGTTGGTTTCTTTCATTCGAGCGTTCGTCCTTCTCTTTCCCGGTTTCACACTCGCACACTGGCGTGGATGATGAGGCGTTTCTGCAGCCCTCTGTTCAGCGAGACAGAAACACCATTCATAAGTGAATAAAAGGCTATTCTTTCACTTGGTCATCTTTTCCATTGACACATTTCAGGCATCATTTTGGCTTGTAGGCGACATATGTATGGGTAAAACGTTTCATTACACTAAATGGTGTGTTTTGTGTGTGCGTATGTGTGGACATGTGCCTGCGTGTGCTTGTGTTTGTGGATTTGAAAAATCATTCAAGGATTACATTGCTAACTGTAACTATATACTATTGACCATTTTTCATTTCAAAACTTTAGGATTCTTTCATTCACATGCGACTCTGTGAACCAATAGCAAGTCCCCCAACCTCATAAGCTGAGGCCACAGCCCCTTGGCTTCTGTTTGGTGAAGGCGGTTCCCACCCCTGGCTCTCTTAGTAAGCACAATGGTTTTTGAGAACCTGACCTATTTTATATTTTCCGTCTCGTCTGCTGCAATCAGCAGACAAGCATCTCACATGCACTGCCAAAACCATAGCATTCAAACACGCAACCCTGTTATCATTACCACATACGCCTACACGTACACAACTCATCTCACACACACACACACACACACACACACACACACACACACACACACACACACACACACACACACACACACACACACACACACACACACACACACACACACACACACACACACACACACACACACACAATTAGTGCATGTATTACATGTGTATTAGTGCAGTAGGCAAATGTACTTTGACATCAAATTAAATTAAGTGATGAAGACAGTAGTTTGGACAAGTGCTCAGGAAGATAAACCATAAATAGGTCTTTGCAAATGAGTCCTCTTCCACTTCCTGTGAGCGAGTTCTGTGGTCTGACTTCTGACGCATGCTTTTGCCATGTGTCAGTCAGACCCTGCTCACTGCAAGCTCATGCATTTTTTCACCTGCCGCTTTCCACATGGGAAGTGCATGTCCAAGTTCCAACGCTGACCGCCAGCCATTCCCTCTTGTGTGTGCAGAGATTCGTAACCAGCTGGTGGAGCAGTTCCGATGTCTGGAGCAGCAGTCAGAGTCCCGTCTCCAGCTGCTGCAGGACCTGCAGGACTTCTTCCGCCGCAAGGCCGAGCTGCAGCTGGAGTACTCCAGGGGCCTGGACAAGCTGGCCGAGCGCTACTCGGCCAAGATACGCACGTCGCGGGAGCACCAGCAGTTCAAGTGAGTGAGGCCGCTCTCACAGGGTCAACACCGCCCAAAATACTGTGTGTGTTTACGTACGGCTAACCGATGGACGGCTCGAAGCTCGCTTCACCTTGACGGCCGGTTAAAGCGAAATCTGGGGACGCAGAGAATTAAAAATTAAATGACCATCCAGCAGAACAAGGGATTGTGTGTGAGTGGTCGAGGTATTGTGGAAGGGGGGGGGGGGGGGGGGTTGGGGTTAAAGTGAAAGTGAAAGTGAAATGACCTGAACAGAAAGACGGAGCATGCCAAGAAAAAAGCCCTTGGCCTGCGGGCCGCTGTGTCTCTCCCAACTAGGTCAGACTCTTTATCCACTGCCTTCTTCTATATCCGGCTGTCATTTCTGTTCTGCCTCTCACACCGCCCCTCCCCGCGCCAGACAGCTACGCTAATGCCTGCATTCCCTCTCCATAGAGTTAATTGCTTTCAGAAACAACCACAACATTTTGCCCCCGTCTGCCCCTTTGCTTTTAACTGAAAAGTGGTGGAAAATGTGACACACGTCTGTGTCATGAATGCACTTTGCAATCGTCTGCATGAGGAACTGCTGTTTTGTTTGATCACGGACCAACTCATGCTCTACGGTTTATCGCGGTTTCCTTCAGTTTCTTCCAGTTAAAATGTTTTTCTGGTTGACACGGTTTGTACACAAACCAGGATCCAGTCGTTAAAATATACACATTAAAAGCACGGGTTGACAAAGCTCACATCATTATGTTTGTTTGTTTAGCTCAGAAGTAACTGCTGTTCTATATATATATATATATATATATATATATGCAAAACTAAACCTGTCAGTCATGTTTAGAACTCACAAGTGCTCACAGGCACATAGCACACAGGCCTTTCTTCACTTTCTCTCGCTCTGTCTTGTTTTTCGAGAAACTTCCATGTCACATCATTGTATCTTGTCACGCACTTTCTATATATAGGTTGGATCAATCCATTAATCTGTCAGTTATTCACTCTTTTCAACTGCTGCGATGGTTTGACATAATGAACCACAGCTTTCACATAGCTTGTCGGGTGAAAGTTTCCAATGCCCTGACAAAAAATAACTTGGTTTACCACCAAAGAGGTTGGCGCAAACCACCCTGATCAGGCAGTATACTCTCAGGTTTTCCACACACAATACCTGGCATTCAGATGAGTTCATCATGTGTCTGATGTTGACACGTCGCGCCTTAAATGTTTGACGTCAACTTCCTGTTGCGCGTCCAATTAGCTATCAAGAGTATATGGCTGGGGTATCTCCTTCATCTCCTTTATCTCCCTCTTCACACTTCTTCTTCTGATCCGGAGCCCAACCTGTTCCGCACGGTTGGGGCCGCAGCCGAGCGCATCGCAGAGACAAGTCAAGGCTTTGATCTTCCATGGGAACTTCCCACCGTTGACCGATTGAACTCGAATCGCTCACTTCGCCGCCGATCTTAAGGGCGGCGCACGTGAGGTTTCACAACAAAGGGTCCTTCCTGGTTGTTCAGGGCCGGCTCTGGGATCAAACACATGCACTCTGCTTTCAAGTAGCGGCCACAGGGACGTCTGGGTTTATTTCAGAGAGGTGTGGGATGTGAAGGGAGATCATGGAAGAAGATGACGACCTCAAGGTGACCTGCAGAATCTCCTGAGCTTCAGATGTGGACGGGTCGGTGTCTTCACACAATCATCGTCTTTCTAAGTGAAACCTTAAAACGTGTTTCAATTTGCGTAACAGGATGCGTGTTGTGACATCACTTCCTTCGTGTGGTGGCTTTCATGTGCTGGTCGCCTTTGAGATAAGGGAGATAGAGGGATATGATGATAGGTAGATCAATCTCTAGCGTTTGCTGTCGAAAAGGTTCCAGCGGTTTCTTTTCAGTGTTGGTTTATTTTAACGTTAGCAAATGTTAAAATCTCAAAAAGGGATCATTATCTTTTGTATGAATTTAAACAAAAGTACTTCATATATAATAAAACGACATGGATTTGGATTTTTAAAAACACAAACCTAAACATTTACTTTTCATTGCTTTTCCTTTGTCATCTTCCCTTTTTAAGAACTAAAGTCAAAACCTAAACCATACCTTCTTCCCACGGCTGTTCCAGGAAGGACCAGAACCTGCTGTCCACGGTGAACTGCTGGTACCTGGTTCTGAACCAGACGAGACGCGAGAGCCGCGACCACGCCACGCTCAGCGACATCTACAACAACAACATCATTGTCCGCCTGGCGCACGTGGGTGAAGATGTCATCAGACTCTTCAAGAAGGTCAGCAGAAGAATGCAGCGGATGTCAAAGCCCACCAAACCACAACATTCGACTGACGCGCACATCGTAGAATGGACCGCCATGTGCCATGCGCCAGCTATGCAAACCATGCCTTGGCGATTCTGCTTATCACTCACAGAGAATGACATTGTCTGATGCGCCAACTTCTTGGAAATGACTCTGCTCCATTCATAACGCTTTGTCAGAAGGCCTCTGCGTAATGGCTCCATAAATTATGGCGTATGTAAAGTAAACCCTATTGTGCTACGCTAGACCATGGGGGGTGGGGCGTCCTGTCCAAATACTTGGCCCGTTGTATCGCTTCCCATGAGCTCATCTAATAACGCTATCCAGCCTTATGTTCGTAGCGAACCTAGAATCAAGGACAGGGAACACCAGTTCTATATTTCATGCGTGAGAGACAGCCGACTTATGGTGTTTATCTAATGGACAGCAGGATCAGCAGTCTTGTGATTTACTGTGTGTCCTCCAGGGATCTCTTAAGAGGCTAAAGCCTGGGTGAGCCAGTCTCCTGGCCAACGCAGTATCCCGGCCAACACGGCCTCCCGGCCAACACACCGAGAGCAGGTCTGCCGAGGCATTCAACTAGGCTGCAGGAGACTCGGTTCATTCCTACTTTTACTATTGAGTCATTCAGCAGATGCTTTGAAACAGAGCAGTTTACAGTGGTTACACGTCATTGATGAACAGATTGTGGTGGGGAGTTTTGCACCTCAGGGATGGATGCATAGATAGATGTTAGATGTGTGGTTGTGAACCTGGAAGTCAAAACCCCAAACTGACCTTTCCTGAAAAACGCAACCATGTAAATGTGTTCAAAGGAGAACTTGTATTCCTCAATATGTGGTAGAGATGTCTGAAATACATGCAAGACGGTTATTTGAATGTCTTCCTGAGGAACCGAGAACTCAATATCAAATCCCCTTAATGGTATTGCCACATTCTCATTTCTCCTGCCAGAGTTGTGGGAGCGTGAGGGGACGCTGATGCTAAAGGGCTAAAACAAATGGTGACAGGTTCCCAGTCCCCATAACCCACTAGAAACCAGTTTGTGACAGGTTCCCAGTCCCTATAACCCATTACAAACCAGTCTGTGACAGGTTTCCAGTCCCCATAACCAACTAGAAACCAGTCTGTGATAGGTTTCCAGTCCACATAACCAACTAGAAACCCTTCTGTGTTACTGACTAGAAACCATGACCCAACTGGACCCAACAAGTAGCCAACTGGAAACCAGTCTTTGATCGGTTCCCAGTCCCCATAACCCACTAGAAACCTGTGATGAGTTTCTAGACTCAGTAGCCACACTAGAAACCAGTCTGTGACAAGTTTCTGGACCCAGTAGCCACACTAGTGTGGCTACTGGGTGAATGACTAGTGTGAATGTGTGAATGACTAGAAACCAAGACTCATGGATAATTGGCAAAAAAATGACCAATTATCTGCTTTTACACTCGATATTCCCTTTTACACATGAAAGCCAGAAAATTGCAGGATACATTTTCCGGTATAAATGACCAGACATGTCTTCCCACCCTTTTAAGCATTCACATAGCCCTGTCAATTCCTTGACACTCCTCTGGTACAATTGTTAGTGGATCTGCATCGTTTGTATGAACCGAGAGGTAATCAATACTTCTCCTACCTTCTTCTGTCCTCTCCAGAGCAAGGACCTGGGAGTGCAGATGCACGAGGAGTTGGTGAAAGTCACGAATGAGCTCTACACGGTGAGTGTGTGAACGTATATACCTCCTGTATTCATTAACATATCAGCCTTATCTATCTGGCATTTGGACAATGTTGCCATTATATCCCTGGCCTGGCTGATATCTATTTCCCTTTTCAAGCCTGCAGTGGATGGCTGCGTTAGTTCACTGCTGTGTGGAGTTCTGCATGCAGGGTCAGAGTGCTCTCAGCACTTACGCCAAGCATAGTGTCCACTCAGCGCTGTGGGGGGGGGGGGGGGAGAAAGAGAGAGAAAGAGAAAGAGAAAGAGAAAGAGAAAGAGAGAGAGAGAGAGAGAGAGAGAGAGAGAGAGAGAAGAGGCAGTTTATCACTGCCCTTACGAGGCTGACCTAATCTTGGATGAGCAGAGCCAGTTGGACTGGGGGAAGCGCGCACTCACACACGCACTCACACACGCACTCACACACGCACTCACATATGTTGAGGAAAAATGAAAGGCCTTATTGTACGCTTTAACAACCGAGTTCATCCCGGTGGCGATGGACAACAGCGATGCCAGCTCTCTCATTTACATGTTGTGGTTGTATTTGTTTGTGTTGTATCCTAGCATCATTCGATTCAGTGCAACCTTGTATTCTAGTATCTTTAAAAAAGAGAAGAGACATATTACAACAGGATATAGTACTCATTACAGGTACATATACATGACATTATAGACAGGATATAGTTACCATAAAAGGTTCATATACATAACATTATAGACAGGATATAGTTATCATAACAGGTACATGTACATTACATTATACTAGACTGGATAAAGTTGTCATAACAGGTTCATATACATGACATTATACACAGGATATAGTTATCATTACAGGTACGTATGCATGACATTATAGACAGGATATAGTTATCATTACAGGTACATACATTACATTATTATTTAGGTTTGTAAAGGAGAATGGACAACATGGTCCGCCACTCTGTTGAGGAGATCCATGCTGGGTTTAACGTGAATGCAAAGAGTCCTCTCATGTAACTCTATATTGCACTTCACCCCCATCGATTTGTCCTGCCCCCCCCCCCCTCATTCATTATTGAAGACATGCGTCCAACACATTAAGCCATAGTGTACATCCCTCCAATACGGCTAACGCTAGTTTTGTATCTGGAGTTTTCTAGGGGCATAAATAAACTAAAATACATGTATCTCATTTAGGCAGAATGTTATCATGTGTAATAACACTTTTGCGTGGCTCTCTGTGTGCTGTCGGTCTCCGTGTGTTGAATAGTAATTTCGGATTGGCTGTTTGTAGTGCTCTTCCAATTCTCAGTGATCGATTAGCTGTTGGCTCGGGCCCTTCTTTGGAAATCAAGTAGTTTCTTGTTTCACACTCAGTGGGGGTGTGTGTGTGTGTGGGGGGGGGGGGTGTTCAGTCTTACGTTGTGACCTCCTTCATGCTTGAATCATTGATTTTTCTTTCCTTGGTTTATATGCATTATTTTAATCAGTCGTTGCTAGGCGACCGGGACGTGCGAACCTGTGTGGGCGGAACACAAGTTGAGTGTGTGTGTGTGTGTGTGTCTGCGTTGTTTTTTGTTACAGTTGTCTCAATGTTGACAGATTCACACTGGCACACAGAACCCGTTTGAAAGGAGGCATGAAACCGACATTCTGTTGTTTGCTCTAACACGTTCCTTAAAGAGCTAGCTTGGAGGGCTAGCCTGGCGACGCGCGACGGCCGCACCTCACTGCACGCCGTTCCGCTGGCAGTCCGCACAACTAGATGCACAAAGGAAGGCACACAAAATCATTTTATAATATCATAACCCGCTGTGTGACTAACAGTGTGCGTCTGTTTGTGTATTTGCATGAAGCATCGTGAGCACTGAGGAAAAATACAAACAAAGAGATGCCGGGCAATTAGTAGGGCCTATTAAGGAGAGATGTAATATTAATGGAAGAGTTAGGGTTGCTCTCAGCGTGGTTAAGAAAGACGAATGATCGCGGATGTCTGAAAGGTTTCGACTCAATCATGTCTAATCGCAATCTCGTTACAATTTTTTCATTCCTCTGTGTGATTGCCCTGTCTGTCTGTGTGTCCGTGGTTCTTAATACCGTGCTGACGGATGCTGCAAATTGAGGACGGACGAAACAGACGGACAGAAAGACAGAGAGAGAGACCCTGGGACTGATCAAACTGTGGCCCTGCAGGTCATGAAGACGTACCACATGTACCACACGGAGAGCCTGTCCTCGGAGAGCAAGCTGAAGGAGGCGGAGAAGCAGGAGGAGAAGCACATGGGGAAGGCCAACGACGCGGGGCTGCTGCGCCACGTCCACGAGGACCGCCCCACCAGACGCAGCTCCGTCAAGAAGATGGAGAAGATGAAGGAGAAGGTACGGCTTCACGTCACACACACACACACGCACACGCACGCACGCACGCACGCACAGACACACACACACTAACAGACACACACACACACACCTGTGGGCAACTACACTTTGGGTGTGAAGAAAACTAAACTAAACCTCAAGGCACATAAGTGTGCAGCTTTGGAGTATAAAATGTGTTTCATGAATTATTGATATTTCTCTTATGAGTGCTTATGCATCGTAAGAAGAGCAAAGTAATTGGGTTATTGCAGTGGGAGACCGTTTCCTAGATCAAGTATTGAATGATGCTTCTTCTTTTTTTTCTCTCTCTACCTCTCTCCTCAGAGACAAGCCAAGTACTCTGAAAACAAGCTGAAGTGCACGAAAGCCCGGAACGATTATCTCCTGAATCTGGCTGCCACCAATGCCCTGGTGGCAAAATACTACATCCACGATATCTCCGATTTGATCGATGTAAGAAGCGTTTTTTCCTTAACACTGCTTTCAAAAACGTTCACAAATATCGACCGCCACACTGCACGAGGTCACCGATCTAAAACTCAAACTTTCTGACCTTCTGGCTTTTTGCAAAGTTTGACTGAAGCCTGACTCTTGTGGTTGTCATGCCGCCTGCAGTGCTGCGACCTGGGCTTCCACGCCAGCCTGGCCCGCACCATGCGCACCTTCCTGTCGGCCGAGTACAGCCTGGAGACGTCCCGCCACGAAGGTCTGGACCTCCTGGAGGGAGCGGTGGACGCCATGGACGTCAGGGGGGACAAGCTGAAGGTCATGGACATGCACAGCCAGATCTTCTGCCCGCCGGCCCGCTTCGGCTACCAGCCGCACATGGGGGACGAGGTGGGCATCCTGCAGCAGCGGCAGGGGAACCAAAGCCATGGTGCAGCCCTTTACGGGGCGTGATTAGCGGCATCAGGCGGCCGCAGGTTCATATCGGCCCTCATGTCTCTATCACAGTGTTTACCGTCGAGTCGTTTAACAGACACTTTTTTCCGACGCGACATGAGGCAATTTTATTGCAATTTCTTGAGCAGGTAGGGGATAGTTAGAACAAACCTTACCCCGCATGAACTGTGCTCTAACGCCTCGCATTAAGTCATTGCTATATTCTTCAATCAGCCTTAAAAACCAAAAGGTGCCATTTCTCTTCCTGTTAATCCCTGCCTATTCCCGTACTGCCCCCGAAACCTTGCGGTTGCCAAACTATCTGTGCTCCGCCCCCCCCCCCCCCCACGAACAATGGCTTATGAACGCCTTCGACCCTGACACCTTGTTCCCTGGCCGTCCCTGAATGTCTTCTCCTGATTGGATCCTGTGCCCCAGGTGTGCCAGGTGAGCGCCCAGCAGCCAGTGCAGACGGAGCTGTTGATGCGTCACCACCAGCTGCAGTCCCGTCTGGCGACGCTCAAGATCGAGAACGAGGAGGTGAGTGAGGGCCTAATGGCGTCGGGACCCCGGGAAGGGAAGGCTCTCGGTTCAGCGGCTCTGTTCTGGGTTTTGGTTCTTCAATTAGTTTCTCTCCAATACTTACTCCCCTGTTTTGATTTGCACTTCTTAGGCTGCGTTTGAAAAGCAACCGAGCATCGTTTCAAAGTTGAACTTGATCGAGTGCTAAGGAAGTTTTACTTTCTAACTGAAATGAACTGAAATGCTACGCTGTGTTTGTGAGCACACGAACCCATGCCGACAACCCGTGGAAAAATCTTCGATGGCACTAAAGGGGCCTGAAAAAGGAGCTGCCCAAGCAATCAATACCTTCCCTGATTATGTTACAATCTAGTTAATAGGTAAGCTAATCAATTCAAATGAAAAACGAGCATCATTTGAGTTTAGTGGCAGTGAATCGGAGAATGGATTACACAGAACTGGCAGTAATACGATACCAAAATCAAAAACACAGGTTTTAATTACATTTCGCTTGTTGCATGCAACGCATGAGTCATAAACATAGGAGTCATTAAAAACATCCAGAGCCTACAGATTCCTCGTCTGAAGATGGTCCAATGTCAATACATCTACCTCCATCAGACAAAGTACTTAGAGTGCACACTATCCTAGAGGAGTTAGCTTGAGTTATCCCTCATCTGACATTGGTTTGACTTCAGGCATCTCTCTCTCTCTCTCTCTCTCTCTCTCTCTCTACCTCTACCTCTACCTCTACCTCTATCTCTCTCTACCTCTACCTCTCTCTACCTCTACCTCTCTCTACCTCTACCTCTCTCTACCTCTACCTCTCTCTACCTCTACCTCTACCTCTACCTCTCTCTACACCTCTACCTCTCTCTACCTCTACCTCCTGCTGTGGCCATCGCTGCCGCCAGACTGGCTATGACTCACACACACACACACACAAAGGTCAAATTTGTGTGAACCCCAGTCAGTGTTTGACTGCGATGGACCATAGCAATGCACGGTTCCACAACTCTCCTGTGAGTCTTTGTGTTCGTCTTTCCAATCTCCTATTCTGGGAAGAACATATATTACAGTCTTTCAACTATGACCCTGGCGGAGGTATCAGCAGGGCTTACAGATCGCTTATGCTTGCTAAATTTGCTACTTTACTGAGCTAAATAGTATATTCATCAACAAACAATGTTTAAAAAATCGATTAAAGACTTCCGGTTTTGCAATGCGAGGGGTTGGTCACGCTTTGGGACGGCTCCGTGTATTTCATGATTTTCGTGCACCAAAGTGAAGTTTACCCTATGTAACTGTATTAATTATTTAAGAAAAGTTGGCCTACATCTCGGATCGATTCAATTGGCTTTACAATGTCGAGACAACAACGACAGGTGAAAGATTCTGCTCCAACCCAAGCAACATCGACGGCTAAGATGGCGGAGTCGCTAACCGTTGCTAGCCTGGTGCAGGAACTTGACAAACACAAAGAAAGTTTGGCGGCTGAACTCAAAACGTTCCTCGCGACATATTTGGATACCTCCCTTACACCTATACGGACGTCTCTCGAAACTATCAACGCGGCATTGGACTCTCACAACCAAATAATAACGACCATTGAAAATACACTCTCCACCCAAAGTGACGAGATAGCCGAGCTTACAACGAGGCTTGATCACCTGGAGAAGGCCAATGCTGCATTAACATCCAAAGCGGAAGACCTTGAGAATCGTTCCAGACGACAGAATATAAGGATCGTTGGCCTACCGGAGGGTCTGGAGGGAGGTTCACCGTCGGAGTTCATTTCCAAGCTTCTCCGATCAGTTGTTGGAAATGATGTCTTCCCCACACCTCCTGAGCTGGATAGAGCGCACCGTGCACCTGCTCCGAAGCCTGCCTTGGGACAACGTCCACGAGCCATCATCGCTAGATTCCATCGCTATCAGGACAAGGAGCGTGTGCTTCGGTGGGCGAGATCGCAGAAGGAAGGCATAAAGTTCGATGGCAACAGAATCCTGTTCTTCCCCGACATGAGTGCGGGCCTGGCCAAGCAGCGAGCGACGTTCAAGAACATTAAGGCTAAACTTTATGCCGCTGGAATCACATTCTCCCTGCGCCACCCTGCTCGTTTGTGCATCACTGCCAACGGGGAAACACCCTTCTTGTGTTGGATAAAGTTAGTAGATACTGCATTACTAGGAGTGGAACTGTAGAGTAGACCTGCGGCTCGCTTCCACGGAAGGACGAGCATAGGCTTTGAAGAATTTCGGCAGACTGTTCTAATGCTGCTGGGTTTATTTCTTTATTTGTTTTCGTCATTTTTTCTTTTATGGGGGGGGATTTGGGAGGGAGAGTACTGGTCACCTTTGAATACAAATGTTGGTATCTGTTGTGTGTGCAGCGGGTTTAATATGCTGTCTTTATTTATTTATCATATCTTTTCAGTTATGTACATTAGTATACCTACATGATTGGAATAGATGGTCAAGGTGGGAAGGATAAGCTACAGGTCAAATTAATTTCATGGAATGTGAGAGGTTTAAATGGTCCTGTTAAGAGGGCAAAGGTTTTTCAACATCTCAAACTACATAGGGCTGACATTGTCTTCCTTCAGGAGACCCATCTCAAGATAAGTGATCATACAAGGCTTAGGCGCCCGTGGGTAGGACAAGTATTTCATTCATCATTTGACTCGAAAGCCAGAGGGGCTGCCATTTTAGTTTCTAAAAAAATTCAGTTTATATCAGAGGGTATAGTGCCTGATCGCAATGGGCGCTTCATCATTGTTACGGGCAGACTATCCCATTTACCCGTTACACTAGTCTGCGTGTATGCTCCTAACTTTGATGACTCTGAATTCATGGCTACGCTTTTATCCGCTATTCCGAATATGGATACACATCGTTTAATTTTTGGAGGGGACCTAAACTGTGTAATGGACGCTCAAGCCCCAGAGTGTCCAAACTGTCGAAAATGGCATTAATGCTACAGTCGTTCATGGAGGATTATGGAAGTGGTGACCCCTGGAGACTCCTACATGATGACACCAGAGCCTACTCATTCTACTCGCATGTACATCATTCCTACTCAAGGATAGATTATTTTTGTATCGATAAAGAATTATTACAATCTATTCATTCCATTGAATATTCGGCAATAGTCATATCAGACCACTCCCCTGTGTTAATAGATTTCAGATTTGATTCTCCATCAGTGGGGACCCCGCAATGGAGGCTCAATACGTCGCTACTGTCCAATGATGTGTTCTGTTCTACTATAACGCAGGCTATTGAAGACTTTTTGTGTTTTAATAACTCAGAAGAAGTTAACTCCTCATTGCTTTGGGAAACCCTAAAGGCCACCATCAGAGGACAAATCATCTCATACTCTTCTTACTCTAATAAGCAACGCAGAAAGACACAAACAGACATAACCGGTAAAATATCTGAGGTTGATAGGCAATATGCAATAAAGCCTACTCCAGAGCTGCATCAGCAAAGGGTTAATCTCCAAACAGAGTTTGATCTCACCTCTACAGGGAATGCAGAAAGAAGTATAATGAGATCTAAAGGGATGTTGTATGAATATGGCGACAAAGCAAGCCGACTGCTGGCCCTCCAGCTCAAACACTATGCGACATCACGACACATCACTCAAATTATTGGTCAGCCGGTTGGTCTTACAACGTGTCCTGTGCAGATCAATGCGGCCTTTAAAGCCTACTATTCTAAACTTTATACTTCTGAACCCCCTCCTATAGACTCAAACATGGACGAATATTTGGATAACATAGACATACCAACTGTTGATATTGTAACGCAGTTGTCACTAGATCGACCAATAACCTTGAGGGAAATATGTGAAAGTATTAAGGAAATGAACAATGGGAAAACACCGGGGCCTGATGGGCTGCCGCCCGAATTTTATAAAAGATTCTCCACTCTCTTAGCCCCTCTATTACTAGATATGTATAATCATTCCCTGTCTACAGGAACACTGCCAAAAACCTTGACTGAGGCCTCTATTTCAGTTATCCTTAAAAAGGACAAGAATCCTGCAGAGTGCAGTTCCTATCGGCCTATATCACTCCTAAATGTTGATGTTAAAATACTAGCAAAAACATTTGCGAGAAGATTGGAAACATCTCTCCCCTCAATAATCTCTGAGGATCAAACTGGCTTCATCAGAGGACGTCAGCTGTCATCAAACATAAGACGTCTATTAAACATTGTCTCTGCCCCGTCCAGTGAGGGGAAACCTGAAATGGTGCTCTCATTAAATGCGGAGAAAGCCTTTGACAGGGTGGAATGGGGGTACTTGTTTAGGGTGCTGGAAAAATTTGGGTTTGGGAGGACGTTCATGGATACGCCTGCTTTACTCATCGCCCCTTGCCCTATTTGTTAACACAAATAGGCAGTACTCGACGTACTTTCCCCTGTCCCGCGGAACCCGCCAAGGGTGTCCACTGTCACCTCTGCTGTTCGCCCTTGCTATCGAACCGTTAGCCATTCTGCTGAGAACGACAGCATATCTGCGGGGTATCAGACGGGGGAATATTGAACATCGTGTTTCCCTGTATGCGGACGATTTACTAATATATATAACAGATCCCGCCACTTGTGCTAATAAAATAATACAGATGCTAGAGGAATTCGGTAAATTTTCAGGCTACAAAGTCAATCTCCAAAAAACGGTGTGTTTCCCACTAAACTCTAAAGCCACAACACTGACACAGGGACAAATACCCTTCACTATTGCAACGGAAAATTTTCAATATCTAGGGATTAACATTACTAATTCATTCCAAGGGTTGCATAAGAATAACATTGGCAAAATATTGATTAAGATAAAAGCCGACCTACAGAGATGGTCCGCCTCTCTTCCTGACAGTCTTTTTTCAGGGAGCTTGACCAAATTATCCTCCCATTCTTGTGGGCAGGCAAGGCTGCCAGGATTAATAGAAGTGCTCTGCAATCAGCAAGACAAGAGGGTGGCCTGGGCCTGCCTAATTTCATGTTTTACTACTGGGCAGCAAATATACAAAAAATACTCAGCTGGTGGTATGAGAGTGAGTTAGGCTGGTGCAGAATGGAATCCCTCTCCTGCCGCACCTCCTCACTTGTGGCTCTGACGTGCTCCCCTTTGCCATTCTCAGCCACAAATTTTACTTCAAACCCTGTAATCTTGTCAACCTTGAAAATATGGACACAGTTCCGCAAACACTTCAAACTAAATAATTTCGTGCTCCTTGGTCCACTTTGCTATAATCATACTTTCTTACCTTCCAAACTTGATTCTGCATTTACACTTTGGAAGAGGAAAGGTATCGCATCATTCCGAGATCTGTTTGTAGATGGAACATTTGTTGACTTTAAGAGTCTGTCAGATAAGCATGGATTGTCCCAAAGCAGCTTCTTCCGCTATCTTCAGCTACGCAGTTTTGTTAAAGACCATTGCAGCACGTTCCCATTTCTGCCTGCGGATTTACCAACAGTTCTTGATAGGCCTGAAAGCCTGAAGGGGAGGTTATCCAAGTTGTACACGTGTATCCTTCAATCAAACCCCTCTCCGCTTGTCAAAATTAGGCAGGAATGGGAAAATGAGCTAGGGATCCAATTTGAAGACTCCTGGTGGGTCAGGGCAAAGTTACAAGTGAACTATTCCTCATCCTGCGCCCGTCTTAACTTAATACAGTACAAAGTACTACACAGAATACATTTCAGTAAGGCCAAATTAGCAAAGTTTTTCCCTGGCACCAGCGATGCCTGTAATAGATGTGCCTTTGTCCCATCTGACCTAGCCCATACATTCTGGCTGTGCTCTAAGCTAACGGGATTCTGGAAGAACTTTTTCAAGATTATATCTAAGGTTCTAGATATAGATATCACTCCCTGTCCACTCATTGCTATCTTCGGTGTCCCTCTTAACTACTCTGAGTTTAGCAAACGGAAGCTAAATGTTTTAGCATTTGCCTCTCTGATTGCCCGCAGATGTATCCTTCTACACTGGAAGTCACCAAAACCCCCGTCAGATAAATCCTGGGAGACTGATTTAATGTCATTCCTTAAGCTAGAAAAGATCAAATTTTCGCTTAGAGGGTCGAGTGGGAAATTCTACACTACATGGCAGCCTCTCCTCTCATATTTTGATAATGTGGCCATGACCCCTACCTCTTAGACAGACTACTGTATATGCATATATATATTTGTATATTCATTATTATAACTTTTTATTTTTTTTCTGCTGTACTGTTGCAACAGTGTCAATGCACAGGTGCAAGTTATTGGATACATTGATGGAGAAAGGTGAACCAGCTTGGGGTGGGATATAGGGTGGGTTTTCTGTTTTGTTTTCATTTATTATTAGTACTATTGTTAATACTGTCTTGTTTTTCATTTTATTTCATTTTTTTCCTTAATGTGTGTTGGTTTAAAAAAAAAAAAAAAAAACATTGATGGTCACACATGTAGCTTACAAGATTTATATTGTTTGATGTGATGTGCTCCAATAAACAAAGTTATAAAAAATAAAAAAATAAATCGATTAAATATTCGAATATTGATCGTTGACAAATATAACGTTTTGGCCTATGTTTGGTCAAAACTTGGTCAAAAATGTTTATTCAGAACGATTAAGAAAACTATTAAGACTACATATATTACATCATTCTATTCAAATGAGATATTACATTCCTCTTATGTGAGTCACTTTGACCACCTGCGTCTCATCCTGTCTCACAACTTTACGGCCCTGCCCTCATCAGAGGCGACCGTGTGATTGATAACACCTCCCGTTCCCTTAGCGATTAACCCCTGGTGCAAGGGATTAATGTCCCGGCTCCCGGTGTGCAAGATAGGGGTGGCAGAGGGGTAACCTTGTGTATCTGTGGGTACCGGCGCTATCATTAAGCTCCACTATATCCTTGGGTTGCTCGGTTATGGAAGAAATCTTAATCCCGATTATTTGGGTCAATAAATAATCACGATTATTCAAACAATTATTTTTGAGTTTGAAAAAGTTATGCATTTATTCAGCATTCCTCTCCAAAAACACTCTTTGTAACAAGAAATTTCAACAAGAAATGTCCCCTTAAAAAAATAGACAAAAATGTCAAAATAGAAAATAATGTACAAAAATGTAGCTGTGTTATTTCCTTAAACCATTTAATTCATAAAACCAATATACTTAAAATATATACATAATAATAATAATCGAAACCCTAACCCAAAAATCGAAATCGATAAAAAAATGGATTAATTGCACAGCCCTACTCTATCCATACGTTCCCGTGCGGCGCTTATGAGTACAGAGGTTCTTTTCGCCTAACGTTCTCCGATCCCCCAGGTGAGGAAGACTCTGGACGCCACCATGCAGACCCTGCAGGACATGCTGACGGTGGAGGACTTCGACGTGTCCGAGGCCTTCCAGCACAGCCAGTCCACCGAGTCGGTGAAGTCGGCCTCCTCCGACTCGTCCATGAGCAAGGCCAACGTGGCCAAGAGGCGCGCCAACCAGCAGGAGACGGAGGGCTTCTACTTCACGGTGAGACTCGCTCTTCGGCCAGTTCACCCAGTCAGAGCGATCAGAGACACGCTCGGTTCGTCGCGCGGTCACCTTCCTGTGTGTGCCGACGCCCTGTTTCCTGTTTCCCATGCAGAAGTACAAAGAGTATCTGAACGGCAGCAACCTCATCGTGAAGCTGCAGGCCAAACACGACCTTCTGAAGCAGACCCTCGGAGAAGGTGAGAGCGAGTTTGATTTCCCCTGGTGAGCGAGGGGGGGCGGGGGGGGGGGGCAGACCGCGTGGCTGCTGGCGGCGGCTGTAGTCTGTACTTTGGTTTGATTTCGGATTGTGATCTGAGTGATCTTGTATTGGCTGCTCGTCACACAAAGCCCCCTCATTTGAGAGATAACTTTTTTCCCAATGTCATGACACATGACGTTTTCTCACACATGCGTGCGTCATCACGTGGTCTGTGGGTGTGCACGCATGCATACACGACATCTTATTAAAGTTCGAAATCATGCAAAAACATCGACAGGGCCCGAGGATTAGTGATGACTGGGAGAAAGTATAGTTTTGTGTGCTCTTTTACACACCATGCCACAGTCATCAACCCATTCACACACGCACACACACACACTCTGAAGACACACACACATACACAACACGGTCCCCAGTGATGTACGAAGTACAGTGAGTTGTTTATGAGCTCAATGAGCCGAGCCTAAAGTGATGAAAATCATTGTACTGTATAAATCAAACCCACTTAACCAACCCAGCACACACACACACACACACACACACACACACACACACACACACACACACACACACACACACACACACACACACACACACACACACACACACACACACACACACACACCAATGCGGTTTCTAGGGGCGACCGCTGAATGGCCGCTGCCTGGCACTGAGTCAAAGGCAGTCATGGGCGCTCGCACCACCGAGCAGGTCTGAATAGACGTCCCGTTTCCTCCCTCACACCCGGCATATTTTTGCCCCGTTCTCCATCTGCCGCCCCACAATAACCCCCTATTCCCCCCCCCTCCCCCCCACACACACTCACACACTCACACACACACACACACACACACACACACACACACACACACACACACTACTCCCTGTACGGCCCTGTTCCCGCCCCCTGACCCGACCACACCGCACCCCCGGGCCCATTGTCAGACGGCCGTTGACTAATCTCTCTCCCTCTCTCCTCTGCCTTCCCTTCTCTTCCCTCTCCTTTCAGGGGAGAGGCCGGACTATGGAACAACAAGGTAAGCCGCCCTGCGAGCAGGGAGTCAATAGAGCGGGCAGTCCGCGGGGATGACATCACCGACGCCCCGAGCGAGGCTGGCGTTATCGTTTCTCCCCCCCTCCGTCACGCGGCATCTCTCCGACGAGATGATGACAATTATCGTTCGTTTATGTCGCATGGTCCGAACGTCGCGATCTGTAGTATCTAACGAATCGACGGCGTGAAACCCCGGATGCAGCTGTGTTCTCAGCCTGTGAATCCCCCGAGATAAGAGCTGACTGCCGTGCTCATGTGTGTGGAAAAAAAGAGGTGTTTTTATTCACAGAAATATATCAACCGGACGTCATTCGACGGTATCATTTCAATGTTTTGTTGTAGGATTTGAAATGTAAGCTCAATATGTGATGCATTTATCCATGATGATGTGATCAGATTTCAGTGTACAAATCCTCCCCTACCATCTCCCCAGGAGCCCCTTCACACCCCTTAACCCACTCCGAGCCCGGCGGTTTAGGCCCAGCGCTCTTAGGTGTAAGATGTTTAACGGCAATATGGAGACCCTCATTCAGGTATTGCCCCTCCCCCCCCCCCCCCCCCGCCCTCCCATCTTCCTTCACTGGGAATGTTTTCGGAGCTGAGCCTCTTTCCTGGGCAATCTGGGGATCCTTGTTCTTATCCAACATGAGAGCACGCACAAACGCACACCCACACACACACACAAACACACACACACACACACACACCTCTTCCCTTCTTACCCCAGTTCACATCTTTATTTATTTTGAATTGTTCCTCTGGTGGAACCGTCTGTTGTCTCAGTCTGGGGTCTTTCAGAGAACTACACACTGTTCTCTTTTTCTTCTCTTGGAAGCAAATAAAACAACAAAAACAGCCCTCCCCCCCCCCCCCCCCCCCCCCCGCCTCCAGAACAGTGCATCCAAGCTGGGCGTTGGTCTGCTTTCAACCGTCTCCCTTCACTCTGTCTCAGCCTCCAGTCATCAGCCTGCGTCTGGCTGAGCAAACAAACGAGAGCAGCGCACAAGCACGGTGAAGTGGGATCAAACGGAGAGAGAGAGAGAGAGAGAGAGAGAGAGACGTGTGGATGAGGCTGGAAGCTACTCACAGAGATCAATAACATGAGGCTCTCTCTGTGGGGTCCAACAGTCACAGGCCTTTGGTTGTGGGGGGCTGGAACGGTCCCCACCTCTCCACCCCACCTGCCCCTGTCTCTGCTGCTGCCTCGACTGCCTGGTGGTTTGGGGCTGTTCTCTCTCTAATACCGGGGCTTGTCTTTATTTTCGTCTAACCTGTTTTGGTTCTTGCCTCTCTTCCTGTTTGTCTCCCTATCCCCCTGTCTGTCTCTCCTCTCTGTCTGTGACACCGCCCCAGGGGGAGAAGGAATGTCCGAGCCAGGAGCCAGGTACTCTCTCTCTCTCTCTCTGATTGGTTAAGCAGTAGGGTGGGGGCGTGCTGGGAATAGCATTCTTTACTTGTACGTCTGTCTGGCTCCTTTCAGCTCTCTGTCTGGACTCTGTCTGGGCTTTATTCGGCCACAGACGTGCATTAACCACATTCAGACGTGCATTAACCGTATTGATGTGCCTTATTTTGTGCACACATTTATCAAATTAGTATTCATTGATATTTTGCTACAATATGTATTGTTAACGGTTCATCAATCGGTGGATAAAGTGGTCTGCCGGCGTGACGATGTCTCCGTGGATCATGTGTCACACACATTTAACTCATGTTACAGTGTCGTTGTTTCGGCACCCTTTGATCAACTGAGGCGATACAGCTTCTGACGGTCGCTCTTGTCACCCGGTGTTCAGGAGACAGGGCAGGCCATACCTGCGGTGGTGGAGAGCTGCGTGAGATACATCAACCTGTACGGTAGGCTACTGCTGAGGTCCCGTCCCGCACACTGACTCCGTTCATCTGCTGTCTCTTGTCTCCTCTTGCTGTTCTCGCTGTTGTTCTCGCAGTTTGGTGCATTCCCCTTTGATGTGTGTGTGTGTGTGTGTGTGTGTGTATGTATGTGCGTGCATGTAATGATGATGTGTGTGTGTGTGTGTGTCTGTATATGCGCATATATGTGTGGATGTAGTTTGTGCTTGTGCATGCATGGGCGGACGTTGCGTATGTGCACATACGTGAATGCGGTATGTGCGTGCATGTGTGGATGTAGAATGTGCATGTGTGGATGTAGAATATGCGTGTGCATGTGTGGATGTAGTATGTGCTTGTGCATGTGTGGATGTAGTATGTGTGTGTGCAAGCCTGTGCGGATGTACTGTGGGTGTACATGTATGTAGTATGTTGGTGTGTACAGGGCGGGCGTGAATGTAGCGTGTGTGTGAACATGTGCATGCAGTATGTGCGTGGCATGTGAAGATATAGCGTGCGTCAGCCCCTGTGCGTGTGTGTCTCTCTCTCTCCATGTTTCATGCCCTGCATCTCTTCTGCAGGTCTGCAGCAGCAGGGAATTTTCCGTGTTCCAGGATCCCACGTCGAAGTCAATGACATTAAAAATTCATTTGAGCGAGGTCAGTCCCTGAACACCGGGCCCATCTCCCCTTGATCTCCTCTAAACTAGATTGTGTCCACAACAGCACAAGCCACGCTCCCTCCTGGAGAAATAAACAGCCGTCACATGACCGCAGTAATGGACCCCAATGTGATTTACGCTAAATGTGCAGCTCATCGTATCGTACTCTCCGATTAATAGTGAGCCTTTGAAACGCAAACACAAAGTTTCTGTTTTTCTGTTTAAAGTTGTTATTTTTTGGTGACATTTAGTTATTGACAACACGTGTCACCTCTATTCTAATTGGGTCCCGAGAGCCACGCCCCCCTCCTATCTTCCTCCTGCAGATGCTGCTAAGCTCCCCAAAGCTCCACAATAGGATGCAAACTGTTGTCCTCACATTAAATGGCCAACATATTACTGTGGCGCTACTGTGGTTACCGCAGCAACAGCATTGGAGCCGTGCAAATCAGCATTCTCATTCGACCTCTCTCTTTTGATGCTGACTGATGAAAATAGAATCATGTAAAAAGATTTTGGCAAACCTTGTCTTGTGACACGTGGGCCAAGATTCAAGTTTTTTGCAAATCAGCTGTTTTGCACTCGGCGTGTAGATCACCGGCTCCTTCAAAGGCCTGAACACCGCAGCACTGTAGGTGCAGGTGTAGGTCTAGGTGTAGGTCTAGGTGTAGGTGTAGGTCTAGGTGTAGGTCTAGGTGTAGGTGTAGGTGTAGGTTGGCAGCCCTGTGTACCACTGACCTTGTGGGCCGGTTTCAGGAGAGGACCCCCTGGTGGACGATCAGAGCGACCACGACATCAACTCAGTGGCCGGGGTCCTGAAGCTGTACTTCAGGGGTCTCGAGAACCCCCTGTTCCCCAAGGAGCTGTTCCTCGAATTCATCTCCACAACCAGTGAGTGAAGCCAAACACAACGCTGTTATCTGACACGCCCAGCTGGGATCATTCCCTCCTTTCTACCTCGACTGTATTCAGGCATTTATTTTCAGTAATTCTATACTTTATCCAAAGTTACCCAGATTTTTTAAGATGCTTTGATCTCTCTCTCTCTCTCTCTCTCTCTCTCTCTCTCTCTCTCTCTCTCTCTCTCTCTCTCTCTCTCTCTCTCTCTCTCTCTCTCTCTCTCTCTCTCTCTCTCTCTCTCTCTCTCTCTCTCTCTCTCTCTCTCTCTCTCTGTGTGTCATTCCCTATGTCTCTCTCTCGTTCAGAGCTGGAGTCAGGTGCGGAGCGGGCGCGCCACCTCCAGAAGCTGGTGGTGACCCTCTCGCGTCCCGCCATCATCGTGATGAGATACCTGTTTGCGTTCCTGAACCAGTAAGCGCTCTCTCTTTTCCACCGTCACCCTGAAACCCCCTCTCCAGAATCCCTCTCGTGGTGGAACAGTAACACCTCACCTCACCGCCCTCTGCGCCAGCGCTAAGCCACCAGGGGCCTTGATCTACAGTGATTTGAGGACAGCTAGGCGTTGCTAGGGGCATTGTCAGGCACGACGCGAAGCCAGCTACACCCCGGTCTCAAGTGGCTCGTTGCCTATTATAAAACGGTGGCTATAGACGACCCAGTAAGGTCGTAGTAAGGTCGTAAACAAGACAACATAAATTGTGATTGTGTATTTAAAACAATTTTCTTCCAGCAAGCGATATAGTTCCTCAAGACTGCAAAAAGAATGGTTGCTAAGCAACACAGGCCAGCATACTTTTGTGGTGCCGCATTTATCCTCAAAATCTGTTGTTATGTGGTCACAGGTGTGGTTACTATTTATTGCACTTATGCTGTACTTTAATGAGCAAACCAGAATTAGGGAATGGAACTATCCATTTATTACGTGTGGCTGGTAGCTCTTTACACTACGGGTGTACAAATGAATCGTTAAAACCATGTTGTTCACTTATGGTGTTCTTGTAAGCCCTAACTCTAGCCCTAACCCTAACCCCTTTGCTGATTCTATTTCTGCTATTAATGATGCCTATTACTGCATTAATAGAATAGAATAATGTAATGTAATTCTCTTTATTGTCATTGCACAATAAAGAGTACAGTGAAATTGAAATGTCATCAAGACGGTGCGATTCACAACAACAAAATATATAATCACTCATTAACTCAAGAAGGTTCATGGCTTCTTTTACCCTGAAATAAAGTGTCATGCTTCCCCCCGCCCCCCCCGCCCCCACCCCCCAGCCTGTCCCAATACAGCGACGAGAACATGATGGACCCCTACAACATCGCCACCTGCTTCGGGCCCACCCTGATGCCCATCCCCGACGACCAGGACCCCGTGGGCTGCCAGGCGCACGTCAACGAGGTCATCAAGACCATCCTCATCCACCACGAGGCCATCTTCCCCGGGCACCAGGAGCTGGAGGGGCCCGTCTACGAGAAGTGCATGGCCGAGGTGGAGGAGTACTGGTGAGTTGGCCTGGGTATACCCATGCTGCCTTGCGCTTGACTTCCTTTCGCGCTGCTAGGCAGCCTGGGTTCCATGGATCCATGGAACAAATCACAGAACGGGGAGGGACGGCAAGACGACAACGACGTCTATTCGACACACACATCGTCTTCTTCCTCATCGAAATTCTGTCACTCTACATACATCATCTGGTATAATTGATACGATTGGCTATGAGCTACGTACAGACTCATGTGAGAGACATTCGTAGCGCCCAATAAACGGCTCCGGGCAATCGTAAACCACGCCTCAAATACGAGAAAATGAATGTGTGGTTCCCAGACCTCATCTCAATGTGGATTGAGATGAGGTCTGGCATAAGCCGGCTACTGGTGAGAGGCTGTGGTCCTGGGGGGTGGAGGAGGACTGGTGAGAGGCTGTGGTCCTGGGGGCTGGAGGAGGACTGGTGAGAGGCTGTGGTCCTGGGGGGTGGAGGAGGACTGGTGAGAGGCTGTGGTCCTGGGGGGTGGAGGAGGACTGGTGAGAGGCTGTGGTCCTGGGGGGTGGAGGAGGACTGGTGAGAGGCTGTGGTCCTGGGGGGTGGAGGAGGACTGGTGAGAGGCTGTGGTCCTGGGGGCTGGAGGAGGACTGGTGAGAGGCTGTGGTCCTGGGGGCTGGAGGAGGACTGGTGAGAGGCTGTGGTCCTGGGGGCTGGAGGAGGACTGGTGAGAGGCTGTGGTCCTGGGGGGTTGAGGAGGACTGGTGAGAGGCTGTGGTCCTGGGGGCTGGAGGAGGACTGGTGAGAGGCTGTGGTCCTGGGGGCTGGAGGAGGAATGGTGAAATCGAAAAAAATCCAATCCCGGTTATTTTTCGAGTTTGAAAACGCGATGCATTTATTCAGCATTTCTCTCAAAAAACATTAAAATAGGAAATTATGTTGAAATATGTATCCAACTGTTATGCAATTTCTATAAAACATTTAATGAATAAAATAAATATAATATATATATCATATATATATATATTAGTTTGGTGATCGTATGACACAAAAATTCAAAATCGCGTGAGTGAGTGTCAATGGTCATGGGAGAGTGATGCGGCATGACCACTGTCTAGTCAGGATCCCGCCACTCTATAGTCTATTTAGTAGAGGCTTTTAGCCGCAGTATCCTGCTCATTAGTGACCAGACCTATTTGGGCCTGTCTCACTGATGATGTGAACAGCCAAAGGCCCCCGGATCTGGATCAATAAGGTGCTCACTTATCTTATCTGATCTTATGTCTTTAAGGAGCAGGTATGGGTTAGGGCATCTCGATCAGGGATGACCCTAGGTAGACTGTGTGACATTTGGGCTCAGAATCTCTATCTCTTCTCTCTCTGTCTCTGTCTCTGTCTCTGTCTCTGTCTCTCTCTCTCTCTCTCTCTCTAAACGCTTCTTCCTCACCCATTTCCTGTGTGTTTTGTGTGTGTTTCAGCGAGAGCCCTCACAGTGAGCCCGGGGCGCTGGACGAGGTAGACAACGGCACCGGGCCCAACAGCAGTGACGAAGGTGAGGGGGGATCCTCGCGGGTCTGGCAAAAGGGGTGAATGGGAAGCAACGCTGACTGTTGGAAAAAGATTCAGGCTCACCCTCTGAACAAGCGTTAAGTTGAGGTTAAATTAAACAAGAGTTACTAGACTCTGAAGATGACAAACCCATAGGTCTGCAAATTACGAAGGGGAAGATACACCGGTTATAAAGGAATAGGGGGTAGGCAGGGAGACAGAACAATATGTATTGTTTGTCCATATAAGGGCGTCACTGAAGAAGATAGCCTGCTGCTGGGTGCCTCGTTGAGTCTTGCTGTCTTAGGTAAGCATAAACATGGCCAGAGGCTTCACCTGCTGCAACAGATCCTCCCTAGCTAGGACATTGGTATGAGGGGTGAACTAGGATCCTGTAGCAGAACCTTTAGTCAGTTATCGCGAGTTAATTGGTATGCAAATACTAATATTAGTGTTGTGTACGTCCCAACGGACGTGTAGAACAGCATTCAAGTCCTATCATCTCTTCCCCACTGAACTGAGCTCCGATATGGGTAACAATTTACAATGAGGGTGCACAAATTGAACCCTTCATTTCCATTAGTTAACGCGGTAATAAGCATTACCGTGTAGCTTTACATCGGGGCCAGGGGTAGAGTGTGAGTCTGTGTTTTCGTCCTCGCAGAGCTGGAGCAGAGCGAGGCCATCGCCAAGTTCGACTACGTGGGTCGCAGTCCCCGCGAGCTGTCCTTCAAGAAGGGCGCGTCCCTCCTGCTGTACCACCGGGCCTCCCAGGACTGGTGGGAGGGCCGGCACAACGGCGTGGACGGCCTGATACCTCACCAGTACATCGTGGTGCAGGACCTGTAGGCGCCACTCTCCTCCTTCTAAGCCCACAGCTTGGGTTCATTCATCCTGTTGTCCGATGTCTGACTGGATAGGATGATGGAGAAAATGTGTTTTGTGTAGCGGGTGCTGTTGAGTTTATGAATGAACAGGTTCAGTTACTACGACTCTACTAATAATAATTGTATCATACTACCTCTTTGGTAATTATTACTTTTTAAAGATGAAAACAATGCCAGTTAGATCAGCGGTTACTTATGCACAGATCTCATGTAGATTAAATTACAAATTTCTCCTACGGGGGATTAATAAAGTTGTATCTTATCTTATTTTATCTTATTAGGATTAAAAAAGAATCTTTTGATAGTGAGATAACTGTCAAGAATAACAGAATGGTCTTTAACATCTTAAAGACTAAATGCATATATGTTATAATATACGTTAGAACTAAATCGAGGTGGAAGAAACAAAGCTGCTCGGTGTCACATTGGACAGTCATCTGTCATGGTCTACTCACATAAACAACATAACCAAGAAAATGGGGAGAGGGTCGACTATCGAAAATCAGGAGATGTGCAGTGTTCTTAACATCAACCTCTGTGGTCCAGGTTATCCAGCCACTGGTTCTAACTTCTGTCCCATCTTGACTATTGTCCTGCTGTGTGGAAAAAAAAAAAGGACTTGAGAAAACTACAACTAGTCCAAAATAGAGCGGAGCGCCTGGCACTGCAGTGTGGAAATGGGTCTAATATTTCACATATGCATAAATGCCTATTTTGGCTCACGGTAGAACAAAGACTGCTAGCTGGTCTGACTTCATTTTTTAGGAGCATTTGTGTTAGCAACAAACCTTATTGTTTGTTACAAATTAATTCATTACACCAGTAAGACATAACTACTCTACCAGGCAGGTGGTGATGGAACGTTTTACAGTGCCCATGCCTAAATCGAATGCAATGAAAAAAACACTTATGTACAGAGCTATGTCAATATGGAACTCTTTACCTCACATAATCATAGACGTTAAGGTTAGAATACACTTTAAAAAAACAGCTCAAAGTCCATTTTAATAATTTACAATAGTTTATTTAGACTTGTCAATATCGGTCATTGTGTGCAGGTTATGTAATGTTATTGGAGGGGTGCTGTGAAACATCACACTTGCTACTTCACACACAATTTTACCTATGTATGATGTCTTTCTTTACCCTCTCTATGATGTAATATTTGTACATTGTTTTTGTTTTTTAATTTCTTCTTATCTTCTTTATCCTGTTTTTGTGTATTGTTGATTTATTATATGTTTGTCTTGTTAAAAGTGGACCCCAGGAAGAGTAGCTGTTGCCAAGTGTAATGGCTAATGGGGATTCTAATAAACTAAACTAAACTGTTAGAGAACCCGGCAAGTCTTAAATGAAGGTTGCTAAGGAGCCTATTAATGATTCATTAGATGAGAGATCCTGAAGCTAAGGATAGACCCGGCTTTCTTCATTTACCCTCCTAGTTCTTCATAGGTGTGTGTGTGTGTGTGTCTGCAGGGATGACGCCTTCTCAGACAGCGCCACGCACCGATCCGACGGCGAGCCCGGCGGCGCTCATCACCATGACGACCTGAGACCTACACCCAGGGGCGACCACACGCCCGAGCATCGCTACGAAGCCGCGCAGGGAAGGTACGGACCTACGAACTGAGACAGTCCGATTCAAAATCCACCAAAAAAAAACACAACAATCGAACGTTTTTCAAATCCTCCCTGCGTCCCCTCCACCCCCCCTCCCCCCCTTAGGGTGAGGGTGCGCTCAGACGGGGGCGCGGCCGCCACCCCTCGCCACCGGGGCGGGTCCGAGCACCACCACACCCCCCCGCGGGCCTTGGACCCCCACCCCCCCCGGGTGCTCCCGCGCCCCTGCAGCCCCCTGAAGATGGGGGTCCCGCGGGGCCTCACGGAGAGCCCCGAGAAGCGCCGGCTGGCCACCTTCGGGGGCGCCGGGGGCCCGGGTCACCCCGACCGCAAGGCGCTCTACGACAGCCACTCCCAGCGGTCCTCTCAGAGGTCCTCGCCGAGCGCCACGCGCCACGGCAGCCTGGGGGACCACAAGGCGTTGGAGGCGGAGGCACTGGCCGAGGTGAGGGCGGTCACGTGACGCCGTATGTCCTACGTCATGTGACGGTGTTCTGCGACATGTGACCGTGAATGTTCTGCCTCATGTGTGTGTGTTCTGCTTCATGTGAAGGCTAGCAAGGTCGTCGTTAAAGAGCGCAGTGTGTCCAGGGTGATGTTTCCACCACGTGGAGCCAGCGCCGACTCAAAGTGGAGTCGTTAGGGTTAGATTACGCAACGGGCCAAAGAGTTTCTTCTGCTTTTTTACTTTTCCATTCGGAAATAAACGCTGAGCACGAGCCTTTGGGCGGGTTGAGAGCAGGGCTCACCGCGAAGAAATAACCAAACGTTTTCTACTGACGTTGAATAGATTGTTATGCTACTTCACTTAATCTTTTGTAATTGTTGAAAGTTGCTGAATTTGGTGGATTAATAATGCATAGCAAGGAATTGCAATATCAGGTCATCAACATATTGACATTATTTAGTGCAATGTTTCGTTATCGTTATGTTATATTATTAGAGTGACGAGTTACTCTCTCACCAAAGAAGCAGGTTTACAGTATTGTACAGTACTGTAGTGTACAGTACTGTATTGTACAGTAGTGTATTGTACAGTACTGTTTTGTAAAGTACTGTATTTCTAAACATCTCCCTCCTCCCCCAGGACATCGAGAAGACCATGAACACGGCTCTCCACGAGCTGCGGGAGCTGGAGCGCCAGAACGTGGCCAAGCACGCTCCGGACGTGGTGCTGGACACCCTGGAGCCCATGAAGCACCCGCGGGGGCCCGAGGCCCCAAGCAGCCCCCTGCACACCATGGTGATCCGGGACCCCGACGCGGTCCAGCGCCGCAGCAGCAGCAGCAGCTCCTCCTCCGAGACCACCATGAGCACCTTCAAACCCGCGCTGTCGGCACGGCGACCCAGCGCGCCCCTGAGGCCCCCCCCGGTGCGACCGGTGCGGCCGGCCCCCGTGCTGGTCCCGGGGCCCCACCGCTCCAGCAGCTCCAGCTCCTCCGGCCTGGGGAGTCCGGGCATCGCCTCGTCGGATCGGGTGTTCCCCAAGGCGCCGTCCCCGTCCCCCTCCACCTCTTCGTCCTCGTCGGACAAGCAGAGGGAGTGAGGCGTGTGTCTAGGGGCCGGGGTTCTAGGGGGGGTCTAGGGGCCCCCCCATGTACGATGTGGAGCCGAGGTTGTGAGGAGAACCACACCCTTCCCCTCTGTTTCCTCTCCCTGTGATCACCAGCCAACACGATGTGTAACACCTCGCTGGTGCCCGGGAACACACACACACACACACACACACACACACACACACACACACACACACACACACACACTGGTACAAATGGGTACTCATTTAGTGTTGTCGATGGGGATGGACTATAGGAGGACACCAAGTAAGTGGACTATCAGTGACTTTTAAGCACAAAGGATGAGAATATGATCATTTAGACATTTTCAAGACTACCTTGGGCCATGCTGGATGGAAACGGGACTATCTGGAAAAGTACTTTATTATTATTACTGTGTTACGTTCAGCCGGCCAAAACATCTCATTTTAACATAGTAGTCGTACCTCGCGGCGGCGTGCACAGACACGCTAGGCCCGGGCATCTCAGCACTATCTTAATCCACCTATCTTACCATCTTTAGATAATATATATTACCTCAAGAAACATTTAGCACTTGCTCTTATCATAAAAAAAAAAAGACTAATGCACATATAAACTATAGGCAATCGTGCAGCGTTGGTAAATTCTGTGTTTTCTGCATTTTGATCAAGTTGTACTCTTCAAGATTTCTAGCACATCAGAGATTCAGTGGAACCTGGCTCGGTAGAGCCCAGTCAGGCTGGGGCCGTTCATGTGGGGACTGTTTACTATTGCTGTTGTGTCATTTAGCCTGAGGATAATCCTCTTCTTTCAAGTGTAATAGGCACGTTTAACTGGAAAGAAGCGTACTGTTAAAGGTTACTTATATTGTACAAATAACACTGTGCCATAGGAACAGGATATATTATGGTCTATAGCGTGTGTAGCGCGTTTGGTACTCCTCGCACAAACATTAACAAAACAAGAATAAATGCAAGAAATCTGCAGTGTGTTTTTCTCTCTCCTTCTGTATTTCCTATTTATCTTGAATAAACAATTAGCATATTGATTGAACACCAAGAAACAAAGACCCTTATAAAAAGGGAACACCGTTAAATACAATTTACCTCAACATTAAAAAATGCATGAAACCACCCACGTACATTTTAGTAGGGGCTCGGTGGTGTGGAGTTTGTGTTACAATGACTCTCATGAGAATAGTAATGAAAGCATTCAGAATCTGTTCCATACCGCCCCCTAGTGGACCGATACTTACTCAACAAGCACTGCGAATGACCTTCTAGGGCCCCCTAGTGGCCATAATACTACAACGCTTTGTTGTATCTAGTTGGTACAATACAGGTCGATTTTTTTATTCATTCGTTACGATAATTGTAGAAAAAAATTAAAATGTGTGAAAACCTAAACAAATCCGGTCATCTGGAAGACAATGGTCCAAGATCGATTCTTAACCTTGGTAACTGCTATTTCATGAACAGAAAAGTTGCAAAAATATAGCAACAGTTGAATTAAAGCCTTGCTACATTAACTCCACAGAAATAAGAGTGGTGTTTTTTAACTGAGTGGGGATGGATGTCTGAGGCCTGTCTGAGCCTTGCTACCGGACAGCCCATTCAGGTTTAATCCATTTAGGTGTGTGCTCATTGCGATGAAAGCGAGAATAAAATGAGATTAGGGCCTTCGCCTGGGGCCCTTCCAGCAGCCAGCGAAGGCCAGGACTCTGGCTCTGATTTCCTGGGGTTCAAAAGACCTTTGCATTAAAAGGCTCTCACGATTACTGAGGACTCAACAGCTGAGCCTGGGGCCCGACTTGATGGTTCATAGCCCCTAAGTGCATCAGTCTACAGATGACCATTCATAATTACTTTGTTGTCTTTTCCATTGGACATGTCTGTCATTCTGTACGATCATAATTTAATAAAGACCAACATCTACTTATGAGCATATTGGTAGAACATGAGTTGCTGTCTCATTATGTTTTTATGAATTTCCTAGAGGTTTGCTCTTTCCAAGAAAGGTTATGTATGCCCTCTTCTCGTTTCTATCGCCATGGATACTGGTGATAGCAAAAACAAACCCATTAACCCACAAGCACGTGGATAAGATGGCTGGACCGTTAAGGCTTCTTCCTACGAAATGAAGTACTAAATGAGGCAGTTCGTCTGGCTGGTGTTTTGTGATTTTGTTTGGCTGGCTCCATGTGAACTTTGGGGAACAATGCTAACCGTCTCTCTCTCTCTCTCTCTCTCTCTCTCTCTCTCTCTCTCTCTCTCTCTCTCTCTCTCTCTCTCACACACACACACTATTAAGAGAGAATACGGACTACAACTATATGTTGTAAGGAGTTATAGTTGACTAGAGTTAAAAATAATAATACCGTGTCGGCTAAGAGTGGTCCACTGTATAGACGCGTATAAAATCGGCAATTTTTCCATAGGGAACCATTGGTTTACGCGCGTATGAGGCGCGTACATGCGTTACATGCGTAAAAGCAACATTTTGGTTTGTTGCATTTTGTTTGGGTATTTCCAACATGGTAAAGATGGTTTGTTGTTCCCAGTATTTGTTTTGTCTGTCTGGGTAAGTTTCCTCCGTTCTGGCTCGGTCGGTCCTTGTGATTTTGGTACTGGTTTTCTGTCCAAACCATATAATCGCACATTTTCTAATCTTCCATACACTACACTAATCCCTTTACAGATTTCATGATACTTACTTTATTCTAATAAATAACTTTATCCCTTATCATGTGTGGATCCCGATCTTTGCTCTGACCCGAGCCTCGTCTTAATGCAGCCAAGGAGATTATGAGCGTTATGAATAATTATTAGATTATTGTGTTGTACAATGAAAGACAGTAAAGATTCAATATGAATGGCAAAATAAGGATGGGATTTTATTTGAACAATAAAATATGTGTTGGGCAAATTATAGAGAGGCTGAGATTCAGTGTTGGGAATAGCGCCGTTTAAAAGAACGGCGTTATGTAACGCCGTTATTATTTCAGTAACGGGGTATTCTAACTAATTACTATTTCCGTCGTTACAACGCCGTTACCGTTACTGTACGAAAAATGCAGTGCGTTACTATGAATTGATTGAATAAACTGCGTAATCCGAACGCATCCCTGGCTGCTGGCTCCAAACACAAACTGCTAGTGAGGAGACCGGGTGGTTTAACAACGAGATAAGGCAGAGTCATGTTTCATGGTGGCCAATCGGAGCCAGTGTTTTTACACAAGCCAGGACACGCGCGCCACACACACGCAAACGCACACACCAAACCGAATCGATGAAGCAGCAGAAATGGCGAGTACGGAGCAATCAGATGAAAAGTTTGAATTTTCTGTAGTATCTGGCAGATGTTCCACAGCCTTTGCAACCAAGCAAATTGAAATCCAGGCCCCATCCACACTAACCCGGGTAAATGTAAAAACGCCCATCCACAATGAAAAAGATCACCGTCCACACTATGGTTTTCATATCGTTTTCACAATGTTTTGCATCCACGTTCCACACAGAAATCATTTTGATAAACAGTTGTTGTCATGGTTACGTTACTCCGCCACCCCTCTCTGTTAAGATTACAGGCGCACGATCAGATGATATTCACAGTTGATCAGCTGGTTAATCATTTTCGACCCGGTCTTGTCCAGAAACGCCGCTCCAAGTAGGCGACGGTTTGAACTGTCGTCTTTCGTTTTTTTATACCATCACTTAAGAACATTAAGTACAGCGCTCGCCTCCGGCGTTGAGCAACGATTATGTTTGACTCAATATGTCGAGTTGTTTCTGGAGATAAATAAGTACAATGTACAGAGAGATCCTCATTTGCATTTCACCTGCCATTCTTTTGATGAGCTTCTCGGTCTATAGCGCAAGCTTGTGGCAGTGTCATGGCAGTGTCATGGCAATCGAACGTCATCGTTTCTGAAAGCCTCCGTCTGTCCACACTACAACGCGAACCCATCGGTTTCACATTTATCCACCTCAGCGATCGTTTTCGAAAAGCATCGTTTTCAGCGTCGGAATTCTCTGTTTTAGTTTGGACGGAAGGACTAAACGGATGAATATTGATGCATTTGTAGATTTACCCGGGTTAGTGTGGATCGGGGCCTCAGTTGGAAGCATATCAGGGCCTTGAATGGGCAGTTCAACCATATAACACATTCAGGCCAAGTGAAAACTGCTCAGAAAAATCCAAATCTTTCACATATAGGAACTTTCTTTTTTTTTAAAGTAACGCAAATAGTTACTTTCCCTGGTAACTAGTTACTTTTATTATAGAGTAATTCAGTTACTAACTCAGTTACTTTTTGGAACAAGTAGTGAGTAACTATAACTAATTACTTTTTTAAAGTAACGTTCCCAACACTGCGATTATAGATTTCATATTCAAAAGGCGAAGGGGTGAAAAAATGTAAGAAATATATTTAAGAAATATAGGCCTACTCAAAGCCCAAATCATTGATATCATACCCTATCCAATAATAAAGAAATTTGAATTTGAATGGTAACAATTCCGTTAAATCCTCGTCCTCGTTTTGAACGTCTCACTCCTCATGGCTGATCAGTGTGTTCTTTCTGATTAGCTCTTAATTGAGATCACCTGTCACGCACCCTTTATTAAAGGTGAACACAAAGGGTTTGGTTTACTTTTCGCATCGGCCTGTGTCAATCGAGGTTGAGTTTAGTGAGGGTTGAAAGTTTTCGATCTAGATTGCAGATCACTATTGTCACTTTATACAAACTGAAAGTATGCGTTGTTGCGTGTTTGTTTTTGTGGGCATTTGACTGAACAGCCCAGACAAATATTGCTACCAACATGGCACTTCGAAACAGACCACCGCAGTGAGTAAAAGTTATTTTCCTTTATTAAATGTTGACGTCTCCTCAGACACAAGCCATCAGTATCCCTGCTCTTTGCACCTTGACATGCATGTCGCCGCTGTTTGTTAAACTAGCTTTGCTGATTTGTATCTTGTGATGTGTGTGTGTGTGTGTTTTTCTTAACAGGTGTTAGATGACTGACAAGATCTATGGGGGGGCCCCCTTTGGGCCCCCCCATACCAATTTAGTCTTCAAAGGAATCTAGTGCCATGGGACTCCAGTGTCTTCAAAACATCCACGGAATACATGTGTATGAATGGTCCACCGAAGGGTTGATCTGGAAGCCACCACGGTCCACGCAGTAATCTGCTGCGTGGGCCGTAGTGGCTTCCAGAGCCATCTTTCGGTCTTGGTCAGGATTTGTTACAGTTGCCCTTCAATGTAGCAGGTACCTGCTTTACGTAGCATTGGAGTACAAATATTGTGCAAAATGCTCATGTAATTGCACTAGCACTAGTAACCTGTAGATTAGCTTAGTTTAACGTCATTCCGTGCTGTCTCTGTCAAATGTGTGGCTTACTTTAAGTCCACAAGGCCCTCTGGTAAACCACATTGGAACACCCCTGGACAAGGTGATTAGTCACTGGGTGTGTGCTAAAGTTTTGTTCCATTTTTCACTAGTTGGTTATGGTTTGGTAGAATTGTTTGGATGCTAGCGACGTGATGGCGTATGTACAAGAGCATACCGTGGCCAGGCCAGATGGCCTAGTGTGAGTGCAACCTTGATTGCATTTGTATACTGTTTACCATGGATGTTTATGCAATTTGGCTTAATTCATCCGCAGTAAAGCTGCATTTGACTATTCCAGGGTTGTTTTGTACAGGCTTTCAATTGACCATGTTGACTAGTTTGTGGGAAGTTTTTTTTTTTTTTTTTTTTTTTTTTTTTTACCGTTGCTTACAATCCAACGGTTGTGACCACTTATGCAACTGGGCTGTGAACCTTGCAATTCTAGTTGCATATTTGTACACGCAAGCTTGTCCATTTCTATCGCCATCACTAACACTAGCTTCAGCATTTCCTTGTAGGCCATTAGCTGACTTGTGTATTGGAGCGATGATTTGGGTATTTTAAGATGCTTGAAAACCTCAAATAAAGCAAAATGCGTGTCTGGTGTGCAAGAGCCAATTTGTTGGCTTGCAGTAGTCGAGGAGTTGCCGTAGGTCGTAAGCCATCTGGAGGTTGTGGCAATGGAGGCTTGTGGTAGATCTGCCATCCAAGAAAGGTTAATTCTTCTGAAGCATGATTAATAGTTTAGTAAATTGAATCTATTCATATAGAACTATAAAATCCAGTCTGTCTGACTGGGGGAATCGTCCTATATCCCTGTTGGACTGGGGGAATCTTTCTCGTTCCCTGGCCATTTCCTTCTTCTCGTCAGCCAGGAATCGAATCCTGACTTCTTCATCTCGATCCACCTTTTCTCCGAACTCCTTGATCTCTGCCAATGTGCAGCTACAGTTGTCCCAGCTGGGAAGCCTTGCCTTTACTCCCCTTCGGATCACCGGCAGTACCTGCTGGAGATACATGGTCTTCAAAGGCAAGTCCTGTGACTGGTATTGTTGTCCAGTTGACTTGTGCCCTGGAGTGAACTGGTCCAGACCCTCGTCTTCCTTCTGCAAACAACGAGTGACTCTAGCCCAGCTTCTAGGACTCTAGCCCAGACCAAAGGCCTTATTCAACAAATAAATTCAATAGTTTCATATGGCGTATATTCAGTGATCATTGAGCTCTCAATCACTAATACAGGTCCTCACTTCGTCAAGCTCTTAATGACAACTTCATTACTCAGCAAATGTAGTGCAGCCTAATAGTAAAACAAATAATAATAATCAGTTATGTGTGTGTGTAGATTATTTTAAGATTACTTTCTTGTTCTTTTCTCGGTCGAGAGTGTGGAATGAGATTCAGTCACCGTTGATTCCCACGTGGTGCATAGAGATGCGCTGGTTCAGCCGCGTTGTGGATGCGGGTCCCTCAGCAGGGCAGGCGTTGATCAGACGTCTTCCCAGGCAGGGCGTGCGGTCTTCTCGATCACAGGGCAATCTTCAGAGGCAATCGTCTTCTCACTCCTCTCTCTTCAAGACGGTGTCACGGCACCAAATGTTAGATTTCAGCTTATTTCTAAACTGTTCAGACAGACTCTGCGTTGTGTATTTTCAGTCGTAGTAGTAATTCTTGAAGTCGAAATCAAAGCAACTTGACGGGTTGGATCAGAGGGTTGAATAGATGGTTTATTCCAGGATGTAATACAGCGAGATACAGACTTAGGTTGAATAATCTATAGAGGACCCGGTGGTCGATGACTTGTTCCTTGGCTGTCGAACCCTCTTCTCGTCGAACCAAAGGGTTGGGGCGAGTATAATACAAAAAGGGGATATATGAATAACACGAAAACAGACGCACTCTCAGCACTGATAAGGTATCTGGCCCTGGCCATGTCCCGGAGGACCAGGTCGGTTCAACCTTGTTGAGACATTACAATGGCAGAACACCCCGTCAGTATGAGGCCCTGGCTTGTCCCTAGACTAGAAATGTGAACAACAGAGACACTAAAATACACCAACATTCTACACTGCCTATCAAAAGAGACTTCTAAAACATATCTGCTAGAACAGTTCCTATACTTTTTGTATAATTTGGTCATGCTGCAGATTTACTTTTTGTAGTTGCTCCATATTTAGTTCTTTGACCGCCTCACCTGCTAGAAAAGTCTATTCAAATCGGCTAAATATAATGAACTAAATTAATAGCCATGAAATGTTGTCACTCATACTAATGGCAAATACCCTCTTTCAGTTGGTGGTTCAACACTGATGTCTCTCTAGGCTTGAGGGAGAGCTCACAAGTAAATTACACGAATGTCCTGGAGCAATTGGGAATACACTTTTATTTAGTCTACCTGACCAGGGACATCTTTGAACTATAGGGCACCTAACCCAAACTTTTCACTCTTGTTAGGTTGTCCTTTTCTCTTGTTTTAACCCGAAAGGGCTGAAATATCAACATTTCCGGTATTCTGTTTGGATAATGTGCAAAACTTGTGGCTTCACTAATAAAAAAAATTAACGAATGTATTTTTCTTAATGTGGTTAAACTATTTAAAGATTTGTATGCAAAATATTTCTGCTCAATTTGTGGTCAATGAAACTCTGACATTTTTTAATTTGATAAAACGCAACTATGGGTTAAAGGTATTTGCTTTGGGCATCTTTTGATATTTTTAGAATCTAGCTCCATTGCTGTTAGAAATGGTGTCTCCCAGTACTGCAAAGTGCTTTCACAAGTTTAAAAAAGAATGGGCAGAAAAAGAACTGCCAACTAAATCTATTTAACATGGGTAGAAAGTTTCCATGGAAGCTCTTGGCTGCTGGTTCCCAACACAGCTCCACTGTTGGCCTGTGACCTTGCGTTTAACTTTTTTCGACTTTTGGTGACTTTCACAAAAGAGAAATGAACTAGTTAATACAATAAACAAGACATTTCATGGTACCATTTTGAACTGTTTGTGGATATTGCATTAAATCCATATGCTTGAAACTTTTCAATAATGCATGTCAACGAAACAATGGAATGAAATAAATAGTTCAAGCAATTTGTGGGACTTGGCTGCTTTTACATTATTACTCATTTTGGGGGTTATTTCAGTCTCTCCAACCTGCAGGTCGTGCGAAGAATCATGTGAATGGGAATATTCTACAAATGTCTTTATCATCTTTCGACTAAACACTTCTGCTGCAGCCGCTGTTGAAGCGTATGAGTCCTTTGAGACCCCCTTTGATAAAAGGGGTTCTCAAATGTTGACCCTCAGTCACCTATTGCATCACTTCCTTTAGGGCTTCGGCCTCCTAATTGATCATTATAGTATAATTGAATGCCCTCTTTCATATATATGATACCTCCACCACTGGGACGTGGCAACAATTCTCCAAATCCATATGGGGGGGGATGCTTGTGGACAGTAGGGGTGTATACTCGACATAAATAGGAAGCAAACTCATCTCACAAATGAGTAATGACATCTCACAAATATTTATTTAATAAATTGTTTCAATTTATAATAATCCAAAATCCGTTGGCTTTTTGTCGAGGGAATGCAGGGCGACGCTCACTTCCGGGTTGGCCAACATACGTCATCCCTCCACCACTCTACTGTAAAAACACATGTTCAAGTTGAATGAGAATAATAATAATAATAATTCTGCCATAGTATTTATTTAAGGGGGGGGGGGGGGGGGATACAAGTCTTTTGGCCATTTGTTGATCAGCAGAGAAATAATTTGTCCGCAAAGACGGTGACGTCGCTTAGCAACGGTAGACGCTGGGGTAGACAAGTCACCGGACTACTACCCATGCAAGTGAACGGAGCGTTCCACGGCATTGAGAAGACCCGTGTAATAAAGGCCTATAATATTTCTGTTTATGGCATAGATTTCTCCTCAGATTAGGCCAATAAACCAATGGTAAAATATAAATAAAAACGCTCGATCAAAGGCCCGGCCCGAGTATAGTGGTGGGAAATATCGGCCCGACCCGGCCCGCGTCTATGGAAAGCCAAGAAGGCCACAATCCGGCCCTAGAATGGCGCGGTAAAAGTGCAAAACCGCACGGAATCGCAAGAATTCCGTACGGAATCCGTACGGTTTTGAATGACTAATAGCCGCGGCTTTTTTCTTTAATGTAATAGAAAAAAGAAGAACATGGCTTGAAAAGCTTTAGGCTCTGAAGAGGAGAAGAATTGGGTTGAACTCTGCGGTCTTATTCTGAAGTGGTTTAATACTTAACCAGAGGCAGGCAGATATGAGCGAGCCAGCGATAGGATCTCCAGCAGAATGTTTACAACGTTGAAAAATGCCATCCATTACTGAAATGGCTTATGCAGTTGACACCATATGTTAAAATGTGTGTGTCTCTGTGTGTGTGTGTGTGTGTGTGTGTGTGTGTGTGTGTGTGTGTGTGTGTGTGTGTGTGTGTGTCTACGTGCGTGTGCGTATGCGTGTGCGTGTGTGTGTGTGCGTATGTGTGTGTGTGTGTGTGTGTGTGTGTGTGTGAAGCAAGAGGCGTTAGGACAGGCTGAAGAATTAATCAGGGCTTTGTATATACTCAGTTGGACACAGCAGGATGACTGTACCCACTACTACCTGCTCCCTGGTTTCCATCCATAGGATGTGTGTCCACACAGTGACCCATCAAACTGCAGACGAGGGGGGGGGGAGGGACTAAAATTCCCAGAAATCTTCTTCAACTTCGATAGAGAGAAGGTGGAAATGGCAATGTAGAGATAGATTCAAACAGGTTGGGGAGATAACATATTGAAGAGCATGTGTCATTGCTATACACCACAGCTCATAACAAGTTCTTGAACGTTTGTTACCTTATTATTTAGAGGGAAAAGAAAAAACAGGCAGGAAAAACCACAGTACATCTGGATTAACACATATCCGTCGGACACGCAGAAGGACATTCTCCACACGTCGAACAGTCCAAGGCCTTGACGAGAGTGAGATAAAGATCAAGTCCTTGGTGCTGCTGTGAATGTGCTGCTCTGCTCGGTACAGGAACAGGAAACCGGGGCCCTGCGAGGTCACGCGCAGGTCACGGACGAGCGATATTAGCTTGCATAATGTTATTAAGCTCACTGCATTAAACATGTCTCTTTATCCGTTCTTTTATCGGACATCAACGTGGTCGCAACGCATCGTTACACTCAATAACCGTATCATTCCAAGCCCCCCGGAGGGTCATCTAAAAACTTCATATTCTGTTGTATAACAGTATGTTCGTTGCCTCGGACTGCAGGCCTCACCGATGTTATGAATCCTCCCCCCCCACCCCCAGCCCCCCCTTCGTTCCACTGTGGGGGGGCCCCCCCAAATATGGACAGGGCCAACAGCGGCCCCCTGGGGTTTCGTATAGCTAGGGTTTCACAGATCCCGCGTGGGCGTGCCTCCACGCATTGCCGCCAGTCTGCCGGCACGCAGGCTGGCCTCCAGTCCTGATTTCACAGATATCGTCTTTTGCCCGGTGGCTGGGATGAGATGCAGATGTACAGCTTTCCCACCTCTGACCGGGGGAGGGTTATCCGGGCCCCTGTGTGACAGCCGAGTGGATGCCGAAGGGGTAGCGGTGGTGGAGGCTGGGTGGAGAGTGGGGGGCCGTTTGTTTCTCTTTGGGCTGTTCCTACTCACAGGGAGTGGCCCCGGCGATGGACAGTGGCATTGGAGCCTGCGATTGACATACAGACACGGACACACACACGGACACACACACGGGCACACACACACAGGCACGCACGCACGCACGCACACGCACACGCACACGCACACGCACACACACACACAAACTTTTCAAACAAACAAACAAATAGTATAACTTTGTCATGTGCATGTTAGTCTTAATAGCCGATAAAGACATGCATTCATTTCTCAATGTTTTCATGTGCATTCTTACCAAGGCAACAACGGTAAACCAATCATCATGCAAAAACAATTCTGCTGCTGCAGCTGGTTATATAAACAGGACCTCTTCATTGTATCTAATCAAAACAATACAATGTATCTGACAGTGTTTCCAGATTTTTCCCCAAATTACATTTGGCTATTGGAACATGTATTGGAGACTATTTTGTGGAAAGATACAATCCCTTTTACATACCTCGATTAGTCCAGCAACAGTTTAAAATACATCAAACTTTTGATTGGTCCTGTTGAAATTACATAAATTAATTATATTTTCCAGTTTAAAATGATTTATTCCGCTTGATTAGTCCAGATTAAATGATTGGTTTGGTTCAAAAGACTTGTACCAACTCAATTGGTCCAGTTTGATTCAACTCCACCTCTTCATTGGTCCAGATGAAACGATTGTTCTAGTTCAAATTGATTGGCCTCTCTTGATCGGTTCAGTTCAAATTACTCATACAAAGTAGTGGCAATATTAAAACACATTATTTACTCAAGTAGAATTACCGATACAGTACTTGTGTAAAAAAAGACTCTTACTAGTGTAACAGTATGAAAGTACAGGCTCTGTGTGCTCAAAGAATAAAAGTAGAATGTAGCCCTCTGACATTTCTAACGGCTGTTTCTATGCAAAGATAACTGAAACCAGGGCTGCTAAGTTTCATGAAAAAGGTGGCAACCCTCGTCTCCACACAATTATTATTGAAATAAAATACAATTTCCAGAATTTGTAAATATTGTTCATAATTTATTAATACAAATGTAAACAATTGAATCGGATAAAATATTTTTTTTTATTGATACATTTGCAATGAATACAAATGCATGGGTTCAGAGGATTTCTGCCTCCTGATTGGTCCGGTTTAGAGGACTTCTACCTCCTGATTGGTCCGGTTCAGAGGATTTCTACCTCTATATTTGTCTGGTTAAGAGGACTTCTACCTCTTGATTGGTCCGGTTCAGAGGACTTCTACCTCTAGATTTGTCAGGTTAAGAGGACTTCTACCTCTTGATTGGTCCATTTTAGAGGACTTCTACCTCTTGATTGGTCCGGTTCAGAGGACTTCTACCTCTTGATTGGTCCGGTTCAGAGGACTTCCAATTCTTTATTGGTTCCGGTTCAGAGGATTTGGACCTCTTGATTGGTCAAGTTCAGATGACTTGTGAAGCCCAGCAAGGGGTTCCAGGGTTCAGTAAACAGCACTGGTGAAAAGGAATGTCTAATTCCATCCAACAAGGAAATGGTAAATGTAATGACCATCCACTTGGATCTAGGTCGACCTTCATCGGCCATAACAATACTAGAACTATAAACAGCGGTGACCCAGGTAAACAAGATTCCTCCTGCAAATATTTAGGCCGTGTAAATATTTACTTACCCAGCTAAACAGTGAGCATTGTGTGTGTGTTTTTCTGTCCATACATAGTATAATGTAAACGTCTTTGGTGGAAGACCACAGCTCCCAACACTGTCCAGAGCCCCGGAGCTCTTTGCTGCAGTCATGCAATGGAATATATATGATGAATATATGGTACGTGTTCACAATACATCAAACTCAAACCACTCCGAAGTAGGACTCAGGTCATTGTGTTCCGAGCTCCATTTTTCATTCAGGCCTACGGTTGAGAAAAATAAAACCGTTTATGTGTGGACTCTAAAATCCAGCTTCAGGTTGTGGACAAAAGGCAAAAGGCAATACGCTGACACTGTACGTTTGTAACTGAGTCAGTATTTTCATTCCATAAATACACGAGGGATATGAACTCCTTTAATTGGTCTTAGCCCCTCGTCCAGGGCTATGACTGCATTGATCTCGTCCAGACGGATACTTTGTTCTCCTTGTGTCCATTGTCCAATGTTCGGCTCATATTGTCTTAGATTTACGTCTGTGATTACAGGAACAATGCCTTAAGCTCTGTACAATATTTCACCGCTGTGTTTAGGATCGAATGCTCCAAATCACTTACTCCTCAGAACACATAATGCCACAATAAGACGCTTTCTTGAGAAACATTAAAGCACTTTTCTTTTTTTTGTCATTTGCTTTTTATTGAGTTTTCTTTTACAGGACATAAACAAAGTTGAATGTGTCGAGAATATGTCTGCGGGACAGCAAATCAAAAAATTTAATAAAATACAAAAAAAGTAAACATTAGGGAGAGGATCTATTTCTAATCCAAGGCACAAGTCAGAAAGTAAATTCTTACACTTATATACACACACACTATATGCACATAAGTATTTGGCCACTCTTGTACCTGCTTATTGATGTATATTGTATATTTACCTAAACCATACATACAAATCACCCACAGATTGGTATCTTACATGTAACCATAAAACAAACCTGCTTTTTAACAGAAAAAAATAGATTGAACTGAGGGATACATTGTACATTAGTGCTATATAAAGTGGGCCCGTAAAGTTGACTCCTAAGAAAGACAATTTGACAATTTTCCTCGAAAATATCTGTCTGAGTTCTCAATTTAAATGTGATCCTTTCCATTGTAAATATAGTATAGACCACGTCAATCCCCTCTTTAATGGTTGGGGTGTCTTTCTTAGGTCATTTCCTGGTGATAGCCTTGTTGCTTGCCACCAACAAAACCCTCAACAGGTATTTATAGCAAAACACTTTTCATGACAATGGATTGATGTATTTTGCCGCCCACTCCTAATGTGCACACTAGAGCCAATATATTGCTCCGGGCCCAGATAGTATATTGTTTATATTATTTTGTTTTTGCCATGTTTGAAATGGTGAAGATGAAGAGAAAGCCTCATTTTAGTTCACAGACTTTTTCCTTTTTGTGCTTCGCTGACTGCACACAGAGAAAAAGGAAAGTTGTTCCATTCCGAGACAAAAGAGGTATTCATCTGGGGGCGCTCTGGTGGTTTGCCGGGTAGAGTGCATGCAGTCCTTATCACAGCGACCAGGGTGTGATTTCTGCCTGTGATCCTTTGCTGCATGTCTTCCACCCTATCGCCCCTCCCTTCCTGTCTTACTCTCTGTACAAAAAGGGTAAAAAAAAAAAAAGGCTCATTCATCTCTGGAAGGATATATCCATGCATCCAAGTTTTTCAAAACTTGGCAAAAAGCTAATCATAAACTCACAAACCGAGGCCTTGAAGAGAATAGCTGCAGTCTCCATTGTTTTACGCATATGCCATTGATTTTAAGAAGATGGTTATGTATGGCGAATATTCATGAGTCCACTAGAGAAGGGCTAGCAGAACAGGCAATGATTTGATAATGTACAAAGCATTGAAATGGATTTTCCATGGTGAAACATCATATCGTGCAATCTAAATTATGATTGCATTCTAAAGAAGGGGAAATTTCTCCCCATCTTGTACAAGGTGCAGCACAGGGAATGTGTTGAAGATAATAGCCAGGTGTGCTTTTATCAGAACTCCCAAGAGAAAAAGTTTCTCCAAAGAAATTTCTCCACTTTCTTTTTCTTTGACTTTGGGGTGGCGGTTCTGGGGTTATGCAGCTAAAATAAATCCTTTCAATATATTTTCTAAGGAATGAAGGGTCTCTGAAAGAATAGCCTTCCTACTTCGACTCTACCTCACAGCATTTATTCTCTTCATTAGACTATCATTCAAACAGGAACCATTTCTGTCTCATGCAGACACTGTGGGCTGGAATGAAATGGTTTGAAAGAGGAATTTTGACTTTGATGAATAGTTCTTAGACTAAAAGGTTGCAAAGGGAAACATTTGAGTTAAAGTTTGAGACGTTTCCAACAACAGCTTACCATTCGGTCCAACATAGCCGTCTTTCTTATTGTTATTGCAGGGGAGCAGTTAAATCGGAATACGTACAATGGCAGTCATGTCATTGTGTGATTGACTTAATGTGCAATTAATGTGCATCTTGGTATGCTAAATGGGGAGAATGTCAATACAACGTGTTTGTTTATAATGGGGCTGCTTAATATCGACCTCAAGAGGTTCACACCAGCAAAGCATTCATATCCTGCTCCTTATTATAATACAATTCTGTGTTTTATGACTTGCCTCCACTTCAATGGCATAAACCCCAGACATGGACAAACACCGATATAAATATTTAGAGTCAATGTGTTCTAGGGAAAATTCAGATTTAGGACATAAGTGCAAACTTATCATGGCTGTTGTGCCTGCAAAGAGTCCACTTTGAAATATCTTGACTGGCCCAGACCTCTTCAAACAAGAGATTGAATCTCTTATGTGGAAGTACTGTTTGTCTCAATAGTCTGTTATGTCTCATTAAAATGTTTATGGTAATTTATCTTAATCACATGAATCATTTCGTATTCATGTCGTGGCAGGTCCCCCATTGGTAACGAGCTAATTCACTTGAGTCATTACGACTGGAAAGCCACGTGCAATTACCCTTCATGTTCAATCTGTGTCTAATCTGTATTGAATAACTTTAATGGATGTTGATTTGAATGAACATTAATGAATGTAGGTAATGTGAAAGAAGAGAAAAGCAAGAGCAGTTCCATGCTGAATGTTAATCTGTTAATATCCACCATAATAAGTGTGGCTACCCCTGCAGGTTTAGGCCTGTTAATATGTATCTTATCAAGAACACTCTGTGACTAATGCTAATTCTCTTCATTTAGATCCAACATCTGATCTACATACGAGTAAAAAAAAAGAAAAGAAAGATAGAAATCCAAACCAGATAACCTCCAGCCTTCTCCTCATATATAAATTCATGTAACCATCAACTCCTTAGCTTAATACGTGTAGATAAATGTCCTGTTTTATACTATATAACCGATTATGACAGTGCAACTTCTACTACAACTTGTGAGTTCTACTGCAGTGCAATAGTAGAAGTTTCAAAATAAAAGCCTGTGATGTGAGCTACGTTATTACAAGTAATGGAGTGTATACCGGTGGATACGATATACATGGGGCATGCTACATGTAACCTGCTACTGGATAGCTTACCTTTTTCGTCGACGTAACTCTTTAGTTGAATGCGATATTCATAATTCCCTTCTTGAAATTAAAACCGGATTTATTTGGCGTTGGGCCGATGCCATCCACTGCTGAATATTTCAGAGTAAAGTTTATGATTTCCAAAAGAAGCAGATGTTAACTCTTGCTCCTTGCTTAGGGGGCTGTGGTGTGATGGATGAGTTAGACGGCACTGCGAACACCTTCCATGCCTAAATTAGGCACAATGCTAAAATATTTAATACCTTCATCTTTAATTTAATCAATGGAGGGTTTCATCACACACAACCCCACGCTCACGCACAAACACAAATGCGCACACACACACACACAGATGTGTGCTTGCCACATCTGCATGTGCATGCACACACACACACACACACACACACACACACACACACACACACACCGAATCATCAACACTCAACAATGTGGTTGTATTTCTCCACAATGGTGCAACATGATCTGTTTTTGATGCGAGGTGGAGGTGGAGGTGTAGGGTGTCTGGGTGTGGGTGCAGGTTTATGGAGTGAGGAGTGACCATGGTGCCTGACCATATACATGAACAATATAATGGACACCATATGCAGCCAACCTGCTCACATAACACATTATCACTCACTCCCTGCAAGGAAAACACTAAATCACAAATATCAAGTGCAAATCTTTCACCATTTGGAATGTTTGACAAATGTGAAATGCTCGCTATCTTTCCACTTCGATATCATGGTGATTATTTTTAGAATGTCTACTTAATAGAAAAGATGGTGCGTTTGCATCCAGGTGGTACTCAGAGGAGATTAAATTTTTTATTCATATGTCAACATATAATCAATAGTGCGTGTGTGTATGCGTGTCTGTGTGTGTACGCGTATGTGTGAGTGACAGAGCGAGAGACGGTTGTTCAAAAAGGCTTCCACCTAATCCCTTTATCACTTCGAGCTGTCACCACAGTGTGCAACTATCTGTCTTATTAGACAGCAGCCATATTGGAATCTGTTTTATCGGTGCATACATCATATACTGCAGCCATAGCTCCATACTTTTGCGGTGATTAGTTGTACGGCCTCTCTTGTTATATTTCTCTCTCTCTCTGCCTCTCTCTGTCTCATTTCCTGTCTGTCCATCTGTCTGTCTGTCTGTCTGTCTGTCTGTCTGTCTGTCTGTCTGTCTGTCTGTCTGTCTGTCTGTCTGTCTGTCTGTCTGTCTGTCTGTCTGTCTGTCTGTCTGTCTGTCTGTCTGTCTGTCTCTGTCTCTGTCTCTGTCTCTGTCTCTGTCTCTCTCTCTCTCTCTCTCTCTCTCTCTCTCTCTCTCTCTCTCTCTCTTTTTCTCTCTCCCTCTTATTTTAAATAGTCTCTTAACCTCATAAAACTGAGATATAGCCCTCAGTGTGGCATGAGATGTATAGCCCAGGTGTGTTGCTCCATCGCAAGTGAGCAGGTGCAGCTGGTTGTTACTAGCAACCTAACTACCTGCTTCCCCTGCGTCCGTCAGTCCACAATACCTGTAGGATGTTTAGAACCAGGATAACAATGCCTTATTTGCCAGGTAAGTGTGTGCCAACATAATTAAGCCAGATAATAAAAAGAAAGTCAGTACAAGAGACAGAAAACTGTATCAAATCTACAGCCGGAAGCGGTTGTAGCTTTTTCTGAAGTGGAAGTCTTGTAAGGCCATTGTTGCCCTTAGTACACCCTCCCCCCCGCTCTGCACCACCCACCCGACACAGCTTGAACGCAGCAAATGTTCAAAGCGACCACACAGCGCGCATCTTGACCCTGTTAAAAGCCTTGTTTTCCCCTTCCCCTATAGCAGCAATGCTTCCACATTATAACATCAAAGCATCGATAGAACCATCTTTAGAAACTCAGACTGGGTTACAAATGACAAAAGGTGTTATGGTGAATAGAGAACGCTTTGAGGAGAATGGAGATCTGCGTAAGCAGATTAAAAGATGCCCTACTTTCATAACCTAGCCCGGTGACAAGACATCTTCTCAAAGGATCTAACCACTGCATAAATCGGATGGAAGATAGCATGGCGGACAATACAAGATACAATGAGAGAGATTATGCGGATGATTCCTCGAAATCAACCAAAAATAGAAATTATTTCATCGTGATAGGACTTCATGATTATAGCTCTGAAATTGGAGTTTTAAAGAAGGCATGGTGGTGCTGCCTGCTTTTCCTTCCTTTAAAGGCATTTATCAAAATGCCAAGTATGTCTCAAGTTTCAGATAAGTTATGAAAACCTCTGAGGTATTGGCTGAGCTATTTCCCTCGGTATGAAAAGCTGCATCCCAAATCATGCAATTTATTACGGAAAAGTGCTTATGTGCTCATTTCTGTACAGCTTCTAACGTCACTTAAGCCACAGGCCTGAACGGAATATCATTAATATTATCATTATAATAATTGAGATGTTTGAACTCAACTAACCTTTCTGCATGGAGGTACATTTCTGAAATTACAAGATGCTTGCACCATGCATCTCCTTTGTAGTTATTCTTTAATGAAGAATATGCTTTTCTTGTTTTGTCACTTATATTTGCAAGTTTCCACGAAATTAGATATGCTGCCGCTCACATCTATCTATAACACATATTACATACATTGAATGGCTATTGAATAATTGTTCAATGATCTGTTTAAAGAGTTACTTGTTAATTGCATGACTTTGTTCAGGATGTTGCATTGTGGGTAACCGGTGTAGAACCACGCAGGGGATACGCTGTAGAGGCCAAAAAATGTGTTTTCTTCTTCGGAAACTTAAACCCTACTTTTGAGCACAATCCTTGTGTTTGGTTTTTCACATTCAATTACATCAGACTATAAATTGAACCCGCAGGTTAAATCCCTGAGATGAAAATGGTGATTCCGAGATGAGGTCCAACGGGATTTAAAAGAGCTGAGCCCAGACGGGTCACAAACACAGACGGCTCACTCATGGCAGGTGGGACATTTGTGGGAGTAATGCTCCCCGGACCTCTGTCCTTGACAGAACAATCCCAACATGATTTCCTTTTAACTTTTTCTAGAAGTTTCCTGTCCTTTTCCCTACACCACCACTCTCCCTAGTGTAAACAGTGTTAAAACCAGCCTATTGGATTTGTTGCCCCCAAGATTTCACTGGTAACATTTTCCATAAATGTTGGTCTTTCCGACCAAAACGAGGCACCAGATCTTGTTCCATGAATACTGTTCCTAATTCCTATAGTGAGTCATGGCGTTTGTTGACAGAAATCCTGATCAGTTTGACCCCGGAGCCTTTTCTTTTTTTTGTCATCAATGGCTGACTACTCAATTAATGTTGTGGTCCACTCAGAGGAATACACAAGGCCTGGAAGACCGCCCGTGGGCACAGGAAATAATACAATGCTGGCAAATCTTTCGAAGTTCCAGAAGTTGTGGTCATCTTGTTTGGTTGAATATATTTTTTTTCCACTGTTATTTTAAATTATTCCTGGGAATCAAGCATTAAGATTGAGTTATGGGAAGAAAACGGTTTCCGTTGTTGTTTGTTGATATCTGCCTTGTTCAATTAATCCAGTGATGTTTTTGCTGTAGATGGAGCCAACAAGCAAAGCCTGTAAAAACTTGACGGTAGAAGAAGGTTTTCCCTGTCACGGAAGGTGCTGTCCAGGTGACCATCGTTTAACTAATATAGCCTATAGCTACTAATATAAACTGCACGAAGCAGGCAGGGTGAGTGAAAACAGAAGCGCGCCGAAGCACTTGTCTGCAAGCGCAAGAGACAAGCGCAAGGAATGGAACAGTGAGGGTCATGACTTGAAAGTACTCCTGTTTCCAGATGCTTCCCATCTTATGCGACTGAATACCCCCAAGCATATTCTCCCTATTTTAGAGTGAAAAAAAAATTAGAAGACATAGAAACGTCCCTGTTCTTAATGCAACAGTAATATATCGCTGAACACAGGGACGTTCTGATTTATTGTCAACGCTGCTTTCCTCTCTTTGCCTTGATAAGAAGATCTAATGTATTTGATCGGGTTGTCATTCATGAATTCACTCACATTTTATCATATTTTAAACGGCTTCAGTAGAGATTTGATACTCAGTGCTGGTATCAACAGTTGCAGTGTAGAATATAACGACCTTCAATCTGGTATAAAGTACGGTAATAACTCAATAATGTGCCCTGAAACTTTTGTCAGCAATCTGTTGATAATTAGCACGTAGCTAATTCCAGATAACCCATTTTCCCAACCAGCGTGAACAATGTGTCAGCAGCGTCTAAACGTATCATTATCTATGGAAAATGTAAGTCTGGCTGTCAAAATTTCCCTCTAACAGATACCATTACCCGCACTGCATATTTTGCAAACCAAGCACAATTTCTTGGACTTGGACAATAGTTCAGAAGGGAGACAGTCAGGAACATAGTGGAGAGGTTTTATTTAACTTTTTTCTTATATTATTTCTCCCAACACTCCATTGCTACTTCTTTGTATGGCGAAGGGATTTAGAATATTGCAGGGGGGAACATTTGTTCTAATTCGGATTCTATAGTTTCTACAGCCAGAATTCACACCGCAGTTTCTGAAGAAGTTGCGGTGTGAATTCTGGCTGTAGAAATGCTGACATTTATCTATATTGCTTTAAATGAATCATTACATTTTAGGGGTTGAATGGAGTTTAAACAGAAGTTTAAAATCGGAATGCTGTAAGCATAGAAATATAATCATACAAACCATTTTAATAATATCAAATAGTTGATAAAAGTTCAAGGGCTAAACAAACGGCTTAAAAAAAGTAATCAAGGTTGAACCTAGTCCTAGGAGTATGAGGAAATATTAGTATGATAAGAAGTAGAGGCAGTACAAGCATGATAAGTAGTATAAGCTGTATTTGTATGATAAGCACCAGTAGTAGAAATATAATGATAAGTAGTAGTATTCATAGTGGTATTAGTATGTACATATTGTTTGTTTAGAAAACGTGACTTCGAAAATATTGTTTTTAAGTAGCATTATCATTTAGAAAAATAGCCTACCTCTTTGTGTACTTCTACCAGATGTAGAACTTGCAATGTATGAAGAACCTATCCTTAAACTATAGCCTTGTTCTGCACAACTGTAATGCAGGCTACAAGTAGGACATGGTAATGCTTAATAGAAGTAGCAGAACACTAACATGTGTCCGTCCCTTCAAATAAGAATAAAAAGTGTTTAAAATCTCTATGTTAAGAAATGGGGAGAGTCTCTTTTGGGACCCATCGCAGCATAAGCTGGGGTAGTTCCACATAAACGCCCGATGTATGGGGTGTTCAAATCCAATCTAACAGCCCTTGATCCCTCTCCAGTGGCTTCCCTTGGGTTTATGATTTTAACATACTTGACGAACTGCAACCCTTCACTGACTCCTTTGATCTCTGGTGGTGACCGTGTGTGCGTGCGTGTGTGTGTGTGTGTGTGTGTGTGTGTGTGTGTGTGTGTGTGTGTGTGTGTGTGTGTGTGTGTGTGTGTGTGTGTGTGTGTGTGTGTGTGTGTGTGTGTGTGTGTGTGTGTTTATGTGTGTGCGTGTGTTTGTGTGGAAGTGTGTGAGTGTCTGTGTCAATAAAATGCTATGACAAAGAACGCATTCAGAATTTATTGGAAAATTATATCGCGTAAAATACATTTTATTTTATTCTAAACATGATACATCATGCAATATGGCTGTAATGTTTGCAGTCTGGTCTGGGCAACGTGCCCAAGACAATATGATGTCAAATTCATTCTTGATTCATCTTCTGCTTCAGACAGAGAGTCTCTGGGGGTGCTCCGTGCCATCTGGGTGGATGAGACCTCAGGTGCAATTACCCCAGAAAGAGGCTTGCATGCAAAGCCTATATTCAACAGCATGCTATTGTTTTTGCTATAGAGCGCGACAGAGAAGAGAGCCGAACAGAATAAAACAGTGAGGGGGCACTGCTCCGATATGGCCCCTGGATGATCTGGATCTCCGCTTCTAAATGATGCGCACATGCCCACGCTTCCCCGTGGGCTCCCAGGGCCCGGTTCCTTCCTTCCCTTCCCTTTCCCACACTGCCAATCTAGGCCCAGACCACAATGTAAAAACAAGACAGGATCCGCAGACCCTATGGCGGAACT
>NC_082394.1:7370053-7380053 GCF_031168955.1 Gadus macrocephalus
CTGGTGGTCTGCTCTCATCACAGTCCATGTGTTCCCCATCAGCTACAGAGGTCCTATGAAGAACCCGCTCAAAACAGCTCGCCTTCAACGGACACCCCCACCATAATAGTACACACCCCCACCATAACTTCACCATAGCAGTAGACATCTTCACCAAAACAGTTGAAATCTTCACCATGAAGGCAGACATCTTGACAATAAAAGTTGACACCCCAACCATAACAGTTGAAAACATCACCCAAAGAGTACACTCAAAAAAATAACTTGTTGAATTTACTTAAAAAAATCTTTGTAAGAAATTGCACTAAAAAAAACTAAGTAACTTCAATGCTTTAATAATCAAGTACAACTTAATTGCCGGCAACAAGTAAAATGTACTTGCTGCTAACCTTGACATTTGTGAAAATATTAAGTATATTTTACTTAATTATGTCAATACAGGAACATCATGGTCATCCAAATAGTGAGTAAATCTTACTAGTCTATAATATTTAGTGTTATGAACTGAATAAGTAGATTTTACTATACTTTTTCTGTTTCTATTACTCAGTTGTATTTAGTGGTTTTACACACTAAAATTACGTAAATGTTGCCTAGTTTCTTTTGATAAATATTACCAAATGGCAAATAGCTAAATGCTCAAAGCACTGATTGTATTGTATGAAATCAAATAACTTGAAGTGTTATTTATTTAAAGTAGCCCCACATACACAACTTCAATAACTGAATAAATCAACAAAAAATAAGGCACTGAGCTTATTAAGCTTGAAAAGACAACAAGATATGGTACTGTAATGAAGCAATTTTATTGATAACAAGGACTGGATGAAGATGAATAGTCAAATCTTTTTTCCTATTGCAGTTTCTCAAAACAATGCGTCTCTACGGGAACAGTAAAGCATAGTGTTTTGTAAGATTGTACAAACATAATCAAATACAATGCATAGTAGACGAATGAACAAGAAAGAAATTAAAAAAAGGTTATGGGTATAAGGTTGAGGGCATAGATCAGTCCTATGGCGACACATTAGTGCCATAATTCACTAATGTGATAAAAGATGCAGTCGGGCGTATTATATTATTCCACACGCGTAGATATTAACTGCGAGCGCGCAAATGATCTCTGCGCGCGCAAAACAGCCTCTCGCGCGCGCAAATTACCTCAGCGCGCGCAAAACCTCTCGCAAAAGATGTTTTTACGCTCTCGCTCGAATTTAATTTTGGCACTATGGGGGAGGGAACCAAGGCAGGGCGGGCTTTCCTATGATTGGCCGTTTCTGAAGCGCGAAATTTGATTGACAGCCCTCCTCTCATTCAACTCTGAATTGTACAGTAAATGGCTGAAACGATAGTTACTTATTGTAACTCTAGATTCTATGAGTATAGGCGCAGCCTTTTAAGGCTATCGCTATTGGGTTATCCCTAGGCGTGAGCCGTAGCACTGAAAAATTTGTAATCCCCGACCACCAACAGCGTGGGCCTCAATTACGTCCGCGTGCGGCGTGCCTCAACGACGTCCGCATTTCGCAGATATAGTCCGGGCGCCGGCGGACGTTCTGCTCCCAATAAACAGCTTTTCTTCAGCTATTTAAAGGACAATGAGGCCGACACTTAAAAGGCTGCGCCTAGAATCTGGAGTTACAATACGTAACTATCGTTTCAGCCATTTACTGTACAATTCAGAATTGAATGAGAGGAGGGCTGAGGAGGGCTGTCAATCAAATATCGCGCTTCAGAAACGGCCAATCATAGGAAAGCCCGCCCTGCCTTGGTTCCCTCCCCCATAGTGCCAAAATTAAATTCGAGCGAGAGCGTAAAAACATCTTTCGCGAGAGGTTTTGCGCGCGCTGAGGTATTTTGCGCGCGCTGAGGTAATTTGCGCGCGCAAGAGGCTGTTTTCAGCACGCAGAGATCATTTGCGCGCTCGCAGTTAATATCTACGCATGTGGAATAATATAATACGCCCGAATGTATCTTTTATCACATTAGTGAATTATGGCACTAATGTGTCCCCATACAGTCCCATCAATAATGTACAAGCTTTAGTGGTGTTTCCACATCCATGCAACACCTCCCTGCCTTCAAGAATGATGGAGACATCGACTGGATCCTCTTCTGAAGCATCATGGACGACCATGATCTTGAGGACGTGTTCAGTAGCATCACTGCGGTTGTCCTCCTGCGAAGAACTTACAAGAAAAGAAGACAATGCTATTGAGGAACAAACCGAATTTCTTCAATCATTCATATCGACTTCATTGCCATAAGATAATTCCTATTTAGTTGACTGAGCTTTAAACAAAACATTTCTAAGCAGAAGGTTGGGATACCACAATATATTGGAATGATTTCATGCCTGGAGGGCAAAACTCACTCTGCTGGAGATACTGCTCATTGGTTGAAAACAACAAACAAGACGCACCTCCACACCAAAGGTTCGACTAGAAGACTAGATTCACCTGAGGGCTCCGTTGATTTTGAATTTTGACCATCAGGGGCACATTAAGGGCCCTATTTGAACGGTCTGATATAACTCAGAACTCACATGTAAGAGAATTTCACGGTATAAGAGTGAAATAAATATCATGCCAAGATAATGTAACATTAAGAGCCACTGTTTAAGTCGACATTTTGAGTAGGTTAATGTGGGCCTCAGTGAAAATACAGGCTAACGCTAATTTAACTAGTTCAAGTGAAAGTCATCGTCAAACATGGCGCCAAAAAGGTATTAGTTTCGACTTGAAGTCAACCATAAACACTTCCCTATAAAAACAACTCGTTTTCGTTTTGAGAAAAGACATTTTAAGTGAAACTTGTGCTTACTCTTCAGTAATGCAACTCACCTCAACAAACGTTAAGCTAGTCTCGCCTGGTAGACCAAAATGGCGATGGCGAAAAACGAATATTACAGGCACTACCAACATTACTAACGTATATTGCGTCAAGCAGACTATAATCAAACTATCAAAATGTACACAAACTCTTCTACGATTACAAATATAAAACAGAAAGGCAATTACTCACTCGTCTCGTGTCTCTCGACCCGATCCAGCAAAATTGCGATCCAGAGATCTTGCTTCAGAGCTTCAGAGCCTTCTTCCCGCTTCTTCTCTGGCGCTTCACTGGCTTTACGTTCATACGTTGTCAAATGGCGCATGCGCGAAATCCAATGCGCTGTTTCTTCAGAATAAAAGTTACTTAGAATGTTCAGGTGTTGGTGCAGTGACAATAAATAATTTAATAGTATGCGTAAATATCTAGTAAAAAATACTCTTCCAAGTCAAGAACATTCATTACATGAATATTTTGTGTATAGTTTAATGTTTTTTTCTAGTTCCTATTGAAACTTGATATTACACTGTAAGAATTACTACTTTTGAATAAGTATACATTACAATGCCTAAAAGTCATTTTTTTGAGTGTAGACATCTTCACCATAACAGTGGACACCCCCAACATAAGATCACACATCCTCACCAAAACAGTAGACATCCGCATAATAACAGCACACATCCTCACCATAATAGTAGACATCCTCCCCAAAGCCAAATTATTAAATCTGAGCATCTTCCGATCATGTACCCACAACACATGGTATTGTCAGGAACAGTTCTGGGACTCTGCTTGGGACTAGATTTCCCAGGGGTACTGAGGGTGAATGGTGCTAAATGTGTACACATTGAAAGGATCAGCCTGCTTATTATCCGGGAGTCTTGAGCTCCTTAGCTTTATTTCAATTACTTCCTGAATGACTTAATCAGCTTAATTCATAAAGCATTCTATTTATAATGTTGTGGAACAAAATATCTGTAAAACAGTCATACAAGTGGAATCCCGAATCTCAGATGAATGACATTTTTACTAACAATTCAGACAATTTTGCCTTGGATTCGACCAAACCATAGTAAGTACATTCAATGATTTTCACTTAACTCTAAAACTATAGATACATTATGCAGACAATGAATTACAATATGCACCAGGCAATTTATATCCTTAAAAAATTGCCGGTACCACCATCCATAACAGAAGCCATACATGTGGAAAACCTGCAGAAATACCTGCTGAAGGACCACCATTAACCGGATGCCTGTTTAATAATGACCTCCTAGTCTTGCCACAGGAGCTGCTATTGGATGTGTGTTTTTATGGATACACAACATGAATCTAATGAACTGATATCTCATGTGAACAACTCATTAGAAGCCATTAGTATAGTTAGTGAGTGAGTGCATCCCAGTGGTGAAACAAATGTGCATCGACAGGCAAGCACTTCAGCCCTTCCAACAACGTATTGGTGTTCAGGAAGAGGAGCACAATGCAGGGAACAACAATGGTTGAGACATTCAGACAAAGACCATCCCCTCAGACTAAATGATGGAGATCTTCTGATTGACCCGGGTGACACAGAAGAGTTGTGTCCCTAAGGGGCCAATCTGTGCTAGAACAACCTTATCTATTCCAAAGGGGTTAGTAGCATCAAAATATATGGTTTGTCCTTGCAATAATAGACTACAAAATGACCAACCTTTGAACATCGGAAGGTTCGAGATGGCTTGGGGAAAGCAGCACACAACAGACCGCTCTCAGGAAGGCTGTTACCTAAACCAGCTGTTAAAGTCATCCATCACATACAGTGACACTGACCTCTAGACCTTTAAGACAATGAGGGCATACGCCCGGACCTCTGTAGGGGGTCTGGCCGGGGGTGATCCTCTCCCAGAAGTCCTCTTCCCGTTACTTTCCAGATTAATTAAGTAGTTGTTAGTAATTAGTGTTAGTATCAAGAAGCAGAATACTTAAAAATTCTACCATGAAATATGTATTGACATGTTTCCATACTAGACTAGAGAAATAACGGTTGCACCTATTGGTCACATTTTACAATAAGGATACATTAATTAAGATTAGTCAATGCAGTAAAAAGTATCATTATGTAGAATTAGCCTAGTGGTTAGGGTTACATTATGCAAAAAACAATAATAATGTTTAACCTTGATTATATTAGTTTGGAGATCCTTTGACCCAAAAATCTAAATCACAATCCAAATTTGATTCATTGCACGGCCCTAGCTTTAACCCAACATTTGTGATCCAAACATGAAAACTGCATGGCTCACATAATATAAGCTGAGAAGTTTGAGAGCTTCAACTGAGAAAGTCAAAGCTTTGCATTGATTTCCAGAAGGCCTGTTTAAAACAGCCATCAAGTAGCTAGCTGGTGACATTGAACAGGTTGATGGTGTAACAGCAATACCGTCTCTGGACTGTGGAAGAGAACATAAGAGCCCCGTTTCATACAATTCAGCGGAGGGCCGGATTCGGCTGGTTGAATCCAATCCAAAAGGTTGTGAGTTCAACCCCCGATGTCTGCAGTATGTAGCCTAGGTATCCCTGCAGTGTAAGTTGACTAGCCCCTGCTTGCTCATCAGAAAAAAAAAATCACACTGTCTATATATTTGATTTAAAGCAGCATGTAAAATGAGAACCACTTCCAATATGATATGGTAGACGCATGTGATAAAACAATAAAACGGCAATACAGCAATAAAAAACCAACTTCTGAAAATGTATTTCAAACTTCTGAAATAAATCTTGGCTTTCGTCGTTTGAGTGTTTTCTCTAGCCAGTGTTCCCGTGCAGGCTTTGTTGGGATTATGGGATAGTCTACATTTAGTTGTGGGGAGGGGTTGGGGGTGGGAAATGTGGACTGCGGCAACTCAAATTGGCATGAATGTGCAATAGTTGGAGCAAATGCGTCTGCAGAAAGCTTGAAGGCTGCAGGTGGTGATGTACACTTTTATCTTATGAAGCGACTATATTTGAAAGGATTTTTTCGTCGGCTTCTTTGTTTTACGCAGGGTTATACGAACTTGACCGTATGTTATAAATTAAATTCACGCGTTTGCAACGTATTGTGTTTTAACCTTTTGTCGGTAGAGAAGTGGTTCCATTAAAGTGGGTACGAGGCATTGAGTGCCGGAGCCTAAACTGGTCATTTGGGTTTGTGATGTGACTGGACTTTGGGGTGCGCCGCAGTGGCGCTTTTACGCACGACCATGGATGACTTTCCACGGGAGCAGGGCATGTGTCTCATCAATATTTCGTGGAGCAACTCAAGCCGTAAAAACCTCACCGAATCGAGAAACAAAACATGGAATCCCTTAAAACGAAACGAAGAAGTGGCCAAAGTGGAAGTGACCGTTCTGTTCTTGGTGCTCCTCTTGGCTGTGGTGGGAAACCTGTGCGTGCTTCTGGGCATCCACACCAGCAAACACCGCGCGTCTCGGATGTATTACTTCATGAAGCATCTGAGCATCGCCGACCTGGTGGTCGCGTTCTTTCAGGTCCTGCCTCAACTTATCTGGGACATCACCTTCCGCTTCTATGGTCCGGACGTCCTGTGCAGGTTGGTCAAATACCTGCAGGTGGTCGGCATGTTCGCGTCCACCTACATGCTGGTGGTCATGTCCGTAGACAGGTGTTTAGCCATATGCCAGCCGCTGCGCTCTTTGCGCACCGGGAGACACCGCTTCCACATCGTGACCTCGTGGACCCTCAGCCTGGCGTTCAGCACCCCTCAGATGTACATCTTCTCGCTGCGGGAGGTGGGAGAAGGGGTGCACGACTGTTGGGGGGACTTCATTCAGCCGTGGGGTGCCAAGGCGTACATCACGTGGATGACCCTCGCAATTTACATCATTCCGGTCGCCATACTGAGCATCTGCTATGGCTTGATCACCTTTAAAATATGGCAGAACTTCAGGTTGAAAACAATCCGAGGAGGTCAGTGCGCGCCGCTCAATCCACAGGCACGCAAGGACACAGTGCTCCTCTCTCGGGTGAGCAGTGTCAGGCTCATTTCCGAGGCTAAGATTCGCACCGTGAAAATGACGTTTGTCATAGTGGTGGCCTACATCGTGTGCTGGACGCCCTTCTTCTTTGTGCAGATGTGGTCCGCATGGGACCCCGCTGCGCCACGAGAAGGTAGCCTATACCTCGCTGCTGCAAACCTGTTGTTGTTGATGATGTTATTTCGTTTCTATGCAGACCTCAAAAACTATATTTTAAATAGTTTTATTTTATAGAGACAATAAATGTGGTTTCTCGATCATTTTTTATCGACATTATACTGTTTTGTCGTTTGCGTCTTTTGGCAAGGTCAGCAGCTTGCGTAATGGTGCCCTGCAGGGGGATTGTGGACATTGGGTTTTGAACCAAACCCAACTGGGGTGCGTGTCAAAACACCTACACACTTTCTCCAGGCCCCACTTCAAATCCAGATGGCAATGGAATCGAATAGTTTCTGACTTGAATATAGTCTAAACAACAACACTATGCATGTACTTCATCATTAAAGCATTGACAACCAAATATGGCTGTTTTGGCTCTGAGACCAGAACCAACACAAAAACAATTTGTTTGAGCTATGTTCATCAGAATATTTGAAATAAATCTTCCTCATGAGCACTGCATAGATGATCCACAATGGGTCCAAAGAAACACATGTTTACTATTATTATATTTTGTATTGTATAAGATCCCAAACTTATTGTGTTCAGTCCAGTCACTAAAGTCATCATTTGCACAAGGAGCCCACGCAGAAAAACAAGCACATCAAAGAGGGCTTAAGGTCTCTCAGGCGACTCCGGACCATTTCCCCCGAACCACATAAATCCACTAGATAATGTCCCCTCTTATCTAAAGGGCACGCCCCCTTAAGTGAAGGGCAATGAGTTCTGCAAAGATTGGCAGATCTAGTATCCTCTTAAGGAAATAAGACACGTCTCTTGTAAAGTTCATATATCTCTATGGAAAGTAGACAACACAGCTCTCGCAATACTTCAAAACATTATTGCAAAGGCATCCCATTTCGTTTCCATTCCGGCAGTTGTTGCCAAAAATAAAAAAAAGTGATGCCCGAGCATTTTGCTTAAAATATAAAAAATAACAGCAGCCTGAAATCAAATTCTACTTTATTGAAGTGGACATGTGTGATTATTCAACGGCTGTCTTCTAAACTGTTTTGGATGGCTTGTTCCTCACTGCTTCTCCATCATGCTCCACATTTGTAATCCAACACAATCACACAGTGAAGTGTGTTTTTACTACCACAGCGGGTCTGTATCCTGTACGTTTCACTGTAATTCATTCTCCTCAATATATTAGACACAGGGAAAACCGCAGCGTGACACCATATCCTTTTATTGTTTGAAGATATATTCTAAAGAGGTGAGTCTGGAGTCTGTCCAGCTATAACATGGAATGGACACCTCCTGTCTCAAGGGCCCTCCTTACTCCATCTGGAAATAGGGGTTAACATTAGCCTTTCTGCGCTGAAAAGTAGCTCTAACTGTCTTGTATCTTCGTGCAACATTGCAACATTTGACAAATGTCATCCAATCTTGATCGATGTTAGATAAACAGCCGAGCTGACCTGATTAGTACGTACAGTAGGCTACAGTTTGTCACCATTAACGCCAATTTCACCCTTGCTCCCCTATTCAGACACGGCTTTCATCATCGCCATGCTATTGGCCAGCCTCAACAGTTGCTGCAACCCCTGGATTTACATGTTCTTTGCGGGCCACCTGTTCCGTGATCTGCTGCGGTGTATAGGCTGTTGCTCGGGGAGATACCTGAGTGCGACCTCTGGTGGCTGCGGGCGGCAGTTCACCCCCCGGACCAGCACCAACTTCGTCATGAAGAACGCCAGCAGCCAGAGAAGCCTCACGCACACGTCCAGCACGGGAGTCCCAGCACAGATCAGCTGATTACAGTCACTGCTATGTTGATGTCTGCAGAGTCCCAGACATTAGGCAGACAGGGCAGCTTGTAGGCTGCTAAGACCTAGATCTAATCTTGACTATTGTAAGCACGGCAACTGGTTTTGTTGTTCTGTCTTTGGTCTTAGGGAGGGGGTATTAATTGCATCTGTGTATTCAAAAAGTGAGGACCATCTCCCGGAGATTACATTGCGTTCTGAAAATATATTTTTCTGCACTGCATGATCGAAAACAACTCGGTAGGTTTACTTAAAAAAAAAAAATACTTGGTATTATTTTATCATTCATCAAATGGTGTGACAAAACATTCTTATGTTTTAGTTTTGAGAAGTGTACTTTGAGTGATGAGTGTATAAATGATAACAGTTCCTAGCCCTGTGTGCCTGATGCATGTGTGTATTTGTAATGAATACATATATTAATAAGTAAGTAAGAAGTCATAAGTAAATCAACTTATATGTAAGTTGGTTGATAGATCAACTGATAACCATTCAAAAGGGCTTGTTTCATGTGGATGGTATACTATCATTACAGCCCTGACTTATCTTTAATGATACTATTGATTATTTCAATATGCAATCCACTTTTTCAATTGTTTTACCCGCACCTTAAACCTTTCCCAGAGACATACTTATAGTATGAAGTTATAGTTCTAACATAACTTCTCTCAAGGTCCCATGATTATTTTCAATATCAACACAAATGCCTTATGATGATATTTCAATTTAATCAGTCGAGAAACGTATACGATATAGTGCTTTTTGTGCAGATAAACCACAGCTCCACTGTTTACTTCCTCAGCCTTTGCATGGCGTCTACATATATAGATCTATATATGTTAGAATCGAATACCCCTTGTGGATGGATCCAAAATATCTGCCACCATGTAGAGTGGATGGACCTGCTGTTTGTATTTGAGACTTGGGGTCAAGGGGTGCATTCTTATCCAACTAAATATGGGACTGTGAAGTCCTATGAGACATCAAGGGATGAAGGGCTTTACACATGAACGTAACTTCTTAAAATGAAATGTATGTTGAAATATAAAGCCTATACAAAGGTCCAGAAAAGGTTGCATAGGTTACATCGGGACAGTAACCTATATGGGGGGACAGTTTCATGTTGCACTATACATTAGTACATTAATGCTGTGTACCGTGCTATTTATAGGCTAAAGGCCACTCCTGTATGTTCACTGCATGCAGATATTCACA
>NC_082394.1:7385053-7517553 GCF_031168955.1 Gadus macrocephalus
AATATTTGAATACTAATGACTCCCACCTCCCCCACACCCCGAATGCGTGAATATTCATCCCTTTCTTGTCATCCATAGCTACCGGTGGACGGCTTTGTGTTGTGCACAAGTGCTACTCTACCGTGACGGCTGAATGGTCGCCATGGTAAATGTTAATGTCTCTCCTGGAGGAGAACGCGTTAGAGAGGGAGCGCGGCACGTTGATGGCAGAGAGCTTCCTGTGTCTGTGCAGGCTAGCGAGAGACGAAGGTATGCTAATGGTCCGAACACCTTGACAGATGGCCGATGGGTTTGTTTTTGTCGACAGTTGAGTCAGAGATTGTAGGTCAGTGTGTGCGTGTGTGTGTGTGCGTGTGTGTGTGTGTGTGTGCGTGTGTGTGTGTGTGTGTGTGTGTGTGTGTGTGTGTGTGTGTGTGTGTGTGTGTGTGTGTGTGTGTGTGTGTTTACGAGTATGTGTGCGTGTTTGTAATGTGTGTATGTGTGTGTGTGTGTGTGAGAGAGAGAGAGAGACGCAGAGAGAGAGAGAGAGAGAGAGAGAGGGAGAGAGAGAGAGAGAGAGAGAGAGAGAGAGAGAGAGAGAGAGAGAGAGAGAGAGAGAGAGAGCAATGGGAAGGGAGAAAGACAACCCCAATGGCCACAGTCTGTTATGTCGGCCATTGGGGAGTAGGAGGCCTAATCCTACCTTATGACTTAGTAGTGAATAGTAAGAGGAAGCATAATACAAACACACACACACAAACATACACAACCACACACACATGCGCACACACACACAAACATACACAACCACACACACATAAACACACAAACGTACACACACACACAAACACAAACACACAAACAAACAGACACACACACTTTCAGAAATGACTTTACCATCCAACCCCGCTATGATCCATAACTCCATTTTGTCAAGTGAATAGACAATAATGGAATGGATGTGGAATATATTCATACACCATAAGGCTCAACGTCATCAAGGTTGTCTGGTCCGAACAGCTCATTTCAATTAAAGCCTTGATACCTGAACCAGAGCACATCGCTCCTGCTTTCTGCTCTGCACCTGTTACTCCATCAGCCAAATCGTTAAGTCAGCCGTCGACTGGGACCCAAACTGTGTGTATTTACCCATCCTGTAATCCTTCCCCTCCTCTGGGGGTGGGCATGCACCCCCAGAGGGCTCCTCCCATCCCTTCATGCCGGACCCTCTTGTTCTCTCTTTTGAAGTGTGTGTGCATAATGTCATAATGTGGTCAAGCAGCTGAACGCCAGAGACATCAATCACACTCTGCCCTTTGATGGCATCGCGTCTGACGGGCTAACATCCTGTCTGATCGGTCACATCCTATCTGATGAGCTCACATCCTGTTGGTTTTTTTGTTCGGTTCACGTCCTTTCCGGTCACGTCCTGTCTGGTCGGCTCACGTCTTATCTGGTCACATCCTGTCTGGTCGGCTCACATCCTGCCTGATCACATCCTGTCTGGTGAGCTAACATCCCTTCTGATCACATCTGTGTCACATAGAATATAGTGGAGCTGCTCGACAACAGACAGAAACAACAAAACTCTTGGAAACCATGTTGGGTGATTTGGCATGGCGTTAACAACAGCCCGACTAACACCACCACCACCCCTTGCACCACCGTTGAGTGCAGAAAATGCGTAATTATTTTGTCTCCCCAGCAGCTAGGACTGTGTTTGATCCACACGTTGAATAGGCCTACAATTATTATGTCCATGGCCTTTGAATGAATCTGTCTTTCAGGTGGGAGCTCCTTCACTCTAATGAGGTAACTATGAAAGAAGCTGTTAGGTATTCACTGAGCATGTGACATAAGCTCCTGACACTTGTTGAAATCATGGGTCTGGCAAAAAACATCCATCCAGTCCGAAAGAACATTAGAGCTCTCATCTCTTCATCGTAAAGTAGGTGGTTTGATGTTAAGACAAGATAAATCGACCTTGTATCATCAAATGTTGTTGTTTTCGTGTGGGGTACATGTTTGTGTACACAAAAGTCCTGTTCTTGTGGCACTATAAATGTAATTTGATATTAACTCACTATAATCCTATATGTGGCCTTTACGACTCTGTGTGTGATGTGCATGCATGCAGCTTGCTGGCGCTTGAGTAAAGAATGTGAGACCAGATTGAGATTAACTATATTTCCCTTTGCTTGCCTTTTAGTCTCTCTCACGCAGCATGGAATAGGTTTAGCAATAGGTTTAGGTTTAGCCACTAAATAAGTTTCTATAACAGTATTTAGCGGATTAAAGTTATCTCAATATAAATTTCACAATTCAATACATGTTTTTTTCCAGCCTGCGGAAAGACTCGCTTCACGTCCTTGCCTTTCTATTTGTCACACCTTTTACCTGTATGTTTAACACGTTCCCATGACAACTAGGGCAGATGGTATGAGTTTTTTAAAACAGATGCTATTTCATATGCATCCATCCCTCTAATGTATTTCTGTTACTGATGAAGCTAAACACAGGGCTATAGAAATGTAGGTTTAGTGCAGTGTGTCCTTCTCGTTCTGCAGTGGATGATCAGAACATCCGTCACAACAAACGCATTTTATTTTTGGATACATCTCGTCAACATCAAATTTTAATTTGTTTTTAATGACTGGAACATGAACTCCATATTGAATTTTGTTTTTCTTTTTATTATCCCCAGTGATTACTTTATCTGCTAATGTTTAACGATGTTCATCATCTAATCTGCCAGTGGATACATAATAGGAGGCTTTTAGAGACTAACACTAAGAGCTGTTATGAAATGGCCTTTTCTTCTTATGTAATCACAGGCCATTGGTGGGATCAGTTACAGGCTTTCTATAAATGAACACCTGCCCAGGGGCTATAGTGACGAGCCGAAGAATCGCTTACAACACATAAAAACTGTAAGAAAAAAATACTTTTTGTGCAAAAACATGATGTTTTATTCTTAAAATGAAGCAAGGAATGGCTACGTGTGAATCATTTTCCATGGTAAGATTACTTCTGATGATAACTTGAACTTGGAGCTGGACAGTACATATATTGTTGATATTTGCACGAAAAGTTTGGTATTTTATTAATTTAAATTCAATAAAAGCATGAGGGAAAGGGAAAGTAAAGACAGGCAAGGATTGAAAGGTGTTATAAGGATACAAAGCCAAACATTTCGACTGATTGTATCAGATTTGTTCATTTTTTATTAAGAACGTATTCAAATGTAAGTGTACATGAATGGCAAATAGACACTGGCAACTCATAAACAGAAACATTATCCTATTATGAGATAATCAATGCAACTGATTAATTGCAATGATTATCTTATAGCCCTGTTCAAAAGCAATTATGATAATTCAACATTAAACAGAGCTTTGAGTAAGTACAAACATCTTGCTGTCATTAACATATTTCTATCTTGTAAAAAATACAGTTCTACAGCACTTATGGATAATGTGTAAACCCGAATACTTGCCAGTTATTTCAAGTCTGCGATATTACCCGTTATTATACAAAAAAATAAAGACACACGGAAAGTATATCACCATAAAACGTACATCTTGTAGCAAATATATATGTAAAAAAAAAAAGGTCTTATATAGCAGAAATCTGTATGTCCTTAACAGTTTGGTCAAAAACGACATTTGTACTATATTTCTCAATAATAACACCACAATTCAAAATACAAGAGCACATGTTACAATACTCCATATGCTGCGTGTCTGACATAGCACAACCTGGGCGGCTTCCTGGCCACATTATATCCTCCTCAATAAAAAAGTCTGAACCCTGAAGATCCTGTTCAACAACCACCGCGAGGTCCCGCCTAGCTCAGCTCCTCGGGGATCTGCCCCGGTATCCGGACGGCGGGCTGCGGGGTCTGGTCCAGGGGGGGCCTGGGGCTGGACGAGGCGGTGAAGCTGGCGCGCGTGTCCACCGTGCAGCTCGTCCGGTGGAGGAACTGCAGGAAGTTCTCGTGTCCGGCGGCCTCGTGGCCCAAGGAGAACATCTCTGTGGGCCGGGCCGAGTAGCAGCGCCGCAGCTTGTCCAGCTCCTCCCTGATCTGCCGGTTCAGCAGCCCGTAGAAGAAGGGGTTCAGCGCGAAGGAGGAGTAGGCCAGCCAGGTGACCGCGTCCTCCAGGTCTTCCGAGATGCCGGACGAGGCCTCCAGGCTCAGGTGGAGTTGAAAGGCAAAGTAGGGCAGCCAGCAGATCAGGAACTGCCCCACGATGACCACCAGGGTGAGAGCGGCCTTGCTGCCCCCGAAGGGCCGGGCCCTGGGAGCGCTGCGGGGGGCGTGGCGCGCGGTGGTGATGATGGTGGTCTGGCTGCTGATGGAGTCGGCGCGGCTCTTCACCTGCGTGGCGGCCATCGTGGAGGGCGGCGGCGGCGGGGGGCCGTGCTGCCGGGCGGCCACGCGGGCCACCTTGTACACGTTGCAGTACACGGCGAAGAGGACCACGGCGGGCAGGCAGAAGCAGGTCACGCAGAACAGCAGCGAGAACACCCGCTGGTGCTCGCTGCGGCCCCAGCGCAGCGAGCAGCGGGCAGCGCTGACGGCGCCCCCCCGGGCGGCGTGGGACGACCAGCCGAACACGGTGGCCAGGCCCAGCGCGGCGGACGCCAGCCACACCAGCGCCACCACGGCGGCCGTCAGCTTGCAGGTCATCTTGAGCTCGTAGCGCATGGGGTGCACGATGTAGTAGTAGCGCTCCACGCTGATGGCGGTGATGGTGAAGATGGAGGCGGCCATGAGGAAGACGTTGAGGAAGACGTACGTCTGGCACTCGGGCACGGTGAACACCAGGCCGGCGAAGTAGGGCGAGCTGCACATGATGCCCAGGGGCATGAGCAGCCCGCCGGACAGCAGGTCCACCACGCACAGGTGGCACACGAAGGCGAACTTGCGCAGGTGGGGGGCTTTGAGGATGACCACGATCACGGCCGTGTTGGCGAGGAGCGCCAGGACGTTCAGGGCGACCATGAAGAAGACCCCCGCCAGGTCCTTGAGGCGCAGCGGGGCTCCGGTTGGGGGGTCCAGCGGTCTGCTGACGGCCGGGGGCCCCGGGGCCCAGGGCGTGGTGCTGTCATTGTTGACGTCGGGGGTCAGGAGCGAGCGAATCTCCTCCATGGCTCACTGAGACGGCATCCAGAGCCCTCCAGGGTCTGCCATCTTGTCTCAGCCGGAGATGAGGTCCCTGGGGGGGTCACATGGCGGACCTCTTCAGTCCTGGAAGAAAGACAGAGAGCCATGATCGCTTCTGCCCTGGAGGCCTATCACCCTCTCTGAAGAGACAAAGTGTGTCCACAATGGGTTCAACTGTTGCTAATCTCACTGTTTGACGACATTATTTTATAATAAATGAGTCAGACCGTTTTTGGTAACAAGTCCGACATTGTTGTGTAATAAGTGCCCTTCTGTTTGATTAATAATACAAGCTATCTGATCCTGGCAAACACACTGCTAAGTGCAGCCCGTCTCGTGGTTCTATATGTGTTTAACAAAGTGCCTACTTTACGTTCTGTAAACTACCTGCGAGTGTAAGTATACCGTACTGTACACAGCTAATGCTGTGCTGCAGTTCGCTTCTAAGAAAGTATACTTTATTCCTACTAGAAGGCGTCTTTTTAAAGGAATGGTCGAGTGAACTGATTCCCCGGTCCCAGTTCCTCCTCCGGGGGGGCTGTGAGAGAGGGGACGCTGTCCCCTCGAGGAAAGCCGGGGACGTGATCAATAAGAATAATTCATAGAGGACGACCTGTCCGGGCTGCATCTGTCCTCCCCCCCTTTGGAAATGAAAGATAATGAGGGTGGTTGTTTTAGGCCAGCTGCAGGGCGATGGCTGCATTGATTAGTATGTGCTTAATGTCAGCCTGCATAATGCCATCAAAGACACAACCTCCGACCGCCAGAGCCCTGCTCCACATCATGAATCTCATGACAATGTTCCTACACATCCGACTGTGTTATTTATGACTGTTATGACAGTCCCAGATTGTGCATGTTATCTCTGTTCAATATGCATTATGATTACACATCTTTCAACATATTAATCACGTTCCAATATGTGACTGACAAAATCGTGCTCTGTCCTAAATACATGTGCCTGCTCCCTCGCACATGTTGCTGTGTGCGTCGGTAATCTTCTCTGGAGGACAGCCATTGGCACACACAGAGTGTTTGCAGGTTTTATCCCCCCAGTACCACTGCTATGTGCACACATTTTCATGCGTATTATGTAAGGCTGTCCTGAATTTCATGATGATCCAGTGGTGGAATATGCAATACGGTTCTTAAGGATTCATCGTTGGGATTTAGTCTTGTTTTTTTTTTGTAATTTACTGCTGTTGGTCCGGAGGGAAGTGATGTCGACCTATGTCCAGACATATTATTTAAGATGTGAATGTTAATCACAGTCATTTAGCACACATTTTGTTATGTATTAACATTAAAGTTTAGAAGACAATCAGGTCAGATAAAATCCTACTGGCTAAACTCAGATTACACTAAATTAATCACATCTGCTACAGTTGCTGAGTCACAATAAGGACCATAAATGCATGTATGTCCACAATACAAGTGTGAAATTTGCAAAATGAGGTGAGTATACTGTAACAAAATGAATGACTGCATTTATTACAAGTTAAATTGGAATACTAAAGAATTACATAACAAAGCTATATATATATATATATATATATATATATATATATCGTTTAGAGGCATTGCTTATATTTGTAGGCTCGTCAACGTTTGAAAAGTAAGATTCCATAATTTAATTGCATTATTCTGTATGACTACCATACTTTTTTACCATGTGACATGTGATGTGTTTGTATAATTTCTGCAATTTCTGTATTTAGTTTTGCCCTACTTTCCTTTTCATATTGATAAGAAGTATCACACTTAAAAAGCCAAGAAAAGTATGCCTTCTAAATTTTCTCCCGACACTAAGTATCACAAAAACATACCTGACAACTTTCCTGAAGACGAAAAATGAGTTGAAGAATTGATCACAAGTGTAGGCCTCTGTACTTCGAGAACCAGCACGGGGGGAAAAAAGGAGGAATCCTGTTAAAACCATTTGGTTTCCACCTGTGCGCCCTTATGGTCGTCCTCCATTAATCTCCCTGGGGACTTGCCGGCCAATGGACCTCTCCAGACTCACACACACACACATGCATCTCCCAGGAACCGGGGTTGGAATCACATCACCAGAGGTAGGCGTTGTGCTGTCAGACCACCGAGCCAGCTGTGGTGACTGAGAGGTGGGAGGGGCCAAGTCCCAGCCCTCAAGACAGAATGATCCACGAAATCACACCCACAGCCTGCTCCTCCTCACAGAGCGCACACACACACACACACACACACACACACACACACACACACACACACACACACACACACACACACACACACACACACACACACACACAGACACACACACACACACACGCACACACACACACACACACACACACACACACACACACAAAAACAATATGTACACTGATGTTACTTCGTTTTACTTTTATTTATGTGCTAGTATTTATTTCACCTGTTCACTCTTTTTTTTTTAAACATATATTTATTAAGAATTTTGTTCATTTTACAGACAAACAATACAAGACAACACAACAAGGCACATATAATGCAATTTGCTCTCACATTTAGCACATATAATAGATGTTCTTGTCACAGTAGACAGTGTGTTACAGTCATTGAAATTACATCTGCTAACTTACATTGTTTACAGGGGAGAACAAATGAAAACAAAACAAAACAAAACAGAAACAAAAAGTACTCAATCCGTCTTATCATCCAACCAACCATCAACATCCATGTTGTTATTTTCAAGGAAGTTGTAGAAAATGTTCCATATTTCCCAAAACTTGTCAAGTCTATTTTTTGTTGTGTAACTTATCTTTTCCAAAGCTAAGTAAGAAGTCATTCCCTTCAACCATTGTGATGTGGCACAGGGTGTATCTGATTTCCATGCGAGAGCAATACATCGTTTGGCTTCCAGAAAACAAATATTCAGAAGAGACCTAATTTTTTTAGAGGTAGTGAAGTCTTCTGGATAGATATTCAATAGGCACAATTTAGGACTAAGAGGCACTTTCCTGCCAATGATTTGGCTAGCAAGGTCCACCACCTTACTCCAAAAAGAAAGTGTATTTTGACATTCCCACATCCAATGAAATAAGGTACCTTTTTGGTCTTTACATTTGAAGCAGGTATCAGGTATGTTAGGGTTAAAGTGGTGCAATTTATCTGGTGTTATGTACAGTCTACTTATCCATTTATATTGTAACAGTTTGGAGTTTGTATTTACGGATTGGGTCTGAGCTAGAAAACATGCCTTTGACCATTCCTCCTCAGTTACATTATCCTGCAAGTCCCTTCGCCATGCTTGAAGTGAGCGCTGTGATGATTCTTTAGACTTGCTTACAAAAAGCTCATAGAGTAATGAAACCTGTCCCCTAGAATGTAAAAACTTCAAAGTGTAAACTTCTAGAGTGGATAGGGGGGGAAGCTTCAAATCATTGCTCTGTCTGGAAAGGATGAAGCTTCTAAATTGTAAATATTTAAAAAAATGTTTTGCAGGAATCCCATATTTTGATTTAAGCTCTTCGAATGACATGAGAACCAAGTTTTCATTGTAAAGGTCAGCTACCTTAGCTATACCCTGGGCTGCCCATATTTTAAACCCTGGGTCTGCTCTACCAGGTTGGAAGTCATCATTACCAAAAATTGGAGAAAACCGAGATAGTTTAGCTGTTTCTCCTAGGTATGCAAGAGATTTGTGCCAAACCATTAATGTATTTTTGAGAAAAGGATTTTTAGTATGTTTGATTAGTTTATGTTTTTTAGCAGAGAAGATGTACAGGTTTAAAGGTATGTTTGTTAAATGTGCTTCTATTGAAACCCAAGCTGGAGGGTGGTTTCTCTCAAAATAAAACATTCCTGCTCTGATTTGAGCTGCCCAGTAATACCACTCAAGATTTGGTAGTTGTAAACCACCTCTATCATATGGTAAATACAACAGGGAAAGCCTGAGCCTGGGACGCTTGTTGTTCCATATAAAGTTAGAGAAAAGCTTTTTAAGAAAATTAAAGAGTGAGGGTGGAGGAGCAAGTGGAATATATTGAAAGAGATAAAGAAACTTCGGTAAAATTGACATTTTCAATACATTTATACGCCCAATCATAGAAATGGGTAGATTTGTCCATCTATTTATAAGTTGGGTGACCTTATCTGTTAAGGTATTGTAGTTATTAGGAACAATTTTGTCAGTGGTAGGGGCAATCTTAACACCCAGGTATGTGAAGCCATTTAGTGATCACCTGTTCACTCTAATTCTTTCCAAACACAGTCTAAGGAGCAGGAAAAGATAAGCATTTCAGTACTAGTTGTGCATTTTGTTTGTATGTGACAAATAAAGTTGAACTTTAACATCAACACACACATACACACACTGTCTTTCTTGTGATAGCAGTGGTACTGACGGTCACCCTCTGTAGGCTCCAGAACTGCAGGCCTGTTCTCTGTTTTCTGAAAGTGGGCATTTTGAAAACAAGCCCTCAAAAACAAAATGATATGCAAACATTATATATATTCTTCCAAATGATCTTTAAAACATGGACAGTAGTGCAGTCATTCATGGATGGTTGCTATTCTATTTTTGGCACGACGGGGACAACAAAGGCCTACAATAGTTTGCATTAGTTTGTATTTGTACTGCATGTGCATTGTGCTGTGTGACCGTCCTTTTAAGAACTCAAACAAGCAGTCTCCATGAGGTCTCCCTCTTTGGGAGAGCCTGGAGACACAGAGGCTCCTTCCAGGTCAGATGAGTAACCTTTGTGTTTCTCATGTGTTGTATTTAGCCTACCCTGTCTTGTGACACTTTTGGCCGGGTTTGACCCTTTTTTGAAGTATCAATGTGGATGTGAAATAAATCCTGAACATAAAAGTGTAACATAACCAGCAATACATGGGGTCCCACAAAGCTAGGGTACTTTTTATGACCATACTAATGACTTAACTTAACTAGTTTATTTATTTATTATTATGATTCAATTGAACGTATATGATCTCAGCACTCCCCTCAGTTCACTCTCTTCAGGGTTATGAAACTCAGCACTCCCTTCAGTGATGAAACACAACCCAAGCATTCCACTAGTGCATCTCATGATGGCTGGAAGCAAGAAAACACACAGGCCCGTTTGTTGATAGAATATAAATATATTACCTGTTTATTGGACCTTGAGATAGCCAGACAGACCGAATGTGCATACAGTGTGACAGAGGAAGCACCAAAACACATTTCCAAACACATTATTTGTACTGACATTTAATCGTTCCAGCAACACAGTACTACCCGTCTATATGCAATGCCCATGTGGCTAGAAAACATAGATAGCCCTCTATTGTTTATCACATTTCTATAAGTTACATAGACTTGACTTATAATTTATTGTATTGAGTAGATAAAATCTAGCAATAATCAAAACTACTAAATACTCAGTCCACAGTGATGTCCATTACAGTACCATTGATGAGTTTACACTTTTCAATAGCTAGGAAAAATAGTTCATTTCAAAAACTGCATTTTAACGTTGTTCTAACGAATGCAATATCTATGGTGGTTTTGGTCTGAAGACCAGCAGGCCTCCAACCAGAAACCTTCTTAAAAATAACAGCATGTCAATTTTAACATTGTATAATTAGTTGTAAATTCAATATATAAAGAGCTATAATCTAAACATTAATTAAATACCATTATTTAAATTCTAAATGCATCCATCAAAAAACCATCTACTTACATAGCTATCTGCTATTTAATACTTGTGAACAAGACACAAAAAAAATAGACCTATCAATATGGAGGGATTAATCATTTTCAGTGCTTTGCCCCTCTGCATTCTGTTCAGAGTTGTGCTCAAAGCTAGAGCTTGGACCAAACACATTTTGTTGTTTATTAATCCCCATCCTCTTTTTCAATAATTTGTCCTCATTGTTCAGTTTCGTTCGGATTGCTGTCTTAATCTGGCTACCGTCCACGGCGAACTTGACCCCAACGTGATCTAAAAAGGACAAAAGTCAGATGGAAGGACATACATTACAGATACCAAGCTTTCTTAAAAGGAGACATATTATACCACCAGGTGTGAGCGTGATTAACGCTTACAAGCTGTTTTGATAATCGGCCTCTTCTGACATCACAAGTGTGTCTAGCTAGATGTATGACGGATAGAAGTGGAACGTTTGCTGCAGTCCACCTGGTAGGCTGGTAGACTGAACTATCCAGCACCCATCTAGGTGGACACGCCCACTTGTGAGGTCAGAAGAGACAGGATTTTCAAAACTCTACGCACCGATAATACTGCTAAGGATCTCCGGGGGCAGCTGGGGCTTCTGACACTCGTCCCCGGTGACGTTGGTGCGCCGGCCCTGCAGCGAGTGCGTGGCCAAGGTCTCCCTGTCGAACAGCATCATCAGCAGCGCCGACGTGTACTTCCGGAAGTCAGAGATCTCCGAGATGCGCTCATAAAGGTTCCTGGGCACCCTCAGGCTCTCCGAGAGGTATAGGAAGTTACTGTCCTCCTGGGAACGAGAAGAAACGGTTGGCCTCCGACCACTGCCATGAGCTTTTCTTTAAAGGTAACATACTTCAGAGACTACGTTTCACCGTCCTTCATCAGGACTTGATTGTGTGGTGAATCATTAGCAAACATTGATTTACAAAATACAAATATTGGTTATAAGCATTCGATTCCTTGATTGACCCTGATTCACATGTAAAAATATCTTCAATTGAAATTGAAGTTGGAGAAAAGTTTGTATGGAAATTCACCTCAGCTATGTGGTACGGTATTCTCATTTCTCCCTCTGGGTCTGTAACCAAGGAGATTTCTTCTTCTGCCAGGCCCTGTGATGAGACAGCATCGCTGGTTCCTTGACGGACCTGGTCCAGTGTGGCCCGCAGCTCATGTGCCGTATGTCTCATCTGGAGCATAAGGCCATTCATCTCTGTGAATATATTATGTGTTGTTATAGATAATAACCCAACAATAAACTCACTTATACAACTTTTATGGAGGAGAAATAATGAGCTTTACTCAAAATATAGTTTTTGATAAATAAGAATGAACCATAAAGAATAAAAAAGAGTTACAAAGTCCGAATTAATCATTTTAGAATTTGATTTAAATTATCTATGAATTTGTTTATAAAAAAAATCGCATTACTCATCAAATGCCAAAAGGAACCATTGCCAACCTTTTAGTTCTCTCAATTCCCTCTCGGCCAGAATCCGACATCTGCGTTCATATTTGAGCTGTGCTTGTAGCTGCTCTATTTTCATGAGGAGACTAATCGTGTCGGTTCGAATCCCTGGACTTCCATCTTCCTCCTCAAAAGCGGCAGGTACGCTCTGCTCAAGTCAAAAGTAATGAGTTGGTTTGGGTTATTTAAAAAGAAAAAAAAAAAGCTAGGACATTTCACTTTCACTGAAAACAAATATTTTGCTGAGCAAAACAAAGATGTAACCTCTTGATGAGCGAAAGGTGAGTAGCTGGGGGATTCCGAAAATCTGTACTTGTCCTCCAGCGGGTCACACACAAAGTCCTGAGCGTCCGTGGCGATCTTCATCATCTTGACTGGCGTTGGGTTGGTGGCCGCAACAGTCTCCCTCTTGGGTGGCATGAGCATACACTCCTGAAAACAACACATATAAACATCTGTCCTTCATTCCCGGGAGATCGAAAGTTAAACACACCGCTTTCCCCAGTAGTACCTAGAAAGACGGTCTATTTTTAATCTAATTCGAATAAAAAGTTACTTAGCATCCTCCACCCCCTGCACCTCACCGCCCCTCCTTCCAGACCTCACCTTGCTCTTGAGTGGACCCTATTTCACGTTTCTAAAAGGTATTTTTCCTCCATTGATCCATATTTGCATATCTTTCATTTCTGCGTATCAATAGTGAGCTCACCTGGCAAATCGGTTGGACTTCGAGGTGCTAAGTAGAGATAAGCGTTGAGGAACAAAAGACACGCAGTACATGGAAATACTGCGTAGTAAAGGAAGTGGTAGTACTGCAGTAGTGCAGTACATAGACCTCGGCATGGTATTAGTTAGATTTTGTATTGTGCGTAATAAAATCTTCACGTTAAATACAAGTAAATTATGTATAATGTGTTTATAGATGACTGCATACGTTGCTAATGTATATAACGTGTATGTCTACTGTGATTTTCCGTTTTCCAATTATGTACGGAACACTTTTGTATGCACGCAATGTTCGAGGGAAGAATTTTTCTCTGTACCCGTTTCCTGTTGAAAAGGTCTTCGACTCTAGCCAATAGAAATTAAGATCTTGAGTTTTAGTCTTGCTTGTCCAATCATTTGTATGCGTTTCAACAAAAGGCGGGACATGAGGCTCCAATTGTGGGCGGGGTTAATTCATAGCTGAGTATCAACCAATCAGCGACGCCGAAGGCATGTTTCCTATGTTCAAGTTTGGTTGAAAAGCACACATGTGGGCTCACGTTGGCTCGTTGAAAAATTTTCAGCAGTAAAGTTTTGGGTATATTTGCCTGATATCGTGTTAAATAATGGCGTCTACGTTCTTTATTAAGAACAACGGTGACTCGGCGTTTCCAAAGAAAGGACACAGTTTAGCGACGTCTAAACGCAAGGTAAATATACGCATTAGCAGTATTGCTCATGCACAGTGAGAACGGCCACCTGGCTTTTCTGTATTTTGATGTTTTACTTTGAACTGTCAATCGGTTGTTTAACGATCGGAAACTTGCAGCAGTATTATCTTGCTTTAAAAAGAATCTCTCTATACTTCTGCAGAACGAGGAAGATCTTGGAAGCAATAGCAAAGGTCGGGCGAAGAAACCGAACTCAAAACACAACGAAGAGATTTCCAGTGAATCTGAGACAGAAAGGTAAGATAAAACGGTTAAGGTTATCCAATCACTGGTCCTCGATTACCAGATGTATTCAATTAATATCGATTTATTCCATCAAACAGCACTGCAGAGCAAAACGAAAGAGAAGGGGAGGACGAATTCGATGAAACCCCACAAGAAAAAAAGCTCAGATTGGCGAAGGTGTATCTTGATCAACTGAGGGAAGAAGGTAATTCTCGGTGCATTTTATCTCACATTATCACATAGTCAAGTGCATGTTGTTGCAGTAAGACTTATTATCTCATTTAAAATTCCTTGTCTGCGTTTCCTCCACTTCCTAGAGGAGAAAAAGGCGGAGCAAGTATCGTTTGAGACTGAATTGGTTGCTGGGAGGCTACAAGAGGAGCTTGTAAGTATTTTTCAGTTGTCGGTTTGCTGGATGTGTTTTATACATGGAGCCTATATGGAAGGTTTCATTTTGTGTACTATGTTTCCCTGCAGCTTGAACAGAAAGGAAAACTTCAGCGGTGTATAGCCAAAGATGTAAGTCTGAATAGAATCTCCTTCCAATCATTTGTTTCTATGCTAGGTTGAATACTTAAGACATCCATGATGGCGATGTTAACGTTTGGCCCCCCTTTTTTGTACTGTTAGCTCTTGGCACCAGACGCCTCTGAGATCCGTGTGTTAAGAGGACATCAACTCCCAGTCACTTGTCTAGTTATCTCGCCTGACGAAAAGTTCATCTTTTCTGGTTCTAAAGACTGCTCCATAATCAAATGTGAGTATGCACTTGAATCAATGCCATGCTGCCCTACATGAGGTGAGCTTTTTATAGATCAAGTCAATAATTGTGTATATGTTGTTATTTTCAGGGGACATTGAGACTGGAAAGAAGCTGCACACAATAAAGGGGGGAAGGAAGGGGACAGAGGCTCGCCATGGAGGCCACACCACGCAAGTCCTGTGCATGGCTATCTCCTCGGATGGAAAGTACCTGGTGAGTATTTCTACCATGGACGCTCAGAAATGACTCTACAGAAACAAAATAATTGTGGCACTGATACGAATTGAATGGCCACTCTTTCTGTTACAGGCCAGTGGAGACATGAACAGAGCAATCATAGTCTGGGAGCCAGACACGTGTAAACAACTATATAAACTCAAAGGGCACAGAGGCGCCGTCTCGGTAAGCCCTCATGATGAGCTCTCATGAGCTCTCAAAATATTTATGCATATCTGAACAAAGAAAAATGTGTGCTTTTTATTTTTGAACATCATTGTTCTTTGTGGCTGTGCAAAAGGAACCAGGACTCCTCATGACACTTGTATGGCATCTCTTTTGCTTGTAGGCCCTTTCCTTCAGAACGGGAAGCCACGATCTCTACAGCGGTTCCCACGACCGCTCCGTCAAGGTGTGGAACGTGGACGAAAACGCCTACGTGGAGACCCTGTGAGTGTCTGCCTCCATTCCAAAGCCCAGTGTTCACGAGGGTCCGCCGTCGCATGTCGTCCATCCTCATCATGGTTGTGTGTTGCAGCTTCGGGCACCAGGACGCCATCACGGGTCTGGACTGTCTGAGCCGGGAGCGCTGCGTGACGGCGGGGGGTCGGGACAACACCGTGAGGGTCTGGAAGATCACAGAGGAGTCCCAGCTGGTGTTCCACGGCCACGGGTTTGTGCCCCCCCCCCCAAAACCCTAATATTTCCATTGTCATTTTTAGGCTTGTATTATGTTACGTGTGGCGTTATGTCTAATGGTCGGCACAATCTAACACACCATCTTAAATTGAAAGTGAACCAAACTGGTCCATGTATGCTACCTACTCCTGCATAAACCTAACCCGCTCTGTGTTGCCTGGGTTTCCCTGCAGGGGATCAATCGACTGCATCCAGTTGATCAACGAGGAGCATATGATCACAGGATCAGATGACGGGTAAGACCTGCTCTGATATCCGCTCTGTGCCACCAAATATATACTGCAGTCTAGTGTCTTTTCCCTCGACATTCGCCCTCATTGTTGGTGTGTGCGTATGCCCCCCCCCCCCACCAGCTCTGTGTCCGTGTGGAGCGTGAACAAGAAGAAGCCCCTCAGCACGGTGAAGGTGGCCCACGGGAGCTTCGGCGACGCGGGCCTGGAGCAGCCCCACTGGGTGGCCTCTGTGGCGGCGCTGCAGAACTCGGACACCGTAGCCTCAGGTGCCTCAGGCTGTGAGATTCCCTCAGCGTCGTCACACAGCATTTTATCTATGAACTAGTGTTGACTTTTTGTCATGTACATTGACGCATGGATGCTGTACATCATTAATCATTTGTTTATTTGTTTATTCATTTGCGATATTGGGCCAGCTTTTAAACCAATCTCAATTGTCTTTTCGCCAGGCTCTAACAACTCTGAGGTCCACGTGTGGGCGTGCGGCCAGGGCTTCCGCTCCCTGCAGCCTCTTTTCAGTGTGCCAGTGGTGAGCCCAGACCCTCCCTCCTTCCTGCCTCGCAAGCATTTTCTCTGCTATTGGCTACAAAGAATAACTTTTTTTTTGGGAAGACTGTTGTGTTTGGATACAATGTATTTAATATTTGTATTTTTCCTTTTATTTGGGTCTAGCCTGGATTTATCAACAGCCTGGAGTTTTCCACCTCTGGAAAGTTCCTGGTGGCGGGCGTCGGACAAGAGCACAGGTAACCCCATCTACAGACGAACCAGCACCCTTCTGTGCCACTAGGGGGCACTGTCCATTCTCTCCCTTGCAGTCTCTTGATGGGACCGTGTTCGGTTTACTTATGCATATCAGTGTAGTGCTTACCGTCGACTGGGCACGAGAGGACTTGCATGCACCATGACGCGTTCTCACCCTCCATCAACTAGGGACCATATTTGGACTCAAATTACCAGTTGAATGAATGTGAAGAGTCTCTCACCTCGCGAGGAGCAACACGTTTCCGTTGCTCTAAAACTCTCATAATGATTGCCATGCCTAATTCGATCAGAACTAGCATGTATACTTTTCTTCTGCGACGTGGCAGTTCTTTCCAAACAAACTGAGGCATTGGAACACCTCTAGCCCAGCACTGTTTCCTATTGACCCTAAACCAACCGCATTCTTTAGAAGTTGTCGCAGCTAGAGTTGAGGTGGTCTTCTGCCATCAGCCTGTCTGACCCAATCAGAGTGAGGCCCTCCTCTGGGAGGCCCCGCCCCTGAGCTGTTGGTTGTCATTCCTGCGGGCTTCTGCTCTGGGCTCCACTGTTGTGACACATCCACTCTGAGAGCAGCTTCGGGGTGGCTCGCTCACTTCATCAGACCATTGAGACCCGTGCTACATGTTTCTGTAGCACGTTGAGTGTTTCCTAATTGAAGGGCAATACTAAAATGCATCTTTTTTTTTTCTTAATTTACAAAATTGCCAGTTCTTTATACAGGAGTAATGCTTCATATGCGTCAAATCAGTACTCGGGCTATTAGAAACTAGCCAAGCGTGACGGACGTCTCCCCTTTTAATTTCCGTTACCCATACAGTAATTTGTTGTATAGTCCGTTCAATTTGAGGCCTCTTATTTCCCCAATATCAACATCAAGCCTTTTATGAAGCCCTTTGAAGGCCTCCTTTATTAGACATTGATCCCAAACTCATTTCAATGTGTGATGGATGGCATGGGACCTACTCTGCTGTGGCTGCATTGTTTGTCTGCCGGGTTGTTCCTCGGCTGATTATAAAAAGGTGAAGGCTGCCCTTTAGCAGGCGTTACAGGCGTTTCGGAGACCTTTTCTCCCCGGCGTCAGGGGGGCCCTGAAACATAAGTCATCTGGTACGGCTTAAAGTTCAGCTTGCCCACACTCCTGACGATGCAGTGTGCGACGTGGTCGTTTACCTGTTGCAGCAGGTACAAGACGTGGTTGCGTAGCATTCAGGGGGAAATACATTGCGGCGGTAAGGGTTGTGATGGCGATGGAATCGTTGGATGAATCTCTACACACTGGACGCCAGTGCTCTCCAATTGAAAAGGATCTGGGTTCGATGGCCGCAGCCAACCTGTAATCATCCTTGAGCAAGATGCCCTCAATCCAGACATGCACCTTTTTTGTTGGCTTTAATTAGATTTCACATCATATTGGTGAAGGGTTACCTTGGATAACGGTCTCTGCTCAGTGCCAAACTAACGTCGCTCTCTATTATTTTTCCCAAGGCTGGGCCGATGGTGGAGACAGAAGGAGGCGAAGAACGGCATCTATATCATTCCCCTGAAGAGACGGAGCGCGCAGCAAGAAGAGCCCCCTGCTACAGAATAACAGATTTATTCAAATGTTTTTCTAAATTAAAAGTCTATAAACGCCCGCTCTGACTGAACTGTCATCTTTTTTTGTTTTTTTTGTTGTAATAAAGGAAACAGAAATAACGTTAACACTACACAGATTTCAGCCTACAGTATTCTGGATATATTTAGCTGTAGCATTCCCTGGTGATGCGTGAGGGTAACAACTTGTGCGTGTGCTGCGTAGGGGTGTTTTTCACAGATTTGTCAATAAATGCATCAGAATGACGTGGATGTAGAGAAGTTGCAATTTATGGAAAAACCCATAAAATGCCAAACCTGGTGATGCCTTCACTAAATGTAGGAGTACTGTTACTTGAGTGTTTTAAGGTGAATTGTTACGACCTGTCTGCTATGGTCTTACTTTCTCCCGGGTAAGATTAGTGAGAAACTGACGATGCACCACCGATGTGTTCTCGTCTAAGTGGGGAAACATGGCATGTCTTGAATGTTTAAATCAGTCCACTCAGGGGCACACAAAACATAATTTATGGTTTAATATTAAAAAGAAAAACATTTTTATTTACATAAATTACAAAAATTCACAGACATCTCTACACAGGCTACATTAAAACAATGTCCATTATAATATTTAGTTGTCTAGGTTGATCACTTTCACAAATTATGTTACTCACATTTTTTTGTTCCAAAGGAATGGCTCAGCTTAGTTCAATAGCAGTCTTTTAGTCATATCCGTCTAATAGCGTTTGGATCCTATTCACAACAATGTAAAGACCATTTTGTTTCTGTATTAAATAAGGATGGCTTCCCAGCCAGCCGGCGGACAAAACTTCTCACGACAAGTTGCAATGCATTCAACCGTTATAACTATATTTTCAAACCAAGGAGTTCACGGCATGTTAAATCTATACAGGGCGGTTTTCACTGCTGTACATTCTTTTAGGAAGCTTTCACAGTTAAAAAATGCATTGGCGCCATCGTGGGCCTAAACGACAAGCTTAAGGGTTGAATGTACCTCGTTGACTGCGGGCTATCTCTCATCGGTCGCCTGGCTTATAGAGAGACATTATTAAAATGTAACAGGAAATCTTGTGCTTGGGGTTGAGGACGGGGACGGGAATGGATCTCTCACAAAGAGGACGTGGTAGAGTCCACTACTTCTCGACCGTTGCAGACCGCTGGTACATAGTTGGAGGCTGAACCTGCAGAAGGATGATTTGGGTTAGACACACAGAAATATAGTGTGTGCACTCTACCTTCACACATAGGCACACGGAAATGTGCTGAACCAACGTCTGGCCTAGGCGGGTCTGCTATCAAGCAGTGTAAGTTTGTTTGGATAATGGGTTTGCATGGTTGTAAGCTGCCCTATGACATCATTCTTTTTGTACTGTAGGCCAATAAATTGTCTTTTATTCCTATATACGTATTCTTGTTATGTTTGTATTCGTCACATTATGTATTACATATATATAGCCTATATAATTATATATTTCATATTCATTTAAAATAAGAGAATTGAGTGAGAATCTGATAAAAATCGTATATTTCTATTTATTTAGTTAAACAGCTTTTCTTTATTTCTAATATAACGCTTGTTTACCTTTATTATAAAACCATGTCTTTGCCTATATCAATCTCGTTTATCATGTTTATTGTGTTGTCATCATGTTTCAGTCTCCTCAAATGAGTTTCCCTTGAGGTTTTCCTTGGTTATCCGTAACCAGGTGGGAGTGATTAGACCTCATGAGCCTGCCCCCAGTGGGAATGAATGGATGTTGCTTTGGAATGTTTGTTTTGTACATGATTGAATATAAATGTATAATTAAGTCTGAATGCACTAATGGACCAATTATATGATCAACGTTGGGGTTAGGAGGAGTAGAATAACACTGCATTAAGGCACCCCTTATTGATTACATATGGAGCAGGCCGACTTGTACTTAGATGCGGGGGAAGGGGAGGGGGGGCTTGTTGACAGGGGGAAATGTTGTCCGTTTGGTGGGCCCAGTGTATACTTTGCTCAGTAAATAGTAGTTTTATTCCCATTCAATCTGGCCTCTGTGGTCTGAATCATCCCGAGGTCAGGGCCTGCCGTCGTACCCCAGATCCCTCTGGATGAAGGCAAAGTGTTCCTGTTTCAACGACGACTCGGATCCCAGAGCTGATGAGGTGTGGCGGGAGAAGGCTTACACATCTGATCTTGCTAAATGGAAGACTGGGAAATGGTGTATGTGTGTGTGTGTTTGTGTCTGTGAGCGCGTCTGTGTGTATGGGTGCAAGTGTGTGTGAACGGGAGTCCCCGTGTGTAAGCGTGTGTGAGTGTGAGCATGTGGCAAAGTGTGCGTGCATTTTTTGTTTGCGTGCCTGTGGCTGCGTGTGTGTGTGTGTGTGTGTGTGTGTGTGTGTGTGTGTGTGTGTGTGTGTGTGTGTGTGTGTGTGTGTGTGTGTGTGTGTGTGTGTGTGTGTGTGTGTGTGTGTGCGTGCAAGCGAGTATGTGTGAATGGGAGTCACTGTGTATAAGTGTGTTTGTGTGTGTGCGTGCATGCGCCATAGTGTGTGTGTTTGTGTTTTTGTGTACGTGGCTGCGAGCATGTTAGTGTGTGTGTGTGTGTGTGTGTGTGTGTGTGTGTGTGTGTGTGTGTGTCTGCGTGCAAGCGAGTATGTGTGAATGGGAGTCACTGTGTATAAGTGTGTTTGTGTGTGTGCGTGCATGCGCCATAGTGTGTGTGTGTTTGTGTTTTTGTGTACGTGGCTGCGAGCATGTTAGTGTGTGTGTGTGTGTGTGTGTGTGTGTGTGTGTGTGTGTGTGTGTGTTTGTGTATGTGTGCAAGTAGCTGCGTACGGAGTGTGTGCGTTCGTGCGTGTGTGTGTCCGCCATAGTGTGTGTGCACCTGGCTGCAAGCGTGTGTGTGTGTGTGTGTGTGTGTGTGTGTGTGTGTGTGTGTGTGTGTGTGTGTGTGTGTGTGTGTGTGTGTGTGTGTGCATGTGTGCGTGTGTACCTTTGGAGTAGCTGGAGCCCGGGGCGGAGGCGGTGGCGGAGGCGGTGGCGGACGCGGACACGGTGGCGCTGAAGCGGTTGGCGGCGACTCGGAGCGAGGTGACGTTCTTCTGGGGCTGGAAGAGGATGATGTGCACCTTGGGGGCGAAGAGGCAGCCCAGCACCACCGAGCCGCTCAGGCTGACCGAGATGCACATGGTGGTGGTCTGCACCTGTGGGCCGGTCACACTGGCGTTAGCGCTACGAGCTAACGGCTTGTACAGACTTAATTATACGTTTATATCCAATCATGTAAAAGACAAACATTCCCAAACAACATCCATTCATTCCCACTGGGGGCAGGCTCATGAGGTCTCATCACTCCCCCCTGGTTACGGATAACCAAGGAAAACCTCAAGGGAAACACAGTTGAGGAGACTGAAACATGATGGCAATATGATAAACATGAAAAAAATGATTGATATAAGTATAGACAATGGTTATATAGCAAAGATTAAACTCATTTCGAAGAGACTGAAACAAACATGATGGCAATATGATAACGGCTTGTGTCCAAGTATCAACCATCAGGTGCTCAATACATTCATAATGTGTGATGCGTGCATAAGTAATACTTTAAGGGTACAATAAGGAACCATGATCTAACATTAGTTAATGCAGTAATACGCATCTACAAACTATGGACTATGTTGATGAGCAGTTAATTGATGGTGTATCAATCATTTACTAATTGTGTTAATGATAACTAAGGTATTTATTTATAGATTATTTAGTTTAGGGTTAACCCTAACCCTAACTCTATTAAATTATATATCAATTAAGACCTTAGTTAACATGAACACAATTAACCTGAGTTAACATGATTAGTAAACATCATTAGTAAATTATTACTAGATCATAAGTTAACTGTTAGTTAATGCCTCTTACTGCATTAAATAATGTAAATTATTATTCAATTATTATTACTAATTGGTTTATTATTGTAATGTTATTGTACAGTTGTTAACCATAAATAAATACATTTGAAATACAATTTAAATATATATGTATGGTAAATAGACAGCTGATGAGTCAGTGTGCATTTAGACTTCAGGAGATTCCTTCATCAAGCACTCCTAGTGTAAGGCTGGGCAGGGCAGCCTATTACTTTCTTAAATAGACTATGCTTGACTGTGCTGTCTGCTTCACTAGGTAAAAAATGTTTGCCTTGTTTCTAAAATGTAGCACTTGAAGCAAAGACATGAACCTTGTAATTGGCAGAGCTGTATCTTCATGGTTGAATTCACTTATTGTTAGTCGCTTTGGATAAACGCAACGCATCCACAGAATAAATGTGATGTGATGTTACACATATATTTAGTTATTTAGTTATTAATTTGTTTCTAAGATGTCTGTCAAGTGTCTTATTTGAGATTTTCTTATTAAGTGCTAAACCTTTTTTTATTATAAAAAGATTTACTACAACGACTTCTGCCCCTAAAATATAAACCAGAAATATGAATATCATCGCATTAAAATGTCAAACTAAAAAACCAACTCTACCAGCCCTTCTGACCCATGGAGATAATTCCCCATTCAGCACTTTCATTAGTGGTGACATGTTCGTTCAGTTTAGCTTACACTTATTTGCGCTATACGCATGAATAAGAGGGCAAAATAACGTCAGTACTCGGGCTATGAGCCCTGGCGGCTGTCTAAGCACGGCAGCCCCTTATTAGTCAGAATGCCAGTGTTAATGTGAACAGACTGCTGGGGTCGTCTTTCTGAGCAGAGTTTCCCCCGCGGCCCGCTGGTTACCCCTGCAGTCCGTGAGTTTCTATTTGCAGAACTGTGCGAGCGCTATGAAACCACTCTTTAATATACTGCACCACAACAACGCAGGCAGAGCCTGCGCAAACAAAGCCCGATCCTTTGAAGATATTGCATTCTCTGTTTGAACACCAGACCCGTGGTTCACTTATGAATTTCTATGAACCGTGTAGGCCTATTCCTTTATTACTTGTTTTGAGTGTATGAGGGATTCACTTATTTCCATGTTTCTCTTCTCCATTATTAATTGTTAATGCCTTCCTTAAATAGTTCAGTGCTTTATTGAGTACTTTCTAGTTTAATCAAAGCAGATGCACACGCATTATGAATAAATCCAATAATTTGAGTAAGTAAACAACCCTGAGATGTAATCTCTTAAGGATTTGTCTCGGGTACACATCAAATCGAATCCGCGAGTATGGAAATAAGAGAAAGTAAAAGATTAGTTTTTTGGCTTATTAATGCCATGCAAGACTTCCAACATTAAAATCATAATAGAGAAAAAAAACGAAAATCCCCTTCTGGCCAAAGAATATATATCTCATTGTGCATCCAGAACAAATGGTATGCTGCTACGTCCAAATCCGCCTTTGGCACGTGCTGTCTGAAACTTCCAGCGTGCATCGTCTCCATGCCTATTGCTATGCCCTGTTTGTTGTTGTCTACTGTGCAAACAAAAAAAATACAAGTCCTGCCCCTAAGCCCTGTATTTTCTTGTGGAGCATAACAAAGTGCTTCTTCTTATTCCAGTGAGCCAGCGTGGCACAACTAACACGTATGTTCCCGTTCTGCATATACTCTCCTCATTTAGTTCTGGTCATTTGTAGTGCCATGGCCAAAGGGCGGGAAATATATGTACGACAAATCAGCAGTAAAATAACCTGCATATTTTGTTTCTTTTAACTTGAAGCAATTACACACTATGGCTCCCCCAAGCATTCTCCGTCAATTATTCGCTTATGTTATGCAAGAGACGCATTTTCATTCAAACAGTCCACAGTTGACTAGGATAAAAGTGATGCCCTGGCCTGGGATTACCTAAACACAATTAGTTCCACTTGCCGGAGAACAAGTTGTATGTGTTTTGTTACATTGGAGCGTCAACATGGAATAGTAGGCGTGCAGGAATGTATGCGGCTGAAACAGATTATTCCTCCTTGTGCACATCGCTGGCGTGCTGTTTCTCTACCGAGGCTTTGTTCTTTCTTCCAGTCACATGAAAGAGTCCCCGTTCTTTCATGAGACAGGTTGGAGGTGATGAAATGGAATGTACTAGTGACATCTACGTATGGGCGGAGCTACCTCTGGCGGGACACTCGAGTCGTGCGGCACGTGAACCATGCCGCCACACCAGCCTCCACCCAAGCCCCTACCTCCTTTGGTTCTGCTCTGCATTGTGTGTAACCTACACCATGGGTGGAGATGTTTGATGCTGTATCTGACATCTGTATGTCATGCTTTAAATCCTACAGCAGGGATCCAATTAAAAGAGTGGAGCCATACCACCGATCTACAGTGTGTGTGTTATCATTTCTTGCAGTGAATGGTTCAATCTCTGACAGGTGACCAGTGATTTCTGACAGAATTCACAGTATGTTAAGCAGGCGTATGGAACACACCATCCATTGCCAAGCTGCCAAGCTGAGTACACATGCTCTCTGTTCAGCAGCAGCTACACACACTACACATGCACGCACATATCAAACGAATGTTTGTATATGCGTATTTCTATTTTTAGCTTTCTAAACGTGTTACATGTGTTTTGATCACATTCAACGCTGAACGTAGAAAATGATTTATAAAAGTGAATTATAATGACTTAGTCCATAGGTTGGTTTCCCCAGCTGTACTGAGGCACTGTAGTATTGTTTGACAGTCTTGTTCAAAAAGGATTGCCTTGAATTCATATTCATATAACATCTATTGGATTCTGAGCAGTGGGCATACAGACTTAGTTGTTTGTTCTCCGAGAGGCAATACTAGAAAGGTTGACTTGTACATGGTTAGCATCACCATCATCTAACACACCATTGTCTTCCATGTCCATTTCCTGAAATGCATTCCTCAATAAAATGACCAAATTAAAGATTGAAGACCCAACCTTTCCTTTTCCATTTTTCTGCCTCCTTTCTTCCCATAAAAAGTTCACACCGTTTGCCATGTTACCTCGCTGGAGCAGCCATTTACTGGTTTTTTTTTGCAGAAAGGTCTGGAAGCAAAAGGTTAATGGTTGCTATACATCAAGCCAAGGTGAAAAAGTCGTACGCCCTTTATGGTTACTGGAAAGCCGATGTTGTGTAGGACCATGTTTACTTGCTGTAGATCCTCATTGTTCATTGTCGTTCTGTGTTAATTATTTACGCCTTCGACATCCTTCAGGAAGAAGCTGTCGAACGCTGGAGACTTGACCAGTCCAATTAAAAAATCGGAAAACCACTGCCTATGCAAGCCCAGCAGCGAGGCAGTAGTGGACGTAAACAAACTATTGTCAACTCAATCTTATATTACCAGCTGTATTTCGTAGGCCTCTCTTATTCTTTCCATTTTACACTTACTCGCACATTCACATGTTTGGACTCAGTTCTTGCTAGGGGTTCACAAATGATAGGGGTTCAACCAGATACAACTTTAGCTCATGCTTAAGCAAATGTAATGGTTGCATCACATTATTTGGGCTAATAATGAAGTAATCCGTGATGCAAACAACATAAATCAGACCTCAGTAGTGTATATTCGAGACGCATTGCCCCACTCACCCTGTAGTCGCTGGCCGTGACGTAGAAGATGGGCTGGAAGGCCAGCCAGATGATGCAGGTGGTGTACATGGTGAAGCCGATGAACTTGGCCTCGTTGAAGTTCTCCGGGCACTTGCGGGTCTTGAAGGCGTAGACGGTGCACAGGACGATGAGCACGCAGTTGTAGGTGAGCGACAGCAGCATGCTGGAGTCCCTGCTGTTGCACTTGAGGGTGACCACGTCCCTCCGCTCGGGGCTCACCTCCTTCCTCACGCCCGGCGTCTCCACCAGCAGCCACACCACCACCACCAGCAGCTGGCAGGAGATCAGGCCCCCGCAGATGGCCACCTGGGAGGCGGGGCTGATGAACCGCGGCCGCTGCGCGCCGTCCTTCACGCCGCTGAAGATGCGGGCGATGCGGTTGGTCTTGGTGAGCAGCGCCGAGTAGCACACGGCGAAGGAGGTGCCCAGGCCCAGGCGGCGCAGCGTGCACACGGCGGCCGACGGCTTGCCGATGTAGATGAAGGTCATGCTGTAGCACATCAGCACCCCCAGCAGCAGGATGTAGGACAGCTCCCGCCCGCTGGCCTTCACCACGGGGGTCTCGTTGTTCTTGAGGAACAGGCCCACCACGCACAGGGTGCAGATGATGCCCAGGCAGGAGATGGAGACGGGGCCGATGGCCCAGGCGTCCTCCCAGCGGATGTACTCCTCGGGGAGGTCGTAGCAGCCGCTCAGGTTGTCCAGGGGCCACTGGCCGAAGCTGCAGTCGGCGCAGGTGAACTCGTCGCGGAGGTACTGGTAGGCCTGGCAGGGGATGCAGAGCCAGCAGCACACCTCCCCGGGCTGCATGCTCTTCACCTCGTTCTTCCTGCAGGGGTCGCTGCACTGGGAGGTGGGCGGCACCAGGCCGCGCCAGGACACCAGGCTGTTGTTCAGGGTCAGGACCTGGGCCCAGTAGCCCACCTTCCTGTAGGTGTACTTGCCGTCTTCCTTGTGGTAGTGGAAGATGTTGTAGCGGCCGATGCTGTCGCCGACGGCGTCGAAGCCGACCATGTTCTCCGTGTCGGCGGGTCTGAAAGGGGCTGACGACACAAAGAGATAGGAAGGCCAAACTTTTTCAATGGCAAAAAATGATAAAAAGATATACAAAGACCAATTGCTTTGCATGGACGGGTTAGGAGGCACTGAGGCACATCCCAATTAAACAACGAAACAAGCAATGATGTTGCATTCGTATTTTTGGTTTTATCTTATCTTTAAACCACAGGGCAACTCTCGGAAATCTCTGTATTTATCTAACTTTCCTCGAATGATTCCAAATCCAAACTTAATCACTGCAACAATAAAACAACAGCAAAAAAATATGAACGACTGCCAAACCATCGCTCACCTTCGAACTTGGTCTTCAGAATGAACTCCTTGTAAAACTTCCTCCCGTTGCCGGGCTTCATGGCGTGGCACACCTTGCTGGCGTTGGGGCAGACGGCCTGCCTCATGTTGTGCAGCGCGTACGCCATGGCGTACACGGCGTTCACCACGAACATGATCTTGGACTCCTGCTCGAAGGCGCCGTCCCTCAGGCTCCGCTCGCTACAACCCGCCTGCTGCAGGCTGCAGCCGAACTTGTGCTCCCAGAACTCCTTGAACCAGGGGTTGCGGGTGTTGGTGTAGGGGTTGAGCTTGGTGAAGTAGTCCTCAAACTCCCGGATGGGGTAGGACGCCAGCTCGATGGTGAAGGCGCCGTCGGCCGCCGCCTCGCTGCCGCGCACCACGCTCTCCTGCGCGCCCCAGCCGTCGCTGGCCACCCAGCTGAAGGACACGTTCATGCGGGCGGCGGCCGCCAGCAGCTCGCGGGCGTCCTCGCTGCGCGTGAACACGATCACCACCTTGGCGTTGGACTTCTGCTGCAGCGAGCGGATCACGTTCTCGTAGCCCACGGGGCTCATGGAGCGGCTGACCTTGGCCGAGGTGGCGATGCAGATGTGGCGGGCGCGCGCCTCCTGCTGGAAGGCGTCGATGCCCGTCTCGCCGTAGTCGCCCTCCGACGCCACGGTGGACACGTAGGTCCAGTTGAAGTAGCGCAGGATCTCGGCGATGGCCTTGGCCTGGTAGAAGTCGGGGGGCACGGTGCGGGCAAAGTAGTCGTAGCGGGACTTGTCGCTGAGCTTGGCGCTGGTGGAGGCGTAGCTGATCTGGGGGATCTGGAAGAGCCGGAGGAGGTTGGCCACCTGGGGGTTTAGGAGACAAACATGTTACATTAAGTGGCCACCTGGGGGTTTAGGAGACAAACATGTTACATTAAGTGGCCTCCTGGAGAGATATGAGGCAACATGTTACATTAAGTGGCCTCCTGGAGAGATATGAGGCAAACTTGTTACATTAAGTGGCCGTCTGGAGAGATATGAGGCAAACATGTTACATTAAGTGGCCTCCTGGAGAGATATGAGGCAAACATGTAACATTAAGTGGTCTCCTGGAGAGATATGAGGCAACATGTTACATTAAGTGGCCTCCTGGAGAGATATGAGGCAAACATGTTACATTAAGTGGCCTCCTGGAGAGATATGAGGCAAACATGTTACATTAAGTGGCCTCCTGGAGAGATATGAGGCAAACATGTAACATTAAGTGGTCTCCTGGAGAGATATGAGGCAAACATGTTACATTAAGTGGTCTCCTGGAGAGATATGAGGCAAACATGTTACATTAAGTGGCCGCCTGGAGAGATATGAGGCAAACATGTTACATTAAGTGGCCGTCTGGAGAGATATGAGGCAACATGTTACATTAAGTGGCCTCCTGGAGAGACATGAGGCAAACATGTTACATTAAGTGGCCTCCTGGAGAAATATGAGACAAACACATGTAACCTTAAGTGGCCTATTGGCCACCTGGAGAATAATGGGGCAGACACATTTGACTAAACATGTAAATCAAAACAAATTAGGCCGCACTTATGCAGCCTCTTGCGAACTTAGACCCTACGTCATATCCCTGCCCTCGCAAGCCCACTCCGCTAAACCCCCCGTTGATTTTACTGATGTCTGAACGACATCGATGTCCGCAAAACAAAGCATTAAATGTGAATCACCCTCAGGGTTGAAACTCCTGATATACAAATGCAGAGGAAATGCGGAGGACATGTCTGAAAACTGCTATAAAGTCGCCTCCAGGAGAAATAGGAGACCAACACATGCAACATTATTTCGCCAGGCCTCCAAATACGAGACATACATTCAACATTAAGTGTCAGGTTGGCCACCGAGAAGAATTGGAGGCAGAGACTTATAACCGTAAGTGGCAGGTTGGTCACCATGGAGATAAATAAGACGGGACCTAAAACATTTGTTGCCGAACTGGAGGAATTTAAGGCAGACACGTATAACATTAATTGGCAGATTGGCCCCCTAAATAAAAATACCCAACCCTCCATAGAAAAATATATATTCGGGTTGTTGTTGATAGTTGGAACCTCAGCAGTAGGGCTGACTCTAAATATCATATTTATTTTACTTTTATGATTGTAGATCATCCACAAATACAGGAGACAGGAAATGTTGCTATGAAATGTTGTCCAAAAACAAGCACTTCATTGACATAATTGTCTTTCTCTTTATGTCAGTAATAATACTTATTGTTCGGTAGCAGTTTGGAATAACTGCAACTTTAAGGCATTCATAAAGAAATCTCTCTTTTCAGTATGCAAGTGATTTCCAACTGAATTCAATATGGATGAACATGGTCCCCGAATTAATACTAATGAACAAACAATACTTGACCAGTTGTGGTGATTAATAAGAGATAAGAAAATTGTTTACAATATAATTAAAAAAGCGTAGGGGGATAATTTACTAATAACTATTCAAAACATGAAATGAATGCTTTATAAAAAACGTAATAGTGCTGCATTCAGCATTTGGTCCGGTAGGTTTAAACCATTATTTAAGTAATTTGTGCGAGCTAAACGAAAGTGAGGATCATGCGTCTTACTACATATGACTTGAAACTGCAGCAATGGTATTTAGGACATTTCCAGCTACGTATTGGTAGAGTGACAGCGTAAGTTTAGTGTTAGAGAAGAGGGTGGAAGTGTAACCTATGGAAGTATTCAGGGGTCTTCCGCCCCTGAAGAAAAAGGGTTTACGGTGCGGAAGACAGCATGGCTCATTAAGTGGGACAGTCGTAGGAGCATGGAGAATCTAGTAGAAACCGACTGTGTCTTGCCTCAGAGATTAGTGACATTAACTTGAATGCGGCCTTGTACCTAAGCCACTGTGACAGCTCTGTTTAAAAGAACCCTGGGGCACCAGTCTAAAGAGCATACAGTCGTTGGAGGAAAGGCTTGTTGGTATGATGTGTTTATGTATTCAGCTAGTTATCACACACTCAATCAATAATATTAATGGTCCTAATGGTAATATTGATGAGAATAATCACAATTATAAAATTTCTAATTACACTTTTAGGCTGACACTTTATAATGAGGATACATTAATTAACCATTAATTAGCAATTGTAAATGCAGCAATAAGCCTTATTATACAGCAATGGCAAAGGGGTTAGAATATGGGGTTAGGGTTGAGGTTAGTGGGATGGGGTTAACTCTAACCATAACCCTAACCCTATTATATAATGTATAAATTCATTCCTGAATGAACGTAAACAATGTTACCTTAATTACTAACACCATTAGTACACACATGAACACCATTTAGTCAATTATAACTAGACCATGAGGACACTGTTAATTCAGAACTAATTAATGCTTGAATGCTTATTCACGAATGCTCAGGATGAGATGTGATTTAACACCTGCTGCCCATGACTTTTCAGCGACAATATCAGTATATTTAAACATGTTACATGGTAACAGACCTGCAGACTTCAAAACCAAAAGAAGTAAAGAAAACAAACAGCATTACCATGAGCCTTTATGCTTTGTTATCCTTTAAAAGTCTTGGCTAGACCGTATCCTACAGTCGAGCTGAATTTTGACGCGCGTCTACTGACGCGTTTTGTTGTTTGTCTGCGAGGTGTTTTATATGCGGCTGGGCTTCCATCATCTCCCGCTACATCAAGTCATGCATGGTAGTAGCTCCCCACTCCCATTCAGAAAGCAGGCCGTCAGCCGTCACCGACGGGACGCGTGAGAGGCATGACAGCTTACCTTTCAGGATGGCACTCAAGTGTGTGACAGACTGGTCTTCTGTTAGCCACACACTCTCTCTTTCTCTGGCTGCCTCTCTTTTTCTGTTTGTGTGTGTGTGTGTGTGTGTGTGTGTGTGTGTGTGTGTGTGTGTGTGTGTGTGTGTGTGTGTGTGTGTGTTTCCCCTCTCTCTCCCTCTCTCTCTCTCTCTCTCTCTCTCTCTCTCTCTCTCTCTCTCTCTCTCTCTCTCTCTCTCTCTCTCTCTCTCTCTCTCTCTCTCTCTCTCTCTCTCTCTCTCTCTCGCTCTCTCTCTCTCTCTGTCTTTAGATAAGGGTCAGGAGTTCCTTCCCTGGTCTTTTCCCCGAAGGATCTTGGCCTTCAAATATCAACCATTTGGTGCATCGTTGTGTTCTGTTGTCACCAAGCGTTTTGCGTTCTCATGATATTCAATCTAATGAGACTGTGTATGTGTGTGTGCTTCCTGAGGGTGTTGCTGTTAACCGCAGAAGCACTATGAACTAGTTTCCCCTTCCTCCCCACCGATCTGTTCAACACCGGTGTAATAGTCTACCTTGACGCTCATATTGCCAACAGCAGCACTAGAAAATCTGTTATTTTGAAATGAGTTCTTTCATCTTAACTGTAATATATACCTTTTTTGTCCAAGCCGTGCAGTCACGATACTAGGAGCGTCCCCATTTCATTCAATCCATTTATTCGGGGACATATCCAAGTCCCTACCGACATGCCGCAGTCTTTGTAATTATTTCTAGTGTTTTCCTTTCACTGCAATGTCAGAAAACGTATTATAATGTAGAGTTATTTTGCCTCTGCTTTTATTATTGCACGTTTTAGACGACTCAGCTTTATTAAACCCTCTTTTATTGCAAGTGTGTGTTTGTTTCTCAATTATTATTATTTTTTTCATTTGCTTTCTGTGGTCGTTGATACATATAAGGAAGAAAACTTGCAGAACCCTGGTCGCTAATCTCGGAACCCAGACATTTTTAATCATCCGATTTTTATGTTCACTCTTAGCAGGGAGAAACGACCGATGTGGAACAAACACTATTGCATGTCTGTAGATGGTCATCCACTGACCCAAGGAGAAGCTCATCAGCTCCTATCTTATGAAACTTCAAACAAAAGAGAATATTAAAAACAATGTAGCTACAACCCCTAGAGTGCATGACCGCTGATGAGACCTCATATCGTTTCTATCATAGAATTCATCATCTGGACACTCCCAGTTCAGTCATGTGCCGTTGGGGTGCATGTGGTGTTAATCTGTGTTAGTGAGTAGTATTGTAGGAGACAGTCCAATGCTGGATCTGAAGAACAGGGGCCGTATGAGAACATGGTCAGCCACCGACATTTCCATTTCCGTCATGAGCTGTGTGTGTGTGTGTGTGTGTGTGTGTGTGTGTGTGTGTGTGTGTGTGTGTGTGTGTGTGTGTGTGTGTGTGTGTGTGTGTGTGTGTGTGTGTGCGTGCGTGCGTGCGTGCGTGCGTGCGTGTGCGCGCGCGCGCGCGCGTGCGTGCGTGCGTGCGTGCGTGCGTGTGTGCGTGTGTGTGTGTGTGTGTGTGTGTCCCAGATTAGGCTCTCCAGTCGAACCCAGCCGTAATGCCTACCCACTGTATGCCACGTAGGAAGGGACAGTTCCGGATGTCTTCATTCTGTCTCTCTGGCTTGCCCTCGTTCGGTTGGCTGATGTGACTTGTGATATAATTGGTTTGATGCATACAGTTACACGTGTATTGTGAGGGTTGAACTACGATCTCACATTCGCATTTCAACAAAGTGTCGGTGAGGTCTTTATCTCTTCAATTATTTGACAAAGCGATACTTATATATGAATATATATGTATAGATATGTGTATATAGCTGAATATAAATATCACTTCAGTCTAGATTAAAAAGGCATATACATATATAACACTACAGTCAGGCTTTCTCACATACACAAGAAAGGGTGCACTACTGACACACACTCCCTATATGCATCACCGCGGAAAAGCAAGCACTACTTCTGAACAAAAGGAATATGCTAATAACTTCCGTGCCACCCTGAGAGAAAGGAAAAATACAACCAGGGATGATGGAGGGGGTTGGAAATCACTTGGTCGGCATTATTAATGACCAAACATTCAGGCTCTCTGTGCCTGACCTTTTTCTCCACACTACTCTCCTCCCACTTTTAAGCGACATTCAGTTGCCCTAATTAGCCAACAGAGGCGTCTGCATGGCGCGCTATTGTGCTGCTCTTTTTTCCTGTTTTTTTCACCCAGCTCATTCACAACAGGGTCGACGTGAAGAATGCTTCATGTGGCGCAGCGAGACGATTTCAAGGAGACAAAACCCCACCAAATCTTGAGATAGGACGAGTCATCTGTTCCCCCGTGCGCTGCGGGGCTTTTTCTCTGTGCAACAAACACTCCATCATGGAGTCTGGTCCGGTTCCTCACGGTGGCCTAGTAAGAGAACCAACACACCCAGCTACAAGTCCTTTACACTGAAGACGTCTCCAAACAAATAGAAGCCAACGTCGTTACCATGGACTCCTACCCGTCTCCACGCACGCTGCGCCTCGGAGTCTGATCATTTATAAAAAATGTCTAATTAGCATTTTGTTTTTAATTTGTTTTACAGCGTTTAATAAAGACGTGGGATGGTACAAAGCGGATTCAGACCCCCCACTCATTTTTACAAATGACTTCGTAACTTTGATGAATAATGGTATTCCTAAGTCATTAAACAATAGTTTTCATAAACAAACAACAGAAGCTGACAACCTAAAAAGCCATATTTGACTATCCTATTAAACGCTTGTTCTTGGGCGTAGGAACGAAAGCATGGGACACCAGTGGCAATGACCCATCCCTCCACCCCTTCACCCACCCTCAAGCCCTCCCTCACCCCCCTTTGCCAAGCGGTTGTGCGGCCCCACCATTTGGAAACGACCCCCCCCCCCCCCATCCCCTGAGCTACCCCCGACCCTACGGGGGGGCCCATCGGTGCTACCGGTGGCGCATCCTTCAGCCGGCGTAAACAAGATCTCTGGGCGTTGCACAAAGGCAGCGTTAGCCAGCCCAAAAGCGTTCCCGCGGCAGGCCTTTCACCACCCCTCACACAGCCGGAGTCAGGGAAGCAGGGGCCCACCGGCAGACAGACACCCTGGGCCAAGGGACGGGAGCATGCATTCAAGCGGGGAAGCCTCCTTTACAGAAACACTGGAGAGTCCTTTCAAGACGTGGCAGCAGCTGATGGCCTCACAGGGAGGGTTGGAGGGAACCAGCAGCGCTCCTTCTCACACGTCCCTAAAGCCAAAGAGCTCTGCTGTCACAGCCATCACGGGCCGCTGGAGAGGGACAGGGTCACCATTGTACTGCTCCGGTTTACACGGTGTGACTTGATTGGTCCGACGCCGCAGACACGAGGATGAAGTCCGAGTACACACGCTATTACTCGTCGACACGGTGAAGTGATGGAAGTGGCTTTTAAAAATGACACGTAGGTTTTTTGAGAGAGGGCTCTAGTCAATTTGAAGGCGAGGTCTCTGCTGTGGTGCAAGGTCAACGTTGATGTCTGGTTAATGGCTGACACTTGGGATAAATCCACCTTTCCCTTTAATATCCGATGATAGAGAGAAACAGGTTTTGTGACCTGCTGCAGCCAAACCAAAAATCAGACTGTAAGCAGCATGCCAGCTTGTTCTGTTTTTGCTATCATACAGGCTATTGCAACTGCCATGAGGTTTAGAATTTTCTCTATGAGCACCAGTGAAACCCATAACACATCAATATGATGCTGGATTTACCAATACTTGCACTGTCTATCTGTCTCTCACTCACTCGCTCTCTGTCTCTCTGTCTCTCTGTCTCTGTCTGTCTGTCTGTCTGTCTGTCTGTCTGTCTGTCTGTCTGTCTGTCTGTCTGTCTGTCTGTCTGTCTGTCTGTCTGTCTGTCTGTCTGTCTGTCTGTCTCTGTCTCTCTCTCTGTCTGTCTGTCTGTCTGTCTATCTGTCTGTCTGTCTGTCTGTCTGTCTGTCTGTCTGTCTCTCTCTCTCTCTCTCTCTCTCTCTCTCTCTCTCTCTCTCTCTCTCTCGCTCTCTCGCCATGATGGGAAACACCAGTTTCCTTTATACACTGAGAATGTTTGATATTTTATTCAAGAAGTTAAGGCCATTCTCATGAATATGGCCTTACTTTCTCACGTTATATCACGTTATATCTAAAATGAAAGATGAATATGAATAGGAATTAATATTATATGGAATGAAATATATGAATACTTCTGTTGCTTGTCAGGTTATTAGATGCGAAGATGATATTAATTAGTCTTCCCAATGATCCTTCTCTTACATGTAACTGGGGAGAAATGCTCTCTAATCAAGCATGCTCACATGGAAAGCCTTTGGCGACTCTACACAGGTGTGCGAAAGGTCAGTGTCCTTAGGTGGCTCAAACGAAGGCAACGGGCTAAGCAGACGATGTCCCTGCCCTCCCAAATGAATCATTATTCAAACCAATGCTGCAATTTATTGCAGCGCTCAAGGCAGAGCCTTCGTTCCATAGTTGATGGAAGTGTGAGACACTGCCAATCACTCATACACTCCTTGGTATGAGAAAACACACAGCTCTCCCGCATCCCCTCATCTGCATGTTTTTTTTTCTTTTTACTTTGTATATTCAAATACAAATTTGAGCCAGTTCTCTAAATAGATAATTAAACATAAACTTGTTTTAGTTAAGACGCTATTAGTACACATGGTTGTAAATCAATGCTAATTTAAACCAAGACTACGGACTACTTATTTTCCTAACAGTAATGAGGTTGGCATTTGTAAACACGTCACGTCATCCTGCTGCAGACTGTGCACCATGCATGAGCTGGGCCGCCGGCGCTGTGAGGAAGTGTGTGGGACAGGATTCTGTTACCTGAATGGAAACATCGCTGTAGGATCCTCCGATCACGCCAGAGATGGCCAGAGGAACATCATTCTGGATCGGGTTGGAGCCGTCGGGGCAGATGAACCCGGGCTCGTGGGCCTTGGTCAGGGACGCCCTGACAAACTCCAGGGACTGCTCCAGAGCATAGGTGTCCTTGGAGCAGGTGTCCAGGATGTGCGCTCCCAGCTTGAGGCCGGGCAGGATGCGGGTGTTGGCGTTGATCTCGTCCAGGGCCAGCAGCATGGCCTCCAGCCGCTGGATGCCCCGCTCTTCGTTGATCTTGCCGCAGTCCTCCGTCCGGTTCCCCTTCTCGTGCACGGGGAAAAGCCCCCCGATGACCAGGTCCCCATCCAGGATGATCTCCCGCTTGGCGGCCACGGCCGGGCGGGGGACGCTAGGCCGGACCCCTGGGGCCAGGAGCTGCAGCAGGAGCAGCAGGAGGAGGGGCAGGCGGTGGGCCAGCCGGGGGCTCGGGCCTGCGGGCCTCATTGCGGCCGCAGCTAACGGGCCTCCACCCCAAAGAGAAGAAGAAGTGAAAGAGGAGGAAGAAGAAGAAGAAGAAGAAGAAGAAGAAGAAGAAGAAGAAGAAGAAGAAGAAGAAGAAGAAGAAGAAGAAGAAGAAGAAGGAGGAGGAGGAGGAGGAGCAGGAGGAGGAGGAGAAGAAGAAGAAGAAGAAGAAGAAGAAGAAGAAGAAGAAGAAGAAGAAGAAGAAAAAGAAGAAGGGGGTGGAGGACTCTAGGGTTCTAAGCTTGAAGTCCCTGCGTGTCTGCTCCCAGGTGTAGAATTGTTTGAACCTTCCTGAATGGAAAGAGAAAGCAAGAAAGAAACAATCAAATAAACAAACAAACAATCAAATAAACAAACTAACAAAGAAAGAAAGAATGAAAAAAGAAAGAAAGAAAGAAAGAAAGAAAGAAAGAAAGAAAGAAAGAAAGAAAGAAAGAAAGAAAGAAAGAAAGAAAGAAAGAAAGAAAGAAAGAAAGAAAGAAAGAAAGAAAGAAAGAAAGAAAGAAAGAAAGAAAGAAAGAAAGAAAGAAAGAAAGAAGGAAAGAAAGAAAGAAAGAAAGAGAGAAAGAAAAGACAGAGGAATGATTTTTTTTCAGGTGTTGCGTAAAAAGCGTTAAACATATCCATCTAATTACTCCCTGAAATTCAAGATGGTGCCACATTGTCTCTAATTTGAGGTATGAGCGTTACATACAAGCAATGCGTACAAAGTCTGCCGTTGCCATGGAAACATGGTGGGTAACAGGGCTAAGGTTGGTCGGCAGGCTAGTGGGCAGGAAAGCAGCTAAACTGATAAATATTACTATCATGTAGAGATCACAGGCGCCGGGGCTCATCAGGGGCTTTATGGGTAAGTCCAGAGGTGTGCACCACAAATCCACAAGGACAAAGAGAATGAGTGCTCTGACAGCTAAGCTTCCTCCTTGCTTTCACTCTAGCACCATTGTTTCCAAGAGGGACGCCGCACTAGGAATGAGTCAAAAACAGCCAAACTTCGGTTGTAAATCTGAAGTTTTAATAATGGATGGTTTGCCTTAGATGGAAAGGGGAGATTGCATGGAGCAAAAAATAGAACTAAGTGTTAATCCTCGGTGATAACTCATCTTTGACACTTGGATTGCTGTGTCGATTTTTTTTTAGGCTGGCATATAATTGATAATTTTCTCTTTATTTGTGTTCCGCTTGTTTGCTGTTTAATCACAAAAGCTGCTGATGAACGTACTAATTCCTAACGTTGACAGGCATTGGATCATTAACACTTTGTTTGGCATGATTTTATATGAGCAGCACTGTGATGTCTTCACATCCAAATACCACTTTATCCTCTTGGTCTTTTGGGGGATTTTTGTCTATCTTGGAGAATTTTACATTCCAGCAAATCGGAAGAAAATTGGTGAACACAACACCTCCCTTGGCAATTAAATGTAGTTGAGTTTGTTCTTAACCTGAGGGCCTTCAGTGCATGTGTGTGTATGTTTGTGTGTGTGTGTTTGTGTGGTGTGTGGTGTGTGGTGTGTTTGTGTATGTGTGTGTGTGTGTGTGTGTGTGTGTGTGTGTGTGTGTGTGTGTGTGTGTGTGTGTGTGTGTGTGTGTGTGTGCGTGTGTGTGTGTTTGTGTGTGTGTGTGTGTTTGTATGTGTGTGTGTGTGGTGATGCTTGTGTGTGTATGTGTATGCGTGTGTGCCTGTGTGCCAGTGTGTGGGTTCGTGTGCGGCTCTCTGTGTGCGTGTGTATTTGTGCATGTGTTTGCATGCATGAGCATATGTTTTTCGCGAGAAGATTGAGAAATAGAATGTGACACTCGATGCGTTGATTCCGGGAGAACACAGAAAATGAAGACTTGCAGGTGCAATCATGGCTGAGTCCCAGAGCCAGACACGCAGCCCAGCCCGACTGGGACACCATATGGATCCACTGCTGCTAATCAGCCACTCCTCGCAGAGAAAATACAGACCTGAAGAAAAATGTGTGCTTTTGGGAAATAAAAAAACCTGCTCCTTCATTCCGCATCTGCCTGAAGCATAGATCCTTGTATCTCTCTCTCTCTCTCCTTCCATCTCTTTATCTCTTTATTACTCGCTCTCGTCCATTCATCCATCTCTATGTACAGCACATCCATGTTTTTACACACTCACATGGAAATCCACCTTTGACAGCTTCACCGCCAGATATTAATAACATCTTGGAGGCTGGAATGCGAGGAGGAGGTGTTGGAGGGGGAGGTGTACCACTTGCTGCGCACCCCGCCCCCCCCACCCCGTGGTGGCGTCTGTCCTGTATTGATCCTGTCCTTCACACAGACCCCCGCCCTGCCATCCAGGTGGGTGCAGATTGGTGCTCAACCCAGTGTCGGCGGGACATTAACACCCACCGAGGTGAAGCTGCTGTGTTCAGTGTGGAGCAATTAGCTACCTGGCAAGGTCGGACCTGCTCTGTCACGTGGTGACGCAGATATATAAAGAGCTGTTCCCCCTCCTTATCTCACCAAAATGCCACTAATGAGCACCTCGTCGGACTCCTACTGCCATGGCGTTGAAGAACAATAGAGATGTGATTATATGTGTCTGCTGTGCATTCTGCAGATAGGAGCTGGAGGATATTCATATTCAGCTTTCATAATGCATTTCAGAATATTTTCCTTTTTTACATGGCAAATTATGAGCATGAAATGCACTGCGAAAAAAAACAAGCATCAATAGTACAATAGGGCCAATTATTTCTGACGGTTGTTTTAATCTCTGCGCGAACACAGTTTATCCCACCACCTGGACCCTCCATCTGAAGGAATCAGATCCCCTCCGTCATTGGATTAGGGGCGTTGCGTTTATCAATACCACCGCATCGACAGCATCGCATTCAATTAATTCCTTTTATTCCTTGTCTGTTTTACATAGTTTTGAATGATGACTATATGCTCTGTAAGGTGACCTTGGGTGTCTTGAAAGGCGCCTCTAAATTAAATGTATTATTATTATTATTAATTAAAACCTTCAAAAAAAAAATCCCTGATACATCTCTTCATCTTTGACTAGAATTTATGCCTGCTTATAATTGTTTGATATAAAAAAAATGGATAAATTAGCGTCATTAACACCATTACAAGCAGAAGGTAAAGTAGCACTTCGAGGTCATTGTTCCTGGTGAATAGACAAGAGTATTCGTCACGATACGGAGAGACCACAACCAACAATAACAGATGTGTCTGGATCTGTCAGGAGCCTGCGAGGGCTACTGTCGGAGAGAACAGCACTCCACAGAGAGGAAGGGGGTCTTTGGTTCAAATCCGAGCACAGCTGGCTTATTCGCATCCTGCATACTTTTTATTCATAGGACCTACATAAGGGCTTTCAAACCGCCTATAGTGAAAACAAACACATTGGAGATATAGGGCTAAAGCCGCCTGTTTACTCCAAGGTGGAGCTGTTTATAACAAGAGTGCTGTTTCTTAATAAATATCAATCTCATTAAACGCGGTTTGACCTAAGTAAGACACATTTTTGTTAATGAGACGTTGTTATCATGGTTCACTGACTCTACCAAGTCAACGTCACATTTTAGTCTACAGTGGTGAACACTTCACCCCCTAACACTAAGCCCCCTGTAGGGCGAGGAGACACTCCTCAACTCCCAGTGGGAAACAGCGGGAACCCTTGAGAAGGAAAAGCTGTCCTTTACACAATTACATGGTTACCGTATTGTATGTTATAGCATTTGATAGCCAGCCGGAAATAACACCTACTCAACAGTTCTTCCGTATAGGTTTGATTTACGAATAATGCATAGGCCTACTAGCATTACCCTCAAGCCGACAATTATCTCTTTCATGTGTCTTTTGAAGCATTCGTTCTAATGATGATCATCCTATTCTCGTAGGCCTAATCGTAATATGTTCGTTAATTGATAATTAGGTTCAGAAGGCATAGTGAAACAAAGCTGATGTATTGTATATATATATATATATATATATATATATATATATATATATATATATATATATATATATATATATATATATATATATATATATTAACCTTTAGATATAAAGTAAAGGTTTAGAGGATTTTGATTTCAATTACTGTTACAGTGTATCACAATTATAGTTATTAATTACACTATGATAGCACATGATTGAATACAGCTGAATGATATCCAGAAAATTATAACTCAGTCGGCTATTGTTAGGTTTCTTATCGAACAACGGAGATCTGACAGTGTTCACTCAATTCACACATTCTGTTACACACATGCACTGGAATGGATCCGCTCGAGTGGTTCGACAGGACCATAATAGATCACGTTCCGAAAACAAGCAGCCCGAAAATGAATGAACAAGATCGCGACAAGATCAGGGGTAGTAACAGAAACAAAGGAATCACTCAAAAGAAATGTGCAGCCAGGTAGAAAAAATAGCACAGGTAAAATAATGGCATAGGCTAAATAGGCTACAATGTGATTACGCAGATCGCCACGTGCATCGCTTGGTGTTTAAACACCCTACTCGACGAGAATGCCAGTGTTATTAAAAACAATGAAAACCTTAAATGTACCTGATTTCCACTCGACAGCTTACAGGTCCTCCTCGGTCGAGAGCTGCACGCTCCCGCGTTAAAAGTATTTCTCTCCGAAGAAAGTAACAAAAAAAATGGATTGAACTAATGGTATTGTGGCTGGTCTAGATCATCCCTCTGGGCTGTCAGCAAGGGGAACTCCAATGAGAAGGACGAGTCCTACTATTAACTTTACGCATGTTCGCCTGGGAAATGTCTGGATCTGGCCATGGTTCTGAAGTTGCCCGTTCAGTCACCCAATTGCTCTAAATGGGACTATAGCAACAGTGAGATTGTCGTTCCCGAGGATCAGGTGTAAAAGTATTTCAAATGCCTACACATCCTCACACCAACTGAAAAAAGTCCTATCTTTGGAAAATGCACAACTAAGTTTAAAATCGTTCAAAATGTGTGTCTTCTATCGCAGCCATAAGTCATTATGGTATGCGTTGGATCAAATTACCAGAGGTCTTGTGCAATTCTCTCCTGAGGTCCAAACATGGTCGGATGCTGCGACTCTACACCACTGGTGATGATTGTGCAATGAGGAGACAATGTGGTGTAGCGCGGAACTCACACCGTGCCCAGTGATGGAAGCGCTTCTCTCAAATAACAAGGTTGTGCACGAAAACATTCGTTCAACAACAACAACAACAACAACAACAACAACAACAACAACAACAACAACAACATCGAGATACTGTTGCATGTGCCCTTGTGTTGTTACATCAAGAATGTTCAACTATGTCACAGATCAATTATGATGAATTTATTTTAAACCAGTAATAATAGCCTACTGGGCAGCCTTCCCAAACCCCGCGTGACAAGGACATAGTCAACTGGAAAAATGCTTCAAATAAAAATTATAACACCTCAGTCTGATATTCGATGTGACGCAATTCGATATGGAGTTTTTATTAGAATCGAGTTCCATAACCTGGTAGTTCCACTGACAGCCTATCCTATAATGGCGAAACGGTGTTTGGTTTCATAATGCAAAACGAAAATAGAGATCTACAATTATAATACTTTCAGCATCCTATCACATGATCCCATGAAAAAAACAATATTGTGCTTTCCCCGCTGAAGTCCTCCCATTCAGGGATTCACTCAACACACATTCCTCTTCAACAATTAGGAACTTTGCCCGGAAGTAGGGCTATGGTTGCCTTGTTTCCAGTCCAATACGCTGAGACTTAGCACGACTAATTACATAAAAAAATGAGGGAAATGAAGACGAGGATCGACAACAGCAGATAACCAGTCCTTCTATCTGAATTCATACGTTGAAATCGTTGAAGTTAGTTTGCTATGCAGTCGTTAGAAACGGATCCTACATTTTTTTTTCGCAGTGTCAATTAAAATGAGGATTGCTGTTGTTGTATAAACCTCTCAGCATTACACAAAGGAGACCAATTTCCTCTCTGAACAGAATAGTTATCCTGGCAGAGTATTGTGCAACGAAGGTCTTCCATTAGACACACACACACACACACACACACACACACACACACACACACACACACACACAAGTGCGCACACACTCACACACACACACACACTCACACACGCACGCACACACGCACAGGGGTCAACAGCAAACCATTAAGTTGAAATGCCATCTTCGATGAATCCACAACTAATAACCGCTTGTTAAATTAAGAGGTTTTTAGTTATTTTTAATTATATCAATCATTTTTGATCGGTTGTGGTTTTTGAGGTTTGAAGTGAAAGACCTGATACAAACTTTTTATTGTTTCTCATGATCCACAGTGCTGTGATTCCGCTCGGGAACAGGACATTAAAGCTGCTGCCTCCTGTTATTGACCCCAAACAAAACTCTGATAATGGCTCCGTTAAGACCCCAGCCCCCATTCACCATTAAACAGTGATCCTTTTAGCTCTACTACAGAGAACAGTGCTGAAGCTATGTGGGCACCTCTCTGATCAATGTCATTAAACATCCTCTGCCCCCCCCCCCCCCCCCCTCCCTTATGTTTACAATTATTAGCATTTAGATGAAAAGTCCTCCCACTAGGGAGTCATTCATTGGATATGTATGGGATATAAAGCGCATCACTTTGGGTGTTCTAGAAGAACGCTGTAATGTAAAACGAATGGGTGACCCTGTAGACGGAATCAGAAATGGCAATTAGAGCTAATTGATGAACTGCTGAGTGTATGTCCTTACTTGGACCTTCCATGGTACGGTTTCATGAACCATGTGTGCAACTTAACTTCCTTGTGTTTGTTAACCCCATATTGGTTAATTTAGTGAGGGAAGATAATTGTCCTCGACTTAGCCGGGGTTAGTTATCTGTTTCAATTGTGTGTGTGTGTGTGTGTGTGTGTGTGTGTGTGTGTGTGTGTGTGTGTGTGTGTGTGTGTGTGTGTGTGTGTGTGTGTGTGTGTGTGTGTGTGTGTGTGTGTGTGTGATGCAGTGAGTTCTCAGGCACAACTGCATACATTTAGGCACGCATGTGATCTGCTGCTTCTCTTGTCTTGTACTAAAGAGGTTATGTTATTGTGTTGGAATGGACACATTACTATACTGGTGTTGTATTGTACTAGACATGTAACTTTACTTTACGTATTTTATTTGACATGTTACTGTACTGATATTGTATTATACTGGACATGTTACTGTACGATATTGTTATACTGGACACGTTACTGTCCTGGTATGTATTGTACTAGACATGTAACTGTACTGTAATGTACATTACAATAACATACAATACATATTAATGTACTGGAATTGTATTGTCATGGCCATGTTAATGTGCTGGTTTTGTTTTGTACTGCTACTGTACTGGTATTGTATTGTAATGGACATGGCTTTATTTTCATTGCTTCATCCTTTGTGAAAAATGCGTGGGAGGTTTGTTAAGTTGGACAGGGATCAAGACAAGAGATGGAGTTATCCTAGTTATCCCACCTACAGTTTCCTGGCAGCCGCTCCTTCGTTTTGCAGTGGCCATTATAAGAGAAAGGACAGAGGATATGGAGCGAGAGGAGGAGAGGAGACGAGATGAGGAAGCAAAGTGCGCAGAGCATATCAAGAAGGGCGTCGGTCAGATCTTTTGCCTTAAACCTATGGTGTGGGTTAGGCCATCTCACTTTGTTTGGGAACACTGCTCCATGCTGGTGTTCCTGTTTTGTAACTTCAGCCGTACTATGATTCTGAGGATGGGAGTCTGCTCTCTGTTTTAGGGCTAATTGAGCAAAAAGGAACTTGTCATCAAAACTGTTGACAGGGGAAACCTAATTAAAGATTCAGATCATGAGGACTTGACTACGATGTTAAGTAAATCTTGAGCTAAATATTTCCAGGGCAAAAATAATACTCATATGACACCCAATTATTAAAAACAAATACACATTTTACTGGCAGTAACGCTTCACATAACGATAACATTTCTAAAACGTCAGTTTTGTTTCAAGTCAGATTGTTTTTTTTGCTTGATCTATTTCAACCCAACGTGTATAGGCACTATTTTTTCATATATATATATATATATATATATATATATATAATTGGCTATGGTTTACAGATATAATACTGAATACCAATACAGTTTACCAACTTGATCATGGCAGTAAAACCTGTCAATACTTAATATAAAACACAGACTAAATAAAAAATTGAATCAAACATGAATCCAACCATTTAAAAAACACGAGGACTAGAAATAGTTCAAGCAATTCACATAAAATGAATAATTTCTAAAAACTAATAAAAAAAAAATTTCAAGGTTTTCTCTCCCACCACCAACATGGATCCCTCTCTGCCTCCTAAAGGCGCCGTGACTCACTCCTCCCCACCCCCCACGGCCGCCTCTCCCGTCTTCTCCTGGTGGTTCTCCTCACTAACGACCGGGCCTTCGCCCCCGGCCCCTCGGCCCCGCCCGGCCCCTCGGCCCCGCCCGGTCGGGCCTCTAAAGGTGGCGGCGGCGTTGGGGCCCCTCTCCCGGGAGCCCTCCGTCCGCCTCTCCCGGCCCTGGGAGCGCCTGGACGGCGAGGACCTGGCGACGGAGCCCTCCCGGCTGTCGCTCAGGAGCACCCCGCTCTCCGAGCTGTACTCGCTGTTGGAGTCCGCACCTGCAGGGCGAAACGCGTCGGGACAGAGTGAGACGGATGGACCGCGGGCCCCGGGAGGAGCCAGGCGCGGACCCTCATGGTAATAAGGACACTGTGGAGAGGAAACAACCGGCGTCGGCAGTTTGAGAGACACCCTCATCGTGATCGGTTTGGATTGTTTGGAAAGTGTGCGCAAATAAAAAAAAAAAACGCTGCCTGAGTTACACTTCCCCAAACTCTAGTTATCTCAACACACACACACACACACACACACACACACACACGAGTATCCAGAAACCGTTTTTGAAATATTTAGGGTGGCACTGCGCCTCAACCAACACTGGAGTGTAAAGAGACATTTTAATAAATAATAACCGATCTGATAGGAAGGCTTTTAATTGCTTATTGCAGTGTATTTTTGTGGCTGTGCAGGAAGTAAACAAGTAATTGTTTTCAATAAGCAATCACTCGCATTCTGCTGCTGTTGGTTTCTCTATTTTCCCTTCAATAAGAACATAACATTAGACATAGGAAACAACAACCCATGCTGTGATTGGATACAACACAGAGAATGCAACTAATTCAGCTTAATAATATGTTATTGATATATCATTATAAACCAGTGGGGTTTGATAAATATGAGGGAGGAATCTTTTGCAAACAAAATATATAGAATATGTGACTCCCAATGCCATTTTGGCACAAAACGGAGGAAGTACGACATACGCAAGTAAATTCACTATAAATACTATCTTTAGAGGTGTTCTGCTTTTCTCTTGATTTTGCCAGTTGCTAATTAGCGAGTGACTCACCACCAGCAACACCCTGCTCTGCCTCTGGTGACTGCTGTTGCAGCAGAGTGTCGAATCCAGCGAAAAAACTTGTCTTAAGAATGTTAATTAAGCGCTCGTTTTGATTACTGCACTATTGTTTTTAATTATGGAATTCATATTGAATGAAATCGTATTTGTTGAGTTGAGTCTGACAAAACTTCCCCACAATAGAATCATAAGCTTTTTATAATAGCATAGTCTGCAACTGATAAGCACATTATTGCCTCCATTAATTTTGGTGTGAAAAGATACCCTCAAAATAGTAAATTGTACTGCAAGCTGAGACAGCCAATAAGAGACGGGTGGAGATGAAGGGATGGGGGGAGAAGAAGGGGGGAGAACCCGTTGTCAAATCCTCTCATTATTCATAATTAAGGAGAAAAGGCCTGTGTGATGAAACACATGAATTGAATGATGGGGGGGGGGAAAAAGATATTAAATAGTAGTGAGCAAAGGTTCTGTTCATATGAGGGAAAGATCCACCTCTAATAGGGAGTTGGCACCAACGTGTCTCTGCTCTGTCTGTGTCTGTCTGACACACGTTCACGCCTTCCGCTCTCAGAAGATGAGTGTTTAAGTGTTCAACCGAGAGGATCTTCATGCAGTCAACCTGATGATTGTATGCCATAAATAATCCGGTCCCACGCAGCCACAGAATGTACCCGGAAATTAAGTTCTGTACTGCAGGGGCCATTCAGGGATTCAAGGGTTCTGAAACTTTGATCTGATATTGCTTGGGCTGAAATACCATTCTCCACTGACCCGGTGCCTCAAGCCAATCCAGCAAAAATCCAATTAGGCAATGGAGAGGAAATCCCATTTGTTTTGGTATACACATATTAGGCGTAAAATTTGGAAGATATCCCAATTCTGAGCTGCCTAAATGCCAATAACAGAAAAAAGTTTAGAACCCCTCAGGGCACCCATCCTTCAAGCTGTCAAACCATTCTCCTACCTCTGCATTTACCACCGTACTTTCTTTCCCATTTTTCTTTGCTTTCGGCAGCTTTCCCTAAATGAGTTAACTGGACATTTTTCACCCAAACTTATGCATTAGTGTATCAGAGACGTCGCTAAATTGTAGCAATCTTGGCAAGTTAATCATCCATTTATTGAAGCTATGTTGACACAAAACTATCTGGTTGACTAAAACAATGTCAAGTCTGTCATTCACCTGCTATGAAGGGTTACAGGCACACAGGTTAACATTGACATTCCCGGTCATGGACCTGCACTGGCTCTTTTCAGAGACCCTTGGAATGGAGCCATAAATCAATGTCACAGGCAAAGGGCTCCCCCTCTTTCAGTGTATCATTTTCCAGTTATTTTCCAGAACATCTTCCATAGCCTTTCTGTGTTCACCGAGGTTCATATGTCACTGTATGTCAGTAGCCGCCACCCTAATCTCTATTGAATGAGTAGCATGATAGACAATGTCTTTTTATTTCATCATAGACAGCTGTGAACCAACTTCAGCGATTCTGTATTATTACCTTTGACGTGCAGTCACATGCAGTCAACACCAAGAACATCCCATATATCGATTTTCTGTTGTCTGGTGAGAGATGGAAGAACCATCATAGAGGGGGATATTCAGGTATGGTGCATTATATGCCAGCACAGAAAATAAATTGCATTTTAACTAAGGTCCTTCAGCCTCAGAGGATTTCAGTGACAATAGGTGCTCAACATCGAGGCCCTGCCAACAAAAGTGCGCACATATGATCAAAGTCCTCCAGGTTTTTCCAGGAAGCATGGGAACCGGACACAACAATTATTTTAGCCTCATTCAAGATGCAAATGAACATCATCAAAATAAAACACGAAATTAATGGAACAAAACAATCAAACCTTCATTTCAATCTTCACAAATCAGCCATACAATTAGGCTGTCAAGAGTCAACTGTCGGTGACTTTGATCGTCTTGGCCTGGCTACCATGGAGTCATTGAGCAGCTGTCCATCGCTATGCAGCCCCTGAGATGTGATCCCCTCCTTGGGGAATAACATCACATCTCTACCAGGAGGCTTTGCCGATCGTTCTTTTCATTAGCACCTTAGAGGTGTCAATCTCGGCCCAGTGTCTCTGTGAACTCAGTTAATGAACCACACCGCAGCTCAGAGGGGATCCGACCGGGTGCAACAAGGTGGATATTGTAGAAGCAGCTGCAGAATGTGGACACTGCAGTTTAAGCCAATTACAATTGATTTAACTAGGATTTAATTTGCGCCAAGCGGCAAGCAATTATCTTTGCTGGGTGTTTTTTAACACCGAACAAATAAAAAAAAGATAGTTTAGGAGAATTGTATTCTGAGCCACTGGCTTGGCCAATCAATCCCCTTCCCCTATTCTAAAGTGTGGACTAATATACAATCTGGCAACAACTGCACAAGCCCCGCTCAGACCTTGGATAAGCGACCTCTGGTCAGTTTAGTTTGAAGGTGATTGGAGAACTAGATGTGATGTCACCACTGTTGCTCAGATTCAGATTCCGTGACTGAGGAGGATACACCACGAATCATTCACATCAAATCAAATGATTACCAACTAGAAGGCCGTCTTGAGAAAGGGTACAACATTCATACAGCATGTGCAACACACGGTATCATCTAAACGCGGCCATCTCAGAAAAAGGTTTTCCTTCCCTGCTGTAATTTCCCCCGGGGGAGAGTGTTTCAATAAGCCTGTGGTTTCTATCCTATAGGTATAAAGATGCTGTAAAGGATCCATTACCACCTTGCGGACACATGAAGAAAAGGGGGGCAGAAAAAGGTAATGTGTAAAAAATGTTCCAAACATATAATGTGTTTTAGATGAAAGAGTCCATCAGACGGGCCAGCTGAAAACAACCTACCTGAGACGTCTGACTCACTCCCTGACAACTCGCCTGCGGAAACCCTCCTCTCTGATTGGCGGAGCTCAGGCACGTAGAAGTCTCCCTGGCGGGCCAGCGGGACCATGTACTGGACGCGGCCCAGGCTGTAGACTTCGACGTACGGGTGGGCACACAGCTTCCTCTCCTAGGGTCACGATGGAGACAAGGGGAATAATGCTTAACTGAAAACAGCATGACCGGGGATTTGTGAAATAATAAAACAGACAAACTATTGGTGTGCTTGCCACCGGGCACACTGGGACAAATCTCAGGGGGGCGACCGAGATGAGATCAAAAGATCCTTGATCCCCCTGTCTGTCTCTTTACTCGGCCCACTCTGTGTGCCTGTGATTCGCGGTGTGTGTGTGTGGTTGTGCTGCAGGCCTGTTCTGGGACTTGGCTCACTGGCCACTCACAACTGACTTAGTTAAAGCGTGTTAATGAAAAAGCAGCACGCAGCATCGAGATGGCCAACGGACGCCATCGACAAGAAAAGGACGAAAAGTGAAGGAGGGGCCGAAACTATTGGAGAAAGATCAGGGCGCCAAAACCATCACTGACTGTCATAGAGAGAGACACCCCCCCAACACAAACCCCACCACTACTTTTAATTCCAACTTCATGTCAATGTTATACTAAGTATTTGTTTAAGAAGAGGTATATTTGAATAAAAATCCACTCGCCATCAGAGGCTGCTTTTGAAAAATATTGTGTGTACGCGATTCACTGTAACGTCACGAAGCAGTGCAAAACAAAAACAAGAAGCATATGGCAGCCAAGCCGTTCAGAAAAAGACATCCTTGCTCACAGTGAGAGAGAGAGAGAGAGAGAGAGAGAGAGAGAGAGAGAGAGAGAGAGAGAGAGAGAGAGAGAGAGAGAGAGAGAGAGAGAGAGAGAGAGAGAGAGAGAGAGAGAGAGAGAGAGAGAGAGAGAGAGAGAGAGAGAGAGAGAGAGAGAGAGAGAGAGAGAGAGATCTTTGATTTCCGAGCCTGGTAACCGGCAGCACCCGCCCCCGCAATAGAGTGAGCCCCCTGCCTCGCTACCTCCATTCCCACCCCCCCTCCTTTGATCCCCTCCGCTATCTGTCTTTTATGTATGCGTGACCCCTCCCTGGCTCCAGCTGACTGAATTAACAGTACAGCGCTCGCTCCCTCGCGGCGCCCGCTGCACTCCGCCGGGCGCAGAGAGGGACGCCTCTTGGTCGTGACGCGGCGCGGTCGTGCGTCTGCCCGCTCATGAACCTTTCATGTGCGAGGGTGTCGCCGGCCCTCGCTCGCTCGCCTGCACGCACGCCCTCCTGCTCACGCCTGCACGCACGCCCTCCTGCTCACGCGTGCACTCGGGTTGGCGAGTGCCCCGAATAGAAGGCTCTCTCTCGCCAAGGTAAACACACACAGGGTGTTCATGTGAATCTCAGATGTGTCACGTTTTTTGTGGCCGATTGGTGGGAATAGTTTTGAAGGCTTTGGTGTGGGAACTGGTGTGGGTCTGGGTGATGGAGCCATCGTAACCGTCTCTCCGGGCTTCACTAAAGTATCCCTTTTCAAAATGACTTTTGAACAATTGCAGTATTGCACTTTGGTCTTTTTGCAAACAGAGACGTTTTGTAAATACTTTATGGACGATTCCCTTTTACGTTGCCTACCCATTCTGTACTGACCAACACATATTGATTCCAAAAGAGCAAAGTGCTATATTGCTGTTGTTTACATTTTGTGGCAGGCGCTCACACACTAAATGCTCTCCGGCAGAATTAGTTCAACACAAATTGTATTGGTAAAATTGTATCGATGTTTTGGTGAGGCAAGGATAGACGGTAACGATGGTTGGATTTCCCAGACCGGTATTATCCTATAAACTACCACACTCTCTGCTGGTACAACCAATGCTTTGGTGATGGAAAACGCGACACTAACTGCGCCCCGCTTGTGATTTCTCCATTTAAGGTTGCCACCGTCACCCAGTTTCTAATATTCATGATACTTCAAATGCATGGGCTTTCATCAGTTAGCCATGGGCTTTATCTCCATTGTGTTACCTCATTCTGCAATAAAAGTGAGTTAAATTACATTTATTTACATCTTCAAGATTATTACAAGATTATAGGTCACCTGCCTGATGGTTAATTGTTTTGTGAGACTTAACATGACACATTTTTGGTAGGGATAATATCACACACACACACACACACACACACACACACACACACACACACACACACACACACACACACACACACACACACACACACACACACACACACACACACACACACACACACACACTTCACTTCACTTTAAGCCTAATCTTCACCGACATCAATGCAGCAGGAGCCAAGAACTATCCTGATCAAATGCTGCATCACATGAACAAACCTGCTTTGTGTGTTAAACATCGTTTCCCTATCGCTACCAAATCACTAACCTTTGTTAGAGTAGAAGCCATTGAGATAGACAGAGCTTTTCTCTGGAGGCCAAAGAGACGTGAAAGAGCTCGTCCGTGGGAGACGCCCAGCGGAGGTCCGTGGGACGACCCCAGAACAGCAGGGATGGACGGCCACACAAGTAGCGGAGGGGGGGGAGAGAGCGCACCCTCTTAACTGATTGGTATTCAGACGCAGGTTCTACTCTCCCCGGTTGTGCGGTCTGTGTAATTGGCTGGTATTCCGGCTGAAAGGAAGCTCTTCAAAAAGGTCAGTGATAAAGGGCAGCAAAGCATATGGTTTGAAGTGTAACAGCCGTGGCCCTGGGGTTGCTCCCAGCTGTAGTGAATAGCAATCAACATGTCATTTCCCCCCAGTTTCAACAAACTCTAGGTTCGTTTTTTCCTGAAGTGCTTTTCTACATCAACTCCAATATGTCGGACTCTGAAGGTGACAATCGCTATTACGACTCTTCACTCCACTCTTGGTAAGGGGCCGGGGACACTCACCCTGTACATATCCGGTTACACGAGCTAACAGGATACTGACAAGATGTCATCTTCAGGTCAACTGATGCAATCCCTGCACCGGCACAGAAGAACTCATAAAGACGCTTGCAAGCTTTCTTGCAGCATTCGCTGGTGATTGGCTCCAGGAAGTGGGTGGGCTTTGGTGTCCGGGTTTACCTACCATGGATCCATCCCAGGATCGATGTTAGAAAACCAGTAAACCAACCATGGACTCAAGGAACATGTAGTGCCAGCACAGCAGCCCAGAATCTGCGATAGGTTCTGATACTTTTGGTTCAACTGAGGAACTCCAGAGTGATCAAAGATTTAACATCAAGTATCTTTGGTGAGATCTGCTGGTCGTGGTTTGGAATCAAAAGGGACTCATTGCATGACTCTGTTTTGCGAAGAGTCCTGGACTGGTGTATTACGTCAGCAGCTAACTTTCCTACTACTGAAGCTGTGGGCATTCAGAAGTCTAATCAGTCCTAGTATGTTCTAGCAGAACTGCTGGGGGGAGACGGCACAAAGCCTGGGCCGGAAACCAGAAACTGCGAAGGGGCGTTGCGCCCCACGAGGTCTTCCACCCTAGAGAAACTCATTTGCACGAGTGGATGAAACTTTCCGAGTGGAATTTTAATAAGAAAATTTCGATGGTGGTCGGTTGATTCAACACTTTTGTAGACTTTACTACTGCTGAGTTTATGTTAAATTACACGCGCACAGATCCTGCAACATCATCGGTTGAAACAAAATATCAAGCAAAAGAAAGTTAAACGCCCTGCTCACCCATGATTTGAGCTTGTTTGCCATCAGATATCACTCTAAAGTCTGATTTATGAGACTATCAGGAGATTAGCAGGAGACTAGCAGGCACCTGCTGGCTGTCCTCATGTTCGGAGGGGGAACTGTGCCCTTCGAAGGACCTGAAGTCTGGCCCCCCCGGCAGTGCTCCACGTACCCTTCACTCACTACCCTCCCATGGGAATCACCGGGCCACTGACTAGCGTCAGTGGCCCGGTGATTCCAATGGGAGGGTAGTGAGTGAAGGGTACGTGGAGCACTGAGCTACCCTGACCGAGCCGGTGTCCCCTCACCAAATGGGACCGAGAGAAGTCCGTATTTAAAGCAGCGTTGGAAGCGCTGACACAAGCTATGCCTTGTAAGATTGTATAATCACGTAGGGGACTGTGGGAATGGGATGGTGGGCCTTCACCCGAGGGCCCTCAGGTTAATCCTAGTGCATTTTTGATCCATTAACATATTCTCTCCTTATGAGGTAGATCTACTAGCCGTACTCCGTTTACGATTGAGTTGGAAGATTACAAATGACACCGAGATATACCCAGGGTCCCAGGGTAAACTACAAACAAGTGGATACCCAGATCCTAAACTCCTGACTTAGCATATTAGCATCCCAATTATATCAAGTGGGATGTGGGTGCTTGAGTGCGTGCGTGCGTGCGTGTGTGTGTGCAGAGTGCATCATACGAATGTGAGGATTCATCGCATCATCTCCTCTCTCTCTCTTTCGCCCTCTCCTTTCCTCCCTCAGCCTGGGGACGAACAGCTGCAGGAAAGCCCTGTGCAGATACATCACATATGCCTTTGGATAAATAAATGAAAGTGTGCGTTATTTTTAGAGCTTTTAAACAAGACCGGAGGACCCTGCCACACCCGATGTGAAACATACGCTACTCTTATGTCCCAGTCTTGGTGAAACCCATCATCTTCTCTCCAATGTGAAGGAACTAGTAGTGCCGGTGCATCAGAGAATGATAGTGCATCAATTGAAGAAACGTGGCCTTATGGCTAAATTGTCCCCACGTTCTTTCTATTGTAGGGTAATAACACTATAATGATAATGTATTCAGTCCACACTATTCTACCAGGTTCTCTTACCCAGTGGATGATGCATTGCAAATGTAACGTTTTGGGATTCTAGGAAGAAATATGGGCATTACTGCAAGTTTTATATGATACCTGAACTGGAGAGGGGAAGAGGGTACGACAAATGACCATCTTAGACACTCACTTTGATTCAGGGGACAGCAATCAGCCTCAGCATTCAACACTTTCGCCCAGAGGTTATGGGCCAGAGAATCAAAACACAAGTGACAGCTGCATAGAGGTCGGCTGATGGGGGGAGAGGGTCACATGACATGTAGTAAAGAGATATTAAATGAACCTTGTCCTCTGCAACTTGGTCTACATATGGAGGAAAGAAATAAAGAAATCGAATAAAATGGCATGTGGTTGTTCTAGCTTTTGAGGCGAAAACCTAAGCAGCATCATAAGTATGTTATCACAAATTAATAGCAAATAGCATTTCTGCATGGCATCGCAATTGTCAGATTCAATTGTTAAATACTGTACATAAATGCACCTTACTGAACTCCCCTATTCTCCAAAGGCACTTGTTTGGATTAGTCAATTCTGGTGTACTTCAATTGCAATACAGATGTCTTCCGTCTAACAACAAGAGATTACCTAGTTAGAATTAATGCAACACATCACCATCGTCTCATATAACATTTATAAGAAGCTGCTCCTTGTACTCTGAAGCCTATTTTCCTCAACGGCTGAACCAGATTGTCACCAGATTGCTATCAGCGGCACAATGGATTTCAACTTGTTGCACCATCATTACTAAGCACAATTTAGGGGCTTCAACTCGAACCAAGCACAAAGATCCTGGATGGCTGCATGCATGCGCATCGAGGTCGCACCACTGCCATGACGTTCATCAAAGTAACCATCGGCTTAACCTTTTGGATAATATTTATTCTCCACTTTCTCCCACCACTTATTCCTGGACATGCTGGAGTCTATCCCAGCTGTCTTGAGGCAAAAAGAGAGAGAGAGACACAGGCGCACTCACTAGCACATTCACTCATACCCACAGGCAAGTTGGGGTCTCCAATTAGCTTAACCTGCAAATATGGAATAATACCCAGAGGAAACGCAGAATAATAATAAACAAGTCACACTGAACATTTTCCACCCTGTTTCATTACCTGCAGCTATTATTTAAATAAATGTTATACTTTTTTGCAGCTGAGTGCACACTGTATTGTTACTGGTGTTTTTGTTAAGATAATATTGTTTCAAACTGATTAAAATGGTTGTAGTTGGATGAGCTGAAGGCAATAGATACAAATTGTATTTTCCCCCGTACTACTAAAGTTTATATCAGTCAGAAACTTGGAAACTAAATCATCATCATGATTTAGTTTCTCGTATTAGTAATCGTATCTAATAAAGATAGCTGCCGGCAGGATCTACATTTACCACCAATAATACATTCTGGGTTAGGGCTTCTCCGTAATATCCAGCCTGTAACGGACTCACACACAGCAGGCTGGTCGGTTTAGTCACTTCTGCACGCGTCGATCATATTTTGAACAATGAAATCTAATTTCTTCCAGAAATTGTCCTGATGTAATCGGCGGTTTTGCATCAGTCTGTCACTACGAAAGCAAGGTCTGCTCTGAGTGCCGAAGCCTTGAAACATGACTACACTTTGCAATATTACATAATGGTTCAAGCGTGACAGGGTCTGTAGCGAGATGCATCATCCCTAGTGTGGGTTGCCTTAGGCAGAAATGATTAAAATCAGATACCGCAGATACTCGCATGTGAAGCTAGAAAAGGTCATGACTTTTCAGTAAAAGGAGAAAAGTGAGTCATAATTCAGAGTGATGTGTCAACAAACACCTCATCACAACTCCTGCCGAAGAGGCTTTATTTAATGTGCGCCTCCAAAAGTCGAGAGCACACTCAGTAAGCCGACCAATCCGAGGTCAAGTTAAAATAGCTTGAATGCAGGCCAAATCAAACGCACACGGATCTAATTGTAGTGGAGGAAAACCTCTAACTACTAACATGGAAAGTAGCTGAGAGTCAACCAGCATGTGTCACCCCCACACAGACACAAGCCCTTACAGAATGTATTCTGGAGCACATCTCTGAGATCCAACAACTCTATTCCCTTTGGACGCGAGCCACCGTGGACCGTTACGGTTCGATAACATCTGGAATCACCAGGGAACCTGTTACTGCTACAGAATAAAGCTCTCACTTTGACAAATGACAGTGCTGTTGTGTGCAATTTGCATACAATTATCCACATTTGCTCAACTATCAAAATTGTTACTATAAAATATTCATTATTGTTACTACTATAATAATACTAATAACACAAATAATTAGAAATATTACAATTATTATAATATCTAATTTAATATTATTATTATTATTATTTAAGAAAGAGGATGAGAATTAAACTAAATAACAAAAACACTGGATCTAGTTCATTTAAATGGATGGACGGAGGGAATGATGGATTGCTGAATGAAGGTCCTAAGCGCTTGACTCATCCGGCCTGTGATTGGCCCCTGTCCTGTGTTTCAATGTCATCCTGTCGAGCCCTGTTCTCATTGGCCTCCAGAGCACTCATTAAGTACAGCACGAGGCAAACGTTAAAGACCTCTGCAGCTGGACCAACCATGTAATTCACAAGCAGACGCTTCCCGTAGGCGATGCTCTAATGACAATAATCTGTCGATTACAGAGCACTGCGAGGCGTTTAGCAGAGACAACCTGCCTCCCGCTAACTCCACTACTTTTAATCACCCATTGTTATAGCAGAATGTTCCACAAATGTTAACCGCTTACTTGTGTCAGGTATGAAAATGAAACCTTCATTATCACAATTACATTTTTTTTGTGAGATGTCTAATTTCTTGATCCATCTTGACGCAACTGGTGAGGGGTTGATGCCTTTTCCAACTTTCAACGATCTCTCAAATGAGAGAGACACACAGAGCTCATGTTGCACACACGACACACGACACACGCACACACACACACACACACACACACACACACACACACACACACACACACACACACACACACACACACACACACACACACACACACACACACAAACACACTCTCTCTCTCTCTCTCTCTCTCTCTCTCTGAAACTCCCAAGGGCGATTTTGGTCTCTGCCAATTATCCGGACCTGCATGTCTATTAGGAGTGGGAGGGGAAGCAGAGTAACCCCAGGCCCATCGCTGAGCCTCAGTGGAGGAAGGACTGAGCTGCAGGATAGCTGGTCCGCCCACTGCGTCCCGGCTGGCCTTGAACCAGCCGCCCAAAACAAAAACAATGAAACTTTGATCAAGAGCACTGACGGAACTCGGGTTACTCGACTTTCTACTGGAAAGTCTACCGTCTACTAAACACGCTACTGTCTTTTTGACGATGCTGTGTGCATGGTCATACATGTAGCAGTATACTGTATCCGATGTTAGTCCCAGTATTACTGGCATTGTTCCTGGAAGTTTTGAACTACTGTTGTATAACTCAAAGTATATCGGAGCTGTAGCTACTCCGTAGAATTTCATAAAGCAGACTTTAACTAATGTAAGTCCCCGATATTACTGGAGTACCTTATGTAAGTTCCCAGTATTATTTCATTTGAATTTGAGTTACTCCCAGGTATTACTTGAAACATGGAGCTTGAGAGATAAATGATCAATTCTTGTCAAGGCGTTGATGAAGGAATTGATTGATTGTCAACATCACATCCAGGGTGCGGCTCTTATTCAGACCCATATCTGAGGACTAACGATAGACATCATCACACGTCACATTTGAAAAGTTCAGGGAACAACAATCCCTCCGTGCACTTTGTTCAGCCCTGCCAAATAAACAAGACAGAGGCTGGCGACGGGGTGAATGTCACCGAGGAGCATCCCACTCTTAAGTCCCCTGTGTCTTCTTTATCTTCTCCTACTTCCATTGGCCAAATGTGCAATAGGGCTCTGATCCCCTGCGGACCACGTTTAGGGGGCCCAATCTCAGGGCTGGACTCATACTTGAATGGTTTCCCATTTTCCTGTTGAATTACTTTTTCGGAAAACCTCCTCAAGAGGACGTTGGAGCAAATCCCCCCCAATTTGCATCTCTATCTCTGAGGGGCTACTAAGTTGGTGGATTACTTTGGGAGGAGACGAAGATGAAGAGGCTTGTTGATGCATGTGTGGCTGTGTGAATATGCGAGGCACCAGAATGTGTGACCACTTCAAATGAACCCAGAACAACAACAACAAAAAGATGGTGCAGTACGTGTGCATGCGAAAGAACAAGAAAAATAAACCCTTAAAAGCTTCGGAATAATTTGGCAATTAAACAAACTTTTCTATTTTCGTTTTTTTAAGGGATCTTAAAGCCATTTCGGGATCTCCATGCACTGGCCCTACACAAGCAGATCCGTTCGCCCAGAGCAGTCACTCAGGAGCTCTGGAGCTGACAGAGAACATAGATCAAAAAATAACTGAATAATGTCTGACTTCCATAGTGGGTGACCTTTGATGTGAACCTTTTCAAATACAAGTCAGGTCTTGCTCGCTTTCCAAAGTGATAATGAGGTTCAGGGCAGGGGCTAACTAGCTCATCATTGTCGAGGTTTCACATGAACTTGCCTCAGCTGGCTCCTCAAACACATTAACAATTTCTGGATTGGAGATCTCCATTTAACTGATTGGGGAAAGAACCTGTTAACGAAGGAAGAACCCAACGAGCCTCGCGGTTTATTTTCACCCCCAAGGCAATTACCGTCCATTTCATTTCCACCCATATGGAGCGGACATACCTTTCAAGCACCCTATAGAAACGAGGTCACACCTCATTACCACCCTTTCGGTACTCCACATTTCTTAGAAGATTAATGTCATGTATATGCTTTCAAACGTCAACCACTGTGAATTAGCCTATTCATGTCAGTACAGCATTGAGTTAAGCACAATATCAATATGTTCACTCTAGCACACCGTTAATGCAACAGAAAGGTGTTAAACAATTAAATACATTCCTTTCAGTATGTATTTCTGAAAAGATTAATCATGAAAATATAATAACTCCTCCTATCTGGAGTCAGATTGACGGTTGAACTCAACAGAATACATTTTAGCACTGATCAATCGTATGCAGATGTGACATTCAACCCAAAAACGGCCCAGCTGCTAGGGGATAAAAGTCAAGTTCTAGCATTTGACTGGCAAACTCCACAGAGAGGTCTGTGACTGGAATGAGCTTATGGCAAGTCAATGGCGACCCTGAGTGGAATCTCAAGACAAACAAGTCAAGCCGTCCTCATAAAAACCTACGGGCTGAGCTGTCCTACAATGGTGCCAACCAAAGCCTAACATATACAAGCCAACCAGCAATTAAAAGCTTGCTAATTACACAATCGCTTTTCTTCACCATGATAAACGTATAGGGCTCAGTGAATACGTGGCTTTGTAGAAGGAAAGCATTGTAAATGATGAATTCACTCGAGTAATCTCCATGGGGAAATGGAGTGAATCATTTGTGTAGACAAGAATCACGCAGAGATACATATTTAAACGTCCCAATAGAAATCGTGACATTTCTCTGCACCTCCAGTGTAGATCTGCGACGCAATGGGAGTAAATGAGGCCTGTACGAATACATGTTGACAAGACTGCTTTACATTTCTACGCTCACGAGTCCCTTGACCATTCCCGGGCCTTCTCGACAGAGCGAAACCGTTTGCCAGGAAAGCGCGCATGTTTAAAGAGAGTGCGCGTTTGAAGAGCTGTGCATGCTGAACAGGCCCCGCGGATCTGCAGCTGTGTGGCTCAGCAGCACTCCAGCATCGACGCTACGTGCGTTAGCCCAGGTTCGTAATCACCGCATGAGACGGCTGCTTCTTTCCCTTTAAACCCTGCGAAACAACCCACCCGTACCGGAGCCAAACTACGTGACCAGACAGCCTAACCGGGAGTGGCAGCCACTTAACATGCTGGAGCTTCTTTTACCGAACCAGACATTACTGTGCCCTCAGCAAACAAATGTTCCATCTTCTGCCTTTCTACAAACACTGTTTTTGAATGTCAGCAGAGGAGTCGCCATTATTCCATCTTCATCCACAGTCTTGTCAGCAGGCCCACGCTCCTCCTCCACACTATTCCCGGGCAGCAGGTGCATCTGCGGTGGATTCCACGATGAATACACCGCCGACAAAACACACACACAGAGTCTGGTCGATAGTCTGGATAGGCAAATATCAGCCCTCAACCATGGACCTGACCTTCAAAAAGTGTCTGACCAACCAAAATATTCTTTGGTGGCGGCGGGCATGGCCTGCTTAATGCTGATGGGCCCGCCTGGAAAGGTCTCACCCCATGGGACCCTCCCCGCGGCCAGAGCTGCAGACGTGCATGGCCAATGCAAAACACCTCTTCAAACACAGTTTGTCTTCATACAAAAAATGGCTTGTCTCTCTGTGAGTATGTGCACGTGTGTGCGTGTGCGTGTGCGTGCGTGTGTGTGTGTGTGTGTGTATGGGGAGGGAGGAGTGGCAGAATAAACGGGAAAACGAGAAATCGGGAGCCAAGCGTGTTCAGGCGAATGAGTGTTAAAAACGATAGGACCTAATAGTGCGGTGGCTGGGTGCTGACGCCAAACCGCGACACAGCCACGCCGTCAATAATGGAAGCCGATTGGATCATCAAACATGAATGAACAACACAGTCAAAAAGAAGAAACACAAACAAAAGAGAAATCCCAGCATGGAGCAGCATGCGTTCCCGAGGCTTTGGTTTAAAAACAAGAGTAGATGCAGAGGAGCTGGAGAGCGAAAACACAACACAGAGTCCACATAGAGGAGCGTGCTGTGTGGCTCCCGTGGGAGCTCAGCGTAGAGTGGGCCGGGATGGGGAGGGAGAGGGAGAGGGAGAGGGAGAGGGAGAGGGAGAGGGAGAGAGAGAGAGAGAGAGAGAGAGAGAGAGAGAGAGAGAGAGAGAGAGAGAGAGAGAGGGTGAAGCCGGTGACCCCTTGGGTCAACATCAACAGCACCACAGAAGAAGTAGAGCATAGACATGGGAAGGGAAGAGACCCTCAGGTGCACAGAGAGAATAATGATACGCTGGAACCAGTCATGGGAGCGGAGCGCCCGGCTCTTCTGGCAGGGTGGGGTCCTCGCCGTGGAATGGGAAAATACGCTCAAACGCATTCACACGACCAGCTGTGAGCTGTACGGACACGGTGTTCACAAACACACCATGGGTCATGTTTAGGAACCTACTTGACACGCACGCGCACGCAACCACACACACACACACACACACACACACACACACACACACACACACACACACACACACACACACACACACACACACACACACACACACACACACACACACACACACACACACACACACCAAGAGCCATTTGTTTTGTCTACTAAGTAGATGAAACAGATGCCTCTTGGTTTGATGAGTATATAAAGTAGACTCTACTTTATATACTCATCTGTGGGGATTTTATTAGTTTTAATTCATTGATTTCTTATCATTTAGCTAATTAGTGGATTCAATGCCTTTTTTTTGCACTTAAAGGGAAAAAAGCAATGATGGAAAGTGTGTACCCTTAGCCAAAATAATAGCTTCCCCATGGAAATGTGTCTTTCTGGTTATTTTTCGTACTCCTACTCAACAATAATGAGACTTATTTTGAACCCTAATAACCTCTAAAGTTTTGTAAATTTGCTAATATTAGGATTATTATTTTGCATTTTAACAGATCCCACTTGTCCAAAAGTTGGACCAAAAAGTACTAACATCAAACTTAAAAAAATACATTGGACAACACCAATTTAACTTATTCTGCTGTGCTGTTGCATATATCCTAAGCAAGTGCTGCAGAGGTACAGATATTCATGTCTCGTCACTGGACTTGGGCTCGAACTGATTGAATTTGGACTTGTGTGTCAGGGTATGACATCTTATTCATGCATTAGTTATCCATGCAATATATGGGTTGACTGGTATATATTCATGCATTCAAATCCTGGTGACTCAAACTCAGGGTACGGTGTTTCAGACTAATGTTTTCAGACTAATGACTCAGACTGATGTTATGATGGATAAGACTCACATTATGGTGGCTCAGACACATGTTGTGGTGGCTGAGGCTCATATTATGGTGTGACTCAGGGTCAGACTCATGTTATAAGACTTGGAATCAAGCACTGAAGACTCAGACTTGAGGTTCTGTGACCCTACTTCATCAATCCTGGAAGCTACACAGGCATGACTGCCTGTAAGCGGCAGGCATGGCCCCCAATATCGATATATTACTTGGAAATATTTAAAGATCAAATACTTTGAGATAGGACAACAGCCACAGAACAAGTGGAAAACCTGTGTCAGACAAAACAAGGCCGAAGACGAATGGTTACCGGACAATGGGAGATCTTGGTTCTCTCTGGCCGTGTGGCTGACCCCTGTTAAGCCGGGTCAAGTGTGTCTCTTGGAAGTCCCCAGGAGTCCACGGTGTCGAGGCAGATGGCAGATGGCCGACGTGAGGGCAAACCCATATTGAGTACTACAGGAGGCAGGCGGGCCGGGCCTCCCAACGCTCAGCCACCTGTGCTCCCGTGCAGCATAATTAAACTGGTGTTCGTCAACAATCTCCCTGGCACACAGCCCTGACTTTATGGCCCTGGTGTGGCACGCAGACGCGACCAGCCAGAGGAGGAAGCGTGCTGGGTTATAGCTATACAGTATAACTCATACGCCCTTCTCACACTCACACACTCTGCCCCAGTCCCCTTGACTTCTACAAATGAGGGGAATCTCATATCTGTGTATGTCTGGATAGTAACGCCGGAACTTCCTTTCTGTGCATGAACACCGAGCCGCCTTTATGTGTTGATTGCGTTTTCCTTCTTCTCAATGGAACAGTGCACAGTCCCGCCACAATAGCATATAAATCTGTAAATCCTTGTCCTTCCTGGTGGGCTATTCTACAGTGTAGCACCATAGCGCTTGGTGCATCGTTTTGGACAAAGCAAACACACTGCGAGTGCTTGAGTGGCCGTTCTCGTGTGTGCTACCATTTGTGTTGCAAGAGGGCTTGGAGCCGAGGATGAAAAGCTCTATAAATGACAAGTGAGTACTGGCCTTTTCACTCCATTAACATTCACACCACTTATTCTGCTTTGTATCTAGACTACGGTTCCTGATTGTTGTTGTATGGGTGATTTGCATACAGGAGGAGGTTTAGGGTTATACATTGAACGACAATACCTTGATGTAGTCTTCTAGTCGGGTGTACATGTGTCTTGCCCCTAGCAGGAAGGAGAGAGGTGTCCCGTGGGGGCAGGAGGCACTGACTGCGTAAGTGATTTCAGGGAAGGAGCACAATTGGAAGCCAGCCTTGGTGAAGCGCTGCCCTAGCTCCTCGCCACTGGTGCCGTCTCCCTCCCCCAGGACACTGCCCCCAGCACCGCCCTCTCTCAGGACACTGCCCACAGCGTAGCGGCCACCCTCTGCCTAGACACACAGAGAGAGATTGGTACACGATGCAACAGGAAGAAGTTATGATAATCATGTAATTATTCATAATAACAAATTATTATCATAATACATTGCATATTAAAAAAGTACCCCTAAAGAATATGCATCATTATGAACAGGGATAGGGCAAGGGGAGAGCACACATACACAGACAGACAGTAGCCTTTGTTATAGTGATACCAGTCATAGTATAGGCTATCGGATGACTGTGGACACCATCAAAGCCATTTACTGGATTAATTATATTCAATATTCGTTGTGAGTTTAAAAATGTTTATATTTGGATGTAAGGTTTTGTTGTTATTGTCAGTCACAAATGAACCCACAGAGCACCCTGAACGAGATGGCTGGACAACGCCTTCATCACTATGCCTTTCCCTCTAATAAAAACCATGAGAGCCTACTTAAAGAATACGGATCAAAACCTTGGGACTTGCTCATTATATTTAGTTATTCCACCTTATCTCCTTTGCTAAAAGAAAATCCCCACTAGACTAGGGTCTATAAAACGTTGAGTCCAAAATATATGTTGCACATTATACAAATTAAACAAACACCTCAGCCGAAAATAAATGCTTTTCAATGCCAAGCAGGTGCCCACGTTTAAGGGATACATCCTCATTAGTGCGAGTCAGAGCACTAGTGTCAATGGAGCCTTTGGCAGCTCCACAACCATTACATTTGACCCCAATCTGAACAGCCATTAAAAAAAAGAAGCCAATTCTAAAATTCCCTGGCGAGCCACTTCACCATGGTCCACTCTTAGCTCCTTCAATAGGGTGATGCCGTTCTGAGTAAGGTTTGTTCTTCCTTCAAGTCTTGTATTGTTTGCTTTTTTATCACACTTCCCATCCCACGCTATGAGCCGTTACTGGCCGAATTGTGCTTTGGCTATGTGCTGTGGCCAAGGCCTAACCTTATTTACCGCCTGCATTACACAAGGATTTTGATAATGACTCAGTGCGAATCATGCATTTTCAAGCTTTAACTGTGCATTGATATTGTAACCCCTCTAGGTAGGTAGTGTGTGCATGTGCATGCGTGCACAAAAGGTTATACATTCAATTTCGTCAAGAGCAGGGAGAAAAAATTAACTGTGCCGAAATTTTGAATTTGATACGGATTGCCTGACTTTCATTCCTTTGTGTCAAGGAAAGCGTGCGACGCCAACAACTTCAGAGAACTTTTGTAATAGGTTCTGCATGCATATTAGAAGTCTGGGGTGAGGCGGGTGTTCAGCATATAGAATAGGCTCTGACTAATGGTCTTCTCAACACGGTGTATGCCATAACCGTGTCATTAAGGTAACTATGATTTAATTGATTTACAACATTTTGTAAGGTTTCAGGTTTATAAAAAACAAATATTTTTTTCTGAAGGCCTTAGTTTCCTTAACAACAAGGGATAGGAGACAACAAGGAAAGGCAGTGCCAGTGTGAATGTCTGTCCTACACAACAAGCCTGTTCACTCGACTGAGATGAGAGCCCTCCGGCCACAATGGATAGAGCATTCTTCAGGAGCGCATCATGTCCTTCAAAATTCCAAATCAATAGAGTAGAAGTGAGAGTGAAGTAGAATAGTATATATATCCAAAATAAAACATGGTATTACTGAAATGCAACTTCTTTGGGGATTAAACTGGGAACGGCTGTTGCAACAAATCCCAGACACATCATCACCAAGTTTTCACTGACGTTACCTAACCTGTCCTTGGTCTTGCAACCCTTTTGACTGTGATGTATTGAGTGTGTATGTGGTGGTGACAACCACATAACCACCATCTGCGAGATAGGTGTGTGGAGAGATGAGTCATTCTGATTCCACCAGCATAGTTCCGGTTGTCAAAGAATTCTTCACTTTGACTGTTTTGGTCTGAAGGGCCTCAGAAATCTGACCCTGGCCGGAAAAAGCCTTGTGGAAGCCACAGTGCAGCACATCTTGTCTTTGCCCCGTTATTGATTCACAACCTGTCCCACTTTCCCCGTACGGTGCCTGCCTCATACTAATGAAAGAGGAACAAATACACACAAGGTACTAGGGTGGGTAGCACACTGGGAAAGAAGAAGTAAAACCCCTCCCAGCGTTTAAAGTGCGAAGAGCTGTCCAGGACGAGGGTGCAGTGAGTGGGGTCTGTAATCCCTGCTTGCTGTTTGAAGCCAGAGAAAGTGCTAGATCCAGCCCTGTATCCATGGCAACCATCTCAGGGTCTACTACGCAAGCTTTTGCACATGTCGTTTGTTTAAACAATTATTAATGGCCGAGCAGAGTGAACTCAACCCTCCTCCTCCTTGGACATATGTTCCTTGGATTATATGTCAACATGCCTCCCATAAAACTATAAAATAATAACGTTGGCGGCTGGAACACATTCTGGAGCTGGGACTCTTAATGAGCCGGGATCATTAAGCCAATTAGCTGAACTTGGATCAGAACTTGGCTGTGACTGTGTGCAGACGAGCAAGGACCCATGGCTAGCCTAATTGCAGGCTTTGGGAAAAGGGGATAGTATAAAACAAAAGGGTTTGGAAGTGGGGCAAGAAAGGGAGCTATTCAATTCCGGTTACATTCCTTCCTGTGGTGCACAGCCATTGGTTGTTATGCAGGTCTGAGATAGAAAATTAGCCTACTGCATATTTTTACATAGTTGACCAGGTCTGTGGGCTATAAGACGGTATAGGTCTGCGCTTGGTTTAATAACAGTTTGGTGTCACCATAAGGGAGGATTGGAGGGGATGGATTAATAAAATTACTTAATGAATTTACCTACGAGGTGGTATGCATGATGACCCCAGGTTCAATTGGTTGATTTATTGCAGATTTGTTGAGCGATATGCACCAAGAATCAACTGAAATGACTAGTTTAAAGGTCCCTTTCATATGAAGGGTCTGCATTAAGAAAAAGATAAAGCAGGGACCTGCTTTGGCCTCTGTCATTACAGTCACTATGCTGCTTTTTTTTTTTTTTTTACAAGAAAAACCTGCATTTTATATCATTCATTTGGCACCAATTCAACACAGGACAGATATTTTACCATGTAACCCATACCCAAAGTTTGGACTGCCAAACTATTTGAAAAATGTAATACAAATACAATCCTACAGATGCTGCCGGGTCTAGAAAAAGCCACCAAGATGGTGGAGCACAGACAGAAACCGGTCATTTTATAGGTCTACAGTCATCCACATGTTGGAACAGAGACAATTAAGGCTCAAGAGTGGAGGACCCAAAACGTATTGAAATTGACTATAGTAGTTACTGTTTATGGAACATGGTTCTACCACCATCTAGCGGTCGACTAAAAACATAATAAAATGGTCATTTACATGAATCTTAGACAAGCTACATTTGAAGCTTGTACTAGCAACACAAAAACATATGTACTGATTGAATTGCCTGAGAAGGGATATGCATGTTTACCTTTTTAGGATCATCATATAATACCCGAATGTTGGCAACCTTAGGTTCAATACTCCTACACTCCATCAAAACTTGTTCCCATTCTCTGTATGGTCCCTCCTTGAATTTATAGGCCAGTGTAATGTTCTTGATTGGAGGACAGCCAGACCGTATGATAATCTCGGAGACATTTCTCAAGTACAAAACAAACCCTACTATGGTTCCCAGAACACTAAGTATTATACAGAGAAATGCCCATTCTGACATAACTGATCCCAATACTGGTAAATCAACTGGTTCCAACGTCGAACCAAAAATCTAAAATAATTGTAGTGATTAAAACTTCAATTTTGTTAATATATTTCTATATTTCGTTTGAAGAGTCCAACTTAATACATCCATGTAGTACCACACATGCTTGTAACTTAGCGGACACAGATCGCCAGAATATCTGTATCATTTGAAACCGCTTCCTGGATGATACCATTATGTCGCCGCAATAGGTGGCTTTAGAAAACAAACAATTTCCAGTACTATTTACTACTTCAGTGTGTTCCTTATAAATTTGCAGCATTTAAGAAAAGAGAGATACATCGGTGGGTTGCTTTTGTTTATTTATTTTTAATCGGAAAAAAACTTATTTCTAAAAGTATGCGCGTAACGCATATAATGTGTAGGAGAGCGGCTCGTTGGTGCCCCCGTCGGCGTGTGGAGTCAGTACCTCAGTCAGTCTGAAACCAAAGCAATATGGCGGGCCAGGAAGATCCAGTCCAGCGAGAGATCCACCAAGATTGGGCCAATCGAGAATACATAGAAGTCATCACAAGCAGTATAAAGAAAATTGCTGACTTCCTGAATTCCTTTGGTAAGAAAAATAATATCCAACGCACTTTCAATAGTATTCAGAGTAGGATATATTAACCGGTGTAGTTGTGTAGCTAACCTAGCTAACCTAGCTGATGTATTTGACCGAGCTAGCGTAAGATGAATGTGATGTTTACGGCCACTCCCAATACTATATATTGTTATTTTTCATTTGCTACTCATGATAGTGTTACTGCAATTGATGAATTCGGGGACACGGTTTAATGGGAATACTGGGATATTATTATTATATATCATTGGGAAGCCTGTCTCGGTGTTATGAATATTGTTCCCGTCGGTGTTCGGGTTAAAACTTACTGTCACTGGACACAGTGCAGGAGGTTCCGTAGACGTCCATAACACCTAATGTGTTGAAATGTTGTTACAGACATGTCGTGTCGGTCCCGGCTGGCCACACTCAACGAGAAACTGACTGCGTTGGAACGGCGGATTGAGTACATTGAAGCGAGAGTACGTACACGGATGGTTCATGTCGTTTTAACGTCGATGCAAAGAAAATCATAGTAATAACTAATAAGACTAACGTGAATCTTTCTCTCCAATCAGGTCACAAAAGGAGAGACTTTAACCTAGAAGCTTCGCGGGATGTGGAAATCCAAGCTTCCCGGACCCCCTTCACCACCGTTCAACATTTTTCATTCGATGTCTTGGAAAGTCATGTTCAATTTTGGGACCATGTGAATATGTTTAATTGTCCAGTTTTTATATGATACATGAATATGGTGTGTATGTGTGAACGTTTTTTGTCCCCTCTGTGTTGTTGCAAATGCTTCTGTTTTTCCTTTTGTTTCTATACAATATTAAGCATCTTTATATTTAATTAATACAAATTAGTTCATTAATACAAAAGGGTAATAAATTGATAACCCCCCTGTGCCATGCCATGCTTCACTAGTTGTGTATTCAGCCTTATGGCCATGTAGAGTATATTGTTGGTATTTAATAACTCGTTTTCATGCTGTAATAAAGGGAACATAATGACCTATCTGTTTTCTTGTGTATGTCTTATTATATAAATCGTGTCAATTACTTAAAAAATAGACTACGTCTGTATTGTTGTGCTATTTTGCTAAGAAATGTGAAACAGTAAAGCCCTAGATTAAATCCTACTATCTGGGCATCTTTTTCTGAAGTTGGGCTCAGGCCCTTGTTTTTTAAGTTCTGTACGTGGGCTCCATGTTTATTTTTTAAATCTAGGTGTATTGTCAATTTAACATCGACTTGCCGTTCAACATGAGACCCCCCCCCCCCTACTTCAGATCAATGGACTTGATTGTTTTTTATTTAAAATAATTAAACATCGACTAGTTGTTAAAAACTGCCCATCTCTAATGTAGCATTGAAATTTAGGTAGGCCTACATATTACTTCAGCATGTGAAAAGTGCAAATGTTTAATTTTGATACACTTTTACAGTTGGAAATCATTCGAGTCAGAAAATTCAGGTTAACAGTTAAGTGACAAACCGTAGATTATAGAAATAAACCTCCAAACCATGGATGCATGGATCGTGTCCCAAATATAGCTCCTACCTCCCCAACCAACCTCTTAACTATCTATCTAAAATACCCAGCATGCACCTCGTTTTGCCCTGATGCATGTTGGGATAAAGAAAGGGGACGCATCGCAGATTTCGGAGGTTTGGTTAGGCGAGTCCTTGAATTGCCAATGATTTAGGCTTAGATGGTGACTGCAATCAAGCTAGTAATTGAATCTGAAAACTGCTTATCACCCATTCATAACACAATCTGAGCGGTGCGACACGTTCTCCATAAATACGTGAGTTTGGTTCATTTGGAACGTATGAGCTACGAGGTCGTGGTGCGAGAGTGAACGGACTTGTTTTTAACATGTTTCGATATAACGCCTAGTTTTTGCTGATCAGCTCGGTAATGGGTTGGCATCGTTCATACGCTGGTAATTAAATACTGAACCAACTGTTTAGTGATACTCCTGTTGTCTCCATGGAGACTTTTGTTCTTGTTTTAAGGTCGTGTTATTGGTGAATCTGTTGAGACATGGGGGGCGACAAGCGGTGAGTAAAAAAAAAACATACCTGGCCACCTTATTGGACTGCTTTCGAGCCTGAATAGATTGCTGTCTGACTTGTGTTTTAAAGAAAAACAAATGGCACTGTATGACCGAGTTAAAGTACAGGACAGGGTTGGTTATAATATAGGGCATAGAGCATGTCAAATAATGCATTATTGTACAACTATAATTCATCCGTAAATCACGTTAGTCTATTTTTCAAATACGTTAGAACCAAACGACGATAAGGTGCATACGTTTTCAAACATAGGTAACAATACGATTCTATCACGTAAATCTCATGCCTGATGTTGCTCTAAACCTCAAGACACACAATGTTTATTATTTGCACTATGACGTGGCTTTGCTATGACCATGGGTATGAACTTATGTTTATTTGAAAGTGTCACCCGTCAGGTTTTTTCTAGTAGAGATCAATTCCATGTAAGGCGACTCCCTCGCCCTTAGAGAGTGAAATGCTAACTATTTTACTATCCGAGTTTAGATGCTAATCTAAAATCTGTTATTTGAGACTGCCGTTTCTTAAATAACCACAATACGGACCATTGAGTATGGTAGGCTTTTTATGGGTCATCGGATTCCAGTATCAATAGAGGACAAATTCATTTATTTTATTTTATTGTTTTTAGAGGGATAGTATTTTAACAAGTGTACAATTCTTTGTGCATCTCATGGATTTTCTGGATAGGATTAGTCGCACAGAGCGAAGCGGCAGATATGGCTCGGATCAGTCACGTGGCGACTCGGAGTGGCGGGAGAGACGAGGACGTGACCAGGACCGAGAACCGGACCGAGACCACGATATGCGGCGCTGGGGTGAAGACAGACGCGGTGACCGCTATGACGGAGACCGGCGAGGAAACCGAGACCAGAGTCCAGAGGTAGAAGCCCATTCCAGCCATTGGTTTTTTCCCTGCACTGCAGAGGACGTGTATTCCTGAACTGCAACCATACTTAGCAGTTGCCCTCCTAACCTTCTTATCTCTGTGCACAGATCTACCAGAGAGAGCGAAAAAGGCGGAATAGTGACAGATCAGAAGACGGCTATCACTCTGATGGAGACTACCCCGAGCAGGATTTCCGTAGAGAAGCCGGAGATGATAGGAAGAGCAAGACCATCATGCTGTGGGGGCTGCCTCATAACATCACTGAGGATGAAGTAAGTATTGATTTTGTCCACCATGGAACCAATCTTCTTATTTTTGACTCGGAGATGGGACCGTTCAAATTTCTATTGGGAATTCATTTTAGTATTTGAATAAGGTGCAGCATGTTGAACGCTGTAAAATAACATTTGGGATTCTGTGTTTGTTTCCAGATTCGAGGTGCAATAGAACCCCTGGAAGGCCCACAGCCAGTAGACATCAGGCTGGTGAAGAAAAAGACAGGTGAGGGCCAAGTGTACCATGGATCCCTTCCATCCCCAGGTGTCAGACCATAGGGCCAAACTGCTTCTGTGTAGTCCTGTTTCGCAATGGCAGTGTAGAAGACTGGTTTTGGATTAATTCTACAAGGAACCAAAAAACAAAATGGCCTCCGTATTATTCCAATGTTTTGTGGATGTAGAAGGTAAGTAGGAATCAGCAGGAATATTCATTTTTTGGAAAATGTCAAGTGAAAGTCTGTCTACCACACTTATGTGGTATAAGAAGTGACGTTCACCAAGATGTCTTGCTATGGTCAAACTGGTAGGGAATGTTTGCCCAAACAAAGGACCTGCGTCATGAAGCAGTTTGTGACAAGAGTTTGAAACATATGCCCTTGGACTCTGACTAACACGCCTCCCGTCTATATTTGAATGCTGTCTCTAGGTATAAGCCGAGGTTTCGCCTTCGTGGACTTTTATCACTTGCAAGATGCTACCCGATGGATGGAGACCAATCAGGTTGCTTTACAATCGCCAAGCCTAGAATCTACCTTGGGGATATGAAAAGTTATCTAAACAGCAACCAGAATGCATTGAATAAGCACTGTGAAAAATGCAAATATATAGTATAAAAAAGGATGCTGAATAATCTCCATACACGGTCACAAGCACTCATGTTGCTTCTCCCAGAACGCTAAAGATGATGATATTGTCATCGCAGAAGGACTGTATATTATCACTGAAACCCCCCCGGAGAACGCAACAAGAGAACAGTGGCATTGCCGTGTTGAATGTAGACTTCCACTTCAACATTTTTCTTTAACCGAGACCTAGAATTTGTTTTTATTTATGACTTTCATTTTCTCTGTTCTATTGTTTGGTGCGGGATGCCCACCTCTGGTTTTACAGAAGGCAGTCAAACAATTCCATCAGGATGACATTTGTTCCAGCTCAGTCTGGGCATTCGGGTCCCAAACACTTTTTTTTTTTTTTTTTTTTTTTTAAACAGCCCTCTATGCAGCATTCACACATACACACCCATATGGCTGCCTTTAACTCACAGTCTATCTGAGAGTGGAGGGCTTCCCTCTTCTCCCTTCCATCACTACTTGCTCTGTAGAGAACAGGACCCAGCGTGAAAACAGGACTGATTTTGTTTCATTCCCTCCCATTCTTGCAGAAACGTCTGACAATCCAAGGCAAATATGTGGACATGCAGTACAGCAACCCTCGGAACAAGTTTGAAGACTGGCTATGTAACACTGTAAGTTGCTGCTCTGGCTCGATTTCATAGCCACTTTGCCCCGTCTGTGATTGTACAGAAGATCCACTTCGATTTCTAAGCCTCTTTGTAGCGCTTTGTGATGTCCTTTAGTCTTATCTTATGGTGAACTTATTTGGGAGGTGGTAAGGGGTAGATAAGCCGAAGGTGTCTTTATCACAGGTAAGTACGGTATGCTGCATCAAATTGGATGAGTGTTTTCTTAAGGCAGCACTATTCAGGGCCTTAGCTGTATAATCAATAAAAATGATGTAAACGGTTACTTTCAGTGTGGCCTGTACAATTTCCGGAGGAGGCTGAAGTGCTTCAGGTGTGGAGCAACCAAAGCCGGTAAGTAGTTTGTCAAACAAGAGGCCGCTAGCTGCAGCCTTCTGGACGTCCTCAGACACAGTGCTGGGCTGCAGCACCCGGCAAAACCAATAGATGACCATGTGCCAGACCTGCCCGCATTGTTCAGTGGGAAGCGGTATGAGTGAAGCTACTTATCGAGTAGCTTCACTCGAGTTGCTTCACTCGATAAGTGCAGATTCAAAATCGAATTGTGAGTACAGATGTAGGTCTTCCAGAGTTAGGCAATGAGCTGGGCATCTTGTTCCAGCATGCTTATTTGGTAGTTTAAGAACAGCAGGGAATTGGAAACCCTAAAACCTTTGGTTGGGAGTGGAACGTTCTTTCCACTAGACGGTACCGCCGTGTTAGTGGGGCATTAGGAGGACAGTCGATCCAAACACCACTCCCATTGGTTCCCTCTGTTGCCTTAGGGCAAGGTATTTGAGATGGACAGATGCACAAGATGTAGGCCAATGCAGTGGGAAATAAAACCACAACTCGGGGAGCGACGCTAATGTCCCCATGTCAATTATGTCATTCTCTTAACAGAGGGTGATGGCGGCGGCCCCTCCGGAGTCTCTGAGCCCCATCCCACGCCAGACTTCTACGGGGACAGTAAGTTAGTCCTCGACCTCAACCACCGTCTAATGAAGAACAAGGCTGCTCCGCCCCTGCAGTTCTCGCGAGACACGTTATCGCTATTAATGGCTATTTCTCCCCTCTTTCTTTTTTCTTTTTTTCTTTTCTTCTCTGTGCAGCGATCATCCTCAGAAATATAGCCCCTCTGACCACGGTTGAAGCCATCCTGACACTGTTGGCGCCCTACGCCAATCTCCTGCCCAACAACATCCGCCTCATCAAAGACAAGCTGACGGGACAGAACAGAGGCTTTGCCTTCGTGCAGCTCTCCTCTCCTTTGGTAAACAGTCTACAATATTTGTAACCCATTCCTTCACTTCAACATGATTCACACCGTGTGACTATTGCTCTCAATGTACCCTTTTTTATTATGTAGTCGATTTGCTGCTATAGTGTGAATAAATAAAATAAATCGTATAATCCGCATCCTTGTCTTTCCCAGGAGGCCTCTCAGCTGCTGACGATCCTGCAGGGGCTGCAACCTCCGTTGAAGCTGGACGGGAAGCCGATAGGCGTGGACTACGCCAAGAGTGCCAGGAAGTACGTCCCCTGTGAGCCTGCTGTGGGATTTCTCCTAGTGTATTGAGCCCTGGCCTATGACTCAACAAGGGAAATCACAAACCAGCTTGTTTTAATTAAACGACTTGTGCCATTAGGGACCTCCTGCTTTCCGACGGGAATCGTATCAGTGCCTTCTCCATGGCCAGCACGGCCATCGCCGCCGCCCAGTGGTCCTCCACTCAGGTAGGTCCCCAGTGCTCTCAGAACACACCGGATGTGCTTCGTGTGGATATCAAACGGGAGAACCAAAGCAAACGGTCCCTTGTTCTGTCTCTAGGCACAGCAGGGCCCGGACGCCATGTCGGAGTACAGCTATCTGCAGGAGGGCTACGCCCCATTGTCTCAGGTCAGTCCAGACACTGTGTCTGCACATCACCGCCAGCCCCGGGAGGCTTTGTGTCTCAGGTCAACGGCCACCGGCTCTGAAAGGTGTTCGCCGCTGGTCATGCATGATTTGGTAACCACTGTGTATGACTGCTTGATGACAGGACTTCCAGGCGTACTACCAACCCGCCGCTGTGCCGGAATCCTCCCAGGCCAACGGCATACTAGGAGGTAGGCTTGGATGAAAATGGGTAGTTTTTTTTTTATTTATTGTAGTTCAAATAGTGAACTAATGGTTCCCCTTTTTAAAGGGGAATATGGTCCCATCTATTGTAATATATATCGGCTTACATTTCTTTCTGTGAAGTTTACAAATCGACATGCAAACTGTTTGTCTTAATCTGACGATCGTGATCGTGGAGTTCGTTGTAGTAAACAAAATATATTTCCTTCCTTCTAGCAGCACCTGTTGCAGCCGGGGGAATCATCTCACAAACCGCGCAGGTGTACCAACCACAAATCATCGGGCAGCCGGCGGTCATGGTAAAGCCCTAGCCACTGCTCCGCGCACTGCACGCTGCGTTTCCACAATGCTATGAAGTGGTCGTTTTTCGAGGCCTCCCCTAACTAGTGCGCCTTGTAGGCCTCTCGCGTCGGCCACCTGCTGGACACAGCCCACCATCATGGGCCGCCGTCAGCTGCCACAGCCGTCTGCGGCGCAGCTGCCACCACCACCGCGCCACATGCCTCCGGACAGAATCCTCACGCTGGTATGAACACGCCGTACCCCATGTCAAGCAATCCCTCCTGGCTACAGTGTTGTTGAATTCATTATGCTATGTATTGGCGCTGTCAGTTAAACGCGTTATTCACGGCGTTAACGCAAACCAATTTTAACGGCGTTAATTGTTTTTGTCGCGCGATTAACGCAATTATTTAATTTTTTTGTCATTTATCAAAATGAGAATTTAATGGGACAAAGAAATCAAGGGATATTTAGCATAGAAAGAAAATTGCAATTAATCGTGAGTTAACTATGGCATTAATGTGATTAATCGTTTTAGTTAAATATTTTAATCTCTTGACAGCACTATGTATGCATTCATTTAGTTCAAACTTGAATTACATTTTCAACCGTTCCTTAAATCTGGTGCAGGATTGAACATGTAGATGTTATTAGGAGGTTAGCCCGAGCGATCCGATCGTATGCTCATGTCAAATATGTTTTGCTTCGACAGCTGCCCCGGACATATCCACCTATCAGTACGACAAATCCTCTGGCTACTACTACGACCCACAGACGGGCCTGTTCTACGATCCAAACTCCCAAGTATGCACAACCCCACAACCTGTCGACTTAACCCGTGTGTTTGGCTGAATCTCCTTCAAAATGGGCTCTGACGTCGCGGCGTGTCTCCCCGTTTCCCCCCCCCCCCCCCCCCCCCAGTATCACTACAACGCCCAGACCCAGCAGTACCTTTACTGGGACAGCGAGAAGCAGACGTACGTCCCCGCTGCGGCCGACGCAAGTACGGGCGACGGCATGGCCGCCCCCAGCAGCGCCGCAGGCACCAGTAAAGAGGCGAAGGACAAGAAGGAGAAGCCCAAGAGCAAGACTGCACAGCAGGTTGGAACTTGCGCGTATTGGCGATACTGGTGTATCTTTTTGCTTTTGTTGCAATCACTGGATTATATTGTCTATTGTAAGAAAACGCATTGTGTGGAAACGGTATCCCAGCGTTGTGCTAAAGCCCGGCTGTGTCTCTCCCAGATCGCCAAGGACATGGAGCGCTGGGCCAAGAGTCTCAACAGGCAGAAGGAGAACTTCAAGGGCAGCTTTCAGCCCGTCAGTCACGAGGAGCGGAGAGAGGCAGCCGCCGCCGACGCCGGCTTCAGCCTGTTTGAGAAGAAGGTACCTAGACTGACCCCTCCTCCTGTGTTCAGAAGATCTCTCACGGGTGCTTTCTTTGTTGCGGTTGTAAACGGCCTTGTGGGGGGGTTTGTTCTCAGCAGATGGGCGGTTTCGAGGCCGTCGTGCCAGAGCTACCGAGAGGAGTGGAGGAAGAGCTACCGTCCTCCAGCTCTGTAAACGCAAGCAAGGTGAGACTGGTCGCCACGCAGAGAGTCGTCTCGACAGCGTCCTTCCTCCGGGACAACAGAAACCGGTTTGGACGCACGCTGGTTCAGCGGCAGTCACTAACTTGTTTACCCAACAGTGTGGTCTGGTGGCGGCCTACAGTGGGGACAGTGACCCTGAGGAGGCTGCCAGCGCGGAGCAGGACTACGGCGGAGAAGACGGTTTGACGGACTGGAAGAAGATGGCCTGCCTGCTGTGCAGGAGACAGTTCCCCAACAAGGACGGCCTGGTCCGCCACCAGCAGCTCTCTGACCTGCACAAGGTGAGGTTACCGCTTACACTGAACAGCAGTGACCAACATTAATCACCGTTTAAAACGGTCATTGTTGGTGGAACGAATTGTTTAACTGATCTTGTCTTTCTTTCTTTTTTTTTCTTTGCAGCAAAACTTGGAAGTTCTCCGTAGATCCAAATTAACCGAGGCCGAGCTTGAGGAGTTGGAGAGGAAGGAGACTGAGGTATGTTGCTGGATATACTGTGACTCGCCCCAAATATTCTTATAACAAATGATTTCTTTAATTTATTTTATTGCTGCTATTATTAATCCATAATAGCAGCTGTTTTCTCTCTGTGTGGTAAATGGCACCAGTGCTGCTGTGCAACGTCACTAAAAGACAATGTTCATTCCTGCTTTTCTTGGATGTCTGACTAACTGATCTCAGGGCGGGCTACCTAAGCCCCTCACTTTCACACGCTTTCATCTTCAATCTTAAAGCCCATTATTTTGTGCTGAGTTTGAATCAGAAGCTTATGCATTTCATATTAAAAGGCATGTTAAGCTCTTGGCTCAACGAATGTAGGTAAAGGCCTGTTCTACTAGCCTTCTTACATTTGAGCTAGGATAGGAAATGGCTGCTATTAAGTACAAAATTAAACTTATTCAGGCTACAATGAGTATTTTGGCTACTGTGACCTATACCACGGTTGGGGAAACTTTGAACGTTTAGGCTACGAAATAGATTGTGACGAGGCACTTTATACCATCAGTCAAATAAGTCAGGCAAAATAATTTGTCAAAGCATGGGCATGATTGGTTTTGCCTGTAACCATGGCAGCGCAGTGCGTCGAGGGAGCCCAGGCCAGCTGTCCGTTCTGTCGATTCAAGTGACGGACGGTACAGCCTCAGTGGGGTGTTCAATGTGTCGGAACAGCGGCTCGGTGTCATTCAGTCAAGGGAAGATGGGCACTGTGAATGAACACTTTTTTTTTTTTAACCACAGTCAGGCTAGTACCATGATAGTGGCCAACTCTAAAGGCTGTTCCCTCCTCTTGTTGCACAGTTGAAATACAGAGACCGGGCGGCTGAACGCAGAGAGAAGTACGGCATCCCCGAACCTCCAGCTCCTAAGAAGAAGAAATTCGCTGCGCAGCCGCCACCAGTCGTCATGTAAGTTTAAACATGGATCATGGATTTCCTTTTTATTCTCAATCCCTTGCCTAATCTTTTATGCAGATAATACTTCAGTTAGCCTTGTGTGACCTATATCACTGAATATATTTTATAAAGCCACATAATACCTGGAACTGAACCTTATTATCACATAACAGCCAAAGTTGATTCGTGCAGATCAGTCAAGTCGCTGATTACACGTGAGCTTGAAAGTGAATAATGGATTATCTTGGGGCCAGAGGGGGGCAAACTGGCTTGGCCGCTGCCATTGTGGAAGGGGTTGGCCACATTCAAGTGATGGACGATGTTGAGCTGTGACACTAGAGAGCAACCTGTGAAAGAAGTATTCTCTCATACAGGATTGATGCGTATTTAAATGGATCTCTCAGCCGTCAGCTTTGCAGACAATCTGAAGGTATCGATGGTCGCGTGTTTGGCAAATCGTGGACTTTCCACAGACCTGTAACATCAGCACTCAGTTGTCTGTAGAACCGACTCAAGATTGTGACTCTTGCAAGAGAAAACGTTGCACTGTAGTCACCGGGTTCAATGTGTGTTTTTGGAGGCTTATGCTTTAATCAAAGGCACTTGAGCATTCCATCTGCAGGCCTTTTTTTTTTTTATGTGATTTTGATTTTAATCAAGATGACGATTAAACTAAGTCTCCCTTCGTCCCATTTCCTTGCAGTAACTATGAGCAGCCCAATAAGGACGGCCTCAACAGTGACAATATCGGCAACAAGATGCTACAGGCCATGGGCTGGAGAGAGGGCAAAGGGCTCGGTCGAAACCAGCAGGGCATCACCGCCCCCATTCAGGTACCACTCAATATAATACTCAATATAATTTCTCCGTTGGTTGTTAAGCATCATCCTATGTTCAGCAAATCGGCGCATGAATTGAAAAAATACAAAAATCCGGCTGTGGAATTAATTTGTTCGTCGTTTGGTCATCTCCAGGCTCAGTTGAGAACGAAGGGAGCAGGTCTCGGAACCAAAGGCAGCAACTACAACCTCACCGCCTCCGACACGTACAAAGACGCAGTCCGCAAAGCCATGTTCGCACGCTTCACTGAAATCGAGTGAGGTAGTGGTGTCAATACGTTCTCCCTCCCTCTGCTCCCTCTGCTATTGGACAACTGGCCCACTGCTAGGAGCAACATGATGTCCCTTTCCAATACAAGTCGACTTATGAAGAAGTGTGTTTAGGACTGTAATTAATTTGTACATAAGCAGAGTGTTTTACTGTTTTAATGGTTGTTTTTTTCTGGTCCTTATTTGTCTGAGCATGTTAACATTAATTGTACAGGTTTTTTTTTTATGAAAATATTGTCTCATGTTGTACATGAAATAAATGACATAAGGCAGTCCGTGGTCTTTGTCTGGATTTTATAATTGTAATGGTTGAATTTTTTTCTCAAATTCCAAACTATTTAATTTCACAGCAGCCTCCAATCTGGAATTGGCAATGATGCTCATTCTTTTGAGCATCAAAGGAATCTTGACTGTAATCCTTTAATTTTTTTATCCAATTAGAGACAGGAAGTTACATAGGATTAGATTAACTAGTATGAATCTTGACAAGAGTGCCCCGTTGATGACCCTATCCAGCGGTACCGTCGTCGTACTAGGTTAGTATACAAAGATGGGCCGAACTTTGAATCATGAATGGAGCAGTTCTTAAAAAAAAAAAAAAATTAGTTCTTAATGAGGCACATTCTTGTGAAATTATCCTTTCCTCTTGCAGGACTCCTGCGGGTTGCCACGGTTAACCTGCCATCCCTGGGCACATGTTTACCCTGCCTTGTGCAATCTGCTCTCCATTTTATGTCAACCTGTTCCTGCCGCTCCCCTCTGTCCTTAATAAACTAGAATCGTTTCTGGTCGTTCTGTATAAGGGCCACCATTGGTTTACGAGGGGAGGGTGTGTCAAACTAGAACGCTTGGTGCTGCAATGCTGTGCGTGTTTTATATTTGCAGATAAACGGGAGGTTGGGTCAGTGTGTGTTGCTCAATGGGAGGAAAAACTGAATGCAGTGTCCTCAAGAGTTGCTTCCATATTTTTTAGCCCACATTTAGATCATCATTGTGAACTATTCTGTCGGATCTAAACAGTAATCCAATCACATGTTTCATACAGGTGTATAGCTTGGTACCTCAAGCTATAAGAACCTCATAATTTAACCTGCACTAATAGGCACGATTATTTTTTAACCCAGATCAATAACTTTTTACGTTTTACTCATGATATTTTCTGTTGTGTTTGGGTGGGGTCGGTTGAAGTGAGGACACTTCTTAAGTCTAAGCAGCTTGTGTGTTCCTATCTTTACCAGCAATATTGAAGTTATCTGTACCGGCCAAACTTTGGGATTCTGTTATCTATACCCCCTCGAATCTACACTTTCAGCATTTCACTGTTTACAATGCAACCGGTCCCTGCCAACATCACTGACTATAGCCCTCTGTGTGTCTATTCTCTTTCTTCTATAATCTTCAGCTAAGCCATTTAATTGGTAACATTTTCCCTGTAATGATTAAAGAAATCAGAAGCAGAAAATGTTATCCATTAAGATATATTGTAATAAATGAGAGCTAAGAGTAAGCATCTCGAGACCGTGATAAAGGGCTATACAAATGAATTTGTCTTGACTTAACTAGTGAAAGGTGGGTGGCATGGCATTCCCCTAACACATCAATTTGGGGAATTTTTGCCCGATTTGGATGACCAAGATGTTTATGGTTTTAACCGCAAACATTACCGAGATCATTCCAATTATTATTTTAAACACTGCTTTCTTTTGTCTAAGCTTGAACTTTCTGTTTGTTGTCTTTATGTCATGGGAGCGTAGGGGGATCAGCAGCAGGTGTGATTAAACAAACATCGCTCCATAGAGTAAAGCTCTTACATTTGGCAGAAAGATTGTTTCATGCAACATTGAATATCCTTTTTTGTTCGTAAAAAGCTTTGGTAAAAGCCCACTTAAAGTAAGAAAATGATTTACTCCATATTTGACATACTTGATAAGAACTTTAACAGCCACGGTGTACTTTTCAGGTTTGTATGGAATCTTGGAATCTCTTTTATTTTTTAATACAAGAAAAAATGCATTGTTCTGGCATTCTTCAAGCAGGCTGGAGACCAGCCTTTGTGCTTGCATCAAAGTGAGAGTGACTGTTTGGAGAAGCCTTTTGCTGATAAACTTGACAGGAAGGTTTGGGGGACAAACGTGTTTGCTTTGCTATGTACCCTTTATAGTGAATTGTCAGAGAGAGCATTGCTCTCGGGATTTGGAGATCAAGGTCTTTGTGTGTTTATGCTTGAGAGGATCCGAGAGAGCTACACCAGCCCCCTGTAAATGGTGAAACGGTGATTAGTTACCTGTACGCACAGTTGGTTCCTGCTCCCTAGAATTTATAATTAAAGACCACATAATTTTTTTTAGACTGGTAAAGTTACTCCCAGATGTTGCGCAAGATAATAAAACACAATCCTTCGGTGAGGCCAGTCCCCATGGATGTCTTCATGTGGTGTGGGTTCTGAAGCACCCTTTACTGCTTGCATTGTAAAAGACCAGCAGACTGCATTCAGCCCATCTCTGTACAGGTCCTAGATCTCCTGCTGTGAGTACTGCTCTTATGTTGACGTTCCCTTCTCTGTTTCTCTGATTCTCTCCTTTCTGTATGACACCCAAAACCCAGAGAAATAACAGTCCTCGGATGACATTTCTCCTTGTGCTTACAGTAAAGGGCCCTTTTGACCCAAGCTGGTTCTTCTAAACAAACACGCTTTGGCCAGAGAGGTGGGATGCATGTTCAAGGTCCATGTGAGAGAGCGTATGAGCTGGACTTTGCTTAAGTTGCATTGACAAAATGGCCTTGCTGTTTTCATAGGGGGTATCCCCTTCTTAAACATATTGGGGCAAACTGTTTAACTCCTTAAGACCCTTGAAGCACAGACCAGAGGAGATTCTTCACAGGTAAACATTCCACATACATTCATTCAACAATGTAAGCACTATTTTAAAAGGTTTTTATCTATATTCTTTCAGTGGGTATTTCCATCCTTTGGTTGCGGCCTGGGCCTATCTCAGCATGAACCCTCTTGAATGGGAGCAGCCCGTCACAATTTACACACAGTTACCCTGTGGGCAACTCCAGGCTACTCTACATGTCTATAGTGGTGTGAGGAAAACTTAGTAATTGGAGGAACCCCACACATTAACTCCCATTGTGAAACATGTTTGTGAGAACAGGTTTAAATGATGGTGAGGCACTTCTTTGGGTACATGAGCGTCTTATTTCCTGCATTAAATAGAATGTTAAATTAGATTAGACATGGAAATACAGTCTTGTGCTGCGCACTACAACCTCCGCAGCACATTCAAGGGGAATACTGAAACAGCACACAAAAGTAACATGCCAAATGAGTTTATCCTTCTATTGGTAAGGAAAACGTGGCCAGGTTCCAATGCTCATTCCTGTGGTCTTGTCGGCATAACCTATTACCTACATATGAATGATTCCTTTCCAAATTAGGTTTAAATTGATTCCTGTAACTTAAACCCTGTTTATCTATAACGTTTTTGAACAATATATTTACAATATTGGCATTAACAAACATTTGACCGCTCTGCATGTTGTCTATAAGTGTTCTTCCATCATTGGTAACACCATTTGTCTTTTTATTGAGGCACCGTCTGTGTTCAGTGTCCGTGTTATTCCTTGGGTGCGCACACTATCCTATACACACATCATGTACACGTGTGTTGTTAACTTGTTTCAACAAGTTTATTTTACATAAATGGCAGTGTCAGTGTTTTTATATTCCTGGTCCATTAATCGGTTCTAATAACCATTCCAAAAGTAATCTAATTCAATAAGATTGTTCATCAAATTCTTAACAGAAAACTTTTGGCATAGGCCTATTCATTAAAATTCACAAAAATATATATAGGGCCTATATCAGGGCGCGGTCTAAAATACTTATTCAAACACTAGTAGGCGGTTTTTAAGTCGTCTATATTGGTTGTTAACATGTTGTAATTTTGCCTACCCTGTGACATTTTTCTGTACCGATAGAAATTCGTTCGCTGCGTACGTGCGTAAATTCAGTGTAGCGCGTATTTTAAAACCCCTCTTTTTGCGCCTGCCTGTATCTCTCGGATGTTGCCGATTATTGCCAAGACAAAGTGGGAAATTGCTCAACAAGGTTGTAGCCTAGTGGGCACGAAAGAGGCGGACCCAAACCGACCCCCACACTTTAGCTGCTGTCGCCTTACAAATCGTTTCCCGCACCGTACTCATTTTCTGCGCCTTCGCGAGAGCGTCCAGGAGAAATAAACCATTATTCAGAGAAAGTCGCAAATAAGGATTTTAAACTGTCGAGGAACTGCCATTTTCGTTGACTATCAAGTCATTACCACTGGTCAGTGGAATTAATCGGAAACCGGCGTGACAGTTTATATTTTGGTAAGATTGGTTACTTTATTACCTTCTATTTGAATGCAATGCAACTTACACGTGGGGAATTTTCCCATTTCTAATGTACAAGTCGAAACTACGCTATGGTCTACATATCAATGAACAATATTATGTATGAAGTGTCTTTTGAAACAGGAATGAAAATGAAGTTAAGGTAAAACAAAAACATTGTATGAAAAACATACAAAGCGATCCCTAAGACAATGATTATGCATGTCTTTAGATGCCTACATTTATCCGACCACCTATTTGGGCATATCTCCATTTTTCCTTTGTGGGCAGCAGCTCATCATAGAATAGCGTCTTGCGGCTCGAGCCCAGATGTCACCATGTGCTTTTGGAGGTAGAAGTTCTCATGTTTTATTTTCTTTCTTTTATTTTTTTTACCTAGTTCTTTTATTTAATTATTGGTCATATTTGTATAGCGAATATTATATTGTTGCTAATACATACTCCTACTGAATTGATCCGTGTGCTAAGCCAATAAGTGTTTGTTAGTGGGGGGAAAGAAACACCTGGAGAACAAGACACTCGATCTTAAGATATCTTCATAAAGCATATCAAAACAATGTGATTTTTTTTATCTTGGCGTTTCCTTCTTTTGACCAATAGGGAGCCTTGGGTGACCTATAGGCCTATTTGCATATTTTTAGAGACCTATCTCATGCAGCGTAATAATTGCGCCTCTTACCCAATATATCTCTAAAGGCGATTCTTCCTGCCCACCATAATGGCCCCACAGATGAGGCGGTGATACACCCGGTTTGTTTTCCTGCTGTGCCACCCGAACTCACCGTTGTATGTGATAACCCCACGTTTTAAGGTTAAGTTTGAGAAAGTTACATTGTTTTAGGCTAGAGGTCATACCGTAGTTGAACACACCGCAGACTACCAATAACTTAAACACTATAGTTTGAAGACATGGGCCGGCTGAGGTCCAAACGTGTGGATACAACATCAATGAGTGGACGTCGAAATAAGAGATGAACCAAAGCTCTCGAGGGAACGTTTACAACTCGTAATAACTGAAATGTAAACCTGTCTGATTTCAAGGAATTCCAGGTTCATTCGCCGACAGATAAATGAGATCTAAGCGAAACGTGTGGTCATTTGCGTGCTTCACTGACCGTTTGGCAATAAAGTTAAGTAGCCTACCGCTGCTCTGCTAGCGTGCACGTGTCTGTGCGCGGTCATTGTTATGACTCTCAGCCCCAATTTTCCAGCGAGTCATCCTCAGTGTATGTCAGAAACGCGGACTTGCGGAGTTAGTGCGCAAAGATTTTGACTTTGGCCTGCTGCTGCTGCTGTCGTTGACCCTAGAGTGATAAAGTATGATGACTGACTTCTAATAACGGTGGTTCATGATGTGCTGCTAGGGGCTTTCCATTGTGGGAAGCAGCCAGCTGGGCTCTGTCGTCAGATGGAAAATAAACGGTATTATCTAGGCTGCCTGGTTGAACGTCAAGTACTTGGTGTATTATTATCACCATTGTGACTGGCGTTTCACATGGCATCGGATTTCCAACCTGACCTTAACATGTGCAACAGTCTATTTATGTCAAAGTACAGGGAAGCCACCTTCCCTTGTTGGCTGTCTAGGCTTTCTAAATTGTTGTCATTAATGAAAACACTTGAGAAAAGTTTGGAAATGTCTGGTTTGAACATTTATATCGGAAAACTACACGTTTAATTGGCATATACATATACACAATTTACATTGTTTATCCTTTTTTGTTTGCCATCAAAGTTGAATGTAAACATATATTCTCTTTCATAGAATATAGAATGATAAAATACATCCTTAGAAATGTAGTAGGGCCTACTCTAAATAAATAAATACCAAGAGGTAACAAGAGCTGTAAATCGAATTGACTCAACCGGAGAGTAAATAACAACAACAAATATGAATCTATTGACCGAACGAAAGTTGCATAGCATCCTTTGTTTGAGAACATCCTCCTCCGCACTTATTGCCATATTTTCTCTGTGACATGTATTTGCTAATGGCAACACGTCACTTACTAACTGTGCTTGTTCAAATAATTATTTAGCAACCACAGTGAGTGGGAGTTATTGATAGGACATCAAAGGTGCTGGAAGACAGTCTGGTACTTGTCGAGGTCACTGAGAAGTTCTATGGTCTTCTACTATAGGGGTACTGAAGGTTGAGCTTGGATTACAATACTAGTTGGATGGTGCAGTCCAGAGTTAGAACTGCAGTTTAGCTGAAATTGTATTCTCACAGTCCTTGGAAATACAGCATGGTTTCTCAGCTTTCAACACAGCTGGGTTTCACTTTATAGAACTCAAGAGGCCATACACAAGATCAACCGTGAACTGTTAAACTTCCTTTGTTCATTAAGAAACATTGATGCGTCAATATGTTCTTGAAAAGTTCTTTCAATTGCCAACGCGGAGAGTGTCTTGTATGTGTTTTTGTGCGAGTGTGTGTGTGTCCGTGTATGTTAGTGCACACACATATTCCTCATTCCTGGCCATGCATGTGGCTATGAATGAGTGTGAACTGCAATGCCACCACCACATGGGCATCTAATCAGCTACATGGGATCATGGTGTTAGAAAGTTCATGCAAGAGAAAGACTTTGTTTGTTTGTTTGTGAGTACATAGCTCAGGTTGTGTAGGACTGGAGCCCTCATCTGGGGAAAGTTTATTTGTTTTTTAATAAAGGATGTGACACATGAAACACGAAACTAAATGACAGAATGTCGCCTTCTTGTCCCCAGGGTTGAGCTATTCTATCTGCCAGCAGACTCTGCTGTTTTCTGTTTTGTGGAGATGGTGATGAACATCCAATGTTAGTTTTGTTAGCCGCAATACTGAATAATTCCTCTCCTCAGTCAGTGCCATGAATGGCGCAAAGCATACGTTGCTGGCAGAGAGGACGCTCTGCAGACAATTGAGCCGCAGTACCGTGGTGTTAACCCCGGGAAACGAGGAGCGGACAATCCTTCTAATTGTCCCGGGCACTTGGTGAAGCTCTGAGGTCACAGAAGTGGTCCTGAATACGCAACTCTGTCTCTGAGGGAACCCAAGCCAGAAGTGTTCTTCTGCCCAATTTTCCTTTGGACAATGAGCCCACTAAAATGCAACTGCCTCCTTGGAGGATTCAAGTGGGGCATACTGTACACACATGATTACTGTTTCCCCTACCAACGTTTCTCTGTTATTTTGTGATTATTTATAATGGGTAGCGAGTATGTTAATGTATCCTCCCATGTTTGGGCTCCATCAATGGTGTTGTCATCATGAGAGATGGAAACAAGGACTTGAGAAGCCCCTTGTGAAGATAACAAAGTAAACAATAACTTTTACCTCTATCCCGAAGGAAGGCATTTGTTTTTCTTCTGTTTCACATCGTGACACAACTGTTTCTTCATTTAATTTGAATCTAGTGTTATAGATGACATGAGATGAATGTCAGATGATATAAACACACAACGTATGAAGCTGAGCTGTCCTCACTCTGCTCTAGATACGAGACCGAACTGGATCAGGCCCATTGAATACAGAGAGACCGGGCATCCACTGCTACCATGGAAGGTGCTGAATCAGAGATGAACATCTTATCCAATGGCAAAGGCCATGATCATGGAGAAGACATGTGTGTGCCTGTGAAGATCATATCCGAGGAAGATCAGTGAGTGTTGTCTCTGCTAAACGGAGCCCATTTGTGATTCTCACCGCTTGGCATTATTCTGTCTGCTTTCTAACTACTTCTGTAAATGGTACTACTTTAGCCACATTTACCCATATGTGGTATATAACATACAGTACAGCCAATGACTTTACTTTCAACTGAGCTTGAATGCAGACAGTTGTGGTGTGGTAGACCAGAAACAGCTAATGCGATACTATGGTCTAACGGCCATAAAGATAGTGTTTATTTGTCTTGTCATAAATGTTTGCATGTCCTTAACGACTCCGGCGATGATAACCCATGAATGGTTTGATGTTTTGGTGTGTTTTTAAATGCATGTTTGCCTTCTTTTTGTGCTTGCTAATTGCTGGATCAAATATTGCAAAGCAGAAATGGCACTCAAACTATCAGGTATGTCTTAGTTTCCATAATGTCTTTAAGAAACAATAAATCTAAGCATGTATTGTTAACCCACTGAAATTCCAGAATTTCCTTTATATCAAGAGCAGGCCCAAAGTAACGCAAAGAACCAACGAGTTAAATTCCTTCACCCCCAGGTTTGATAGCGAAGGTGGACATTTGGAGAGTGAAACTTTTTTGCCCAATGGAGATGGGAAAACCCCCGAAAGATTCACAGACGTAAGTATGGACGCAGATGTCTTTGGTCATTCGACAAAATCAACAAAATCCAAACCATATTTAAGATACTATGGCTGGTATTTTCTCTCTGCAGTTTGAGGGAAAGACCTCATTTGGCATGTCTGTGTTCAACCTTGGAAACGCCATCATGGGAAGTGGAATCCTGGGCCTGGCCTATGCAATGGCCAACACCGGTGTGCTCCTCTTCTTGTAAGTCTGACCTGCATGCTTAGGAACGCTCTTCTTTCGCTATGGTATCCATATGGTCAATCTGTATGGGCAATAGATGCATCGCTACGGTGTTCATAACGGACCAGATTTGGGCGTACCTTTTCCGGTCAGGTGGTCATGAGAACCGTGTTGGGACATAGTCAGGTTCATATCTTGTTCTCAGCCCGTCTGTCTCCACTTTCCTTATCATGTACAGGTCCCAGAAAGGCCATGGCCCAGAATAACCCTCAATCCAGACCAGACTCCCCTCTTTGCTCCCCAACCCCCAGCCACCAGCCCAGGCTGGAAACGTACAGCAGCAAAGAGCGTAGGGTAGCACTAGGCCTGACACCAGACCCCCTGGCCCTGGTTAGTGTAATGACACAAACCATTCAGAACCAGGCCAGGCCTTTCAAAGACTTCTTCCACAGTTCTCTTCTCTAAATATAGGAGGGAAAAATCCAGCACACGTTCAAATACCGTCCAGGTCTTCCAGGCTAGGAAAGACAGGGGCAGAAAAGGACAGGGAAAGTATCGTTGGAGCAATTGTATGAAATGGTGGGAATATATTTAGCCATTTGAGTCCAGGCGTAGGTTGGCAGTTTTACACACGGTTGCAGCAGCAGTGGGAAAAATCTCTCCATTGAGACATATTTGTTTAATACCTCTCAGGAAAGTGTCACCTGGGCATAAATATCACCTTGAGGTAATGGAGCAGCCTCCACCGCAATACGATAATGTAACATCTGAGATGAATGAAACACTGTCGACCAAATAGCAGTCCAGTGAATGAAACACTTGTGTCCCCGATGCTGGTTTTGCTTGGAAAGGTTCGCACCGCGGTGTCTGAAGGAAATGGTTTGAAGATTTGTTGGTGGTAGTTTTTTTGTGTTACTTTAACACAAAAATGTTGGATAACGTATTTATAATCCACGTGTTATATTTATATATACTTCAAAATCAAAAATTTGCTCTACCAACTCTGATAGTTATATATATATATATATATATATATATATATATATATATATATATATATATATATATAATATTATTATGCAAAAGAAAACGTACATATTAAAAAAATTATAAAAAAGAATCCTCTTAATCCGTCAAAGTGATTCATGATTGTTTGTGTTAGTTTGTGTTTGCTTAATAACCTCACTGGGAGCATAAGCAGCGTGTCTGACTTTATCTATCCACTGTATTACACTGGCCTTGAGCTTCTTGTAGTACTAATTGTGTATAAATTGCTGTGGAGTTATCTTTTTTTTCTGTCTGCATATGAGGTGGTCTGCGAAAGGTCTTAATAAAAATTTAGTTTATTGGTTCCTCTGGATGACATGTGAACCACTTCTACTTGTTCACATCAATCTACCATTTGCATGAACCAACCACATTTCTACGGAAGGCATTCATATCTTGTTTTAACAAAGCACTCCTCAAGAGTTTGGTCCATATAAATCTGAAGTGAAACCCAGCGATGGCTATACTGTGACCTATAATGAAAACCCTTCTCCTGTACTTTATACCAGGTTTTTGCTGACGGCAGTCGCAGTCCTCTCCTCCTACTCCATTCATCTGCTGCTAAAATCCTCTGGCATTGTCGGTAAGTTCACATCTTACTTTCTCTCATATTTATTTGTGTTTCTCCAGTTATTTGGAATTTCCGGGCAATATGACGCCACTGTTCCAAGTGTCCCGAGAGATTTTTTAAAAAATGTATTTCCAGGAATCCGGGCCTATGAACAACTTGGATACAGGGCTTTTGGAACTCCTGGAAAAATGGCAGCTGGAATCGCAATCACCCTGCAGAATATTGGTGGTAAGGGGAGAGAATGCATGGTAAAAAACCATCCACTTTGTCTGCATTTGTACAAGCATTTAACCTAAGCATCTGTGAATTCATAACCCTATAAAATATAATACAACTATCCCCTATTCACGATGAAGGATTCCCTCCCTTTCCATGAACTTATTTACTTATGTGGTCTTCCTGGAACATTTGATTTATAATGTCTGTGTTATCTGAGCATGATACTGATGGGAGTCTTTGTTGAAATGTCCTGGAAAGCAGCTGGCAAACAGCTTTCTCCCAGCGAGACTGAGATTATGACTTCTGGTAACCTTTTTACCTCTGCTAGAAATGTTTGTAGACTCTGTTTGATTGGCTGTTTGTTCTATTTAACGTGACCTTGTAACCTTAGGGAATCATAATCACTTGAACGTAACCTCTGTATTTCCATGTGCATAGTACATTTACATTGTCACTCTGTGTTTGTGTAAGCCCATTTCCCAATGTGTTCCGTCTCCCTGTTACAGCCATGTCCAGCTACCTGTATATTGTGAAGTCTGAACTTCCACTGGTCATCCAAGCTTTCCTGAAGATAGATCCCAGCTCTGAGTGAGTATCCTTATTGGTCTTTATCTTTATCTCCTCACACCGGCCCCCAGGAGCTCAGTAGCTCACCCGGTACAGGGGGCCCGCGGTCAAGGGGAAAAAAGTTGTAGGTCGCAGGTGTGACGCCATTGGGGGCGTGTTTGATTGATTTGGATTGGCCGAGTAGGTAGGCGGCCACGTTTTGGCCTTAGATGTTCAGGAATACACACCCACCAATCCCAGCCAATCCAACACTGGAGCTACACTGTGTTGCAACAGCCCCATGCGTCAGCCAAAGGCCCTGTGACAGCCGGGCTGCATATAGCCTGTCAGGACCCGCCTGGCCTGCTGCTAAAAACAAACCTCGTGCTGAAGACCTGGGGGGGGGGAAGGTACCAGCCCGACTCATAACCCACGCCGCGCGCCACCATTTTATCTATTTCCCACGGATCCGACCGTCAAAAAGACCAGGCTACTGTTCTCTACCAAGGGCTTTGTAGTCAGTGTTGTAACACGAGGGAGCCAGGTGGATGCGGTGCAACGCGATGCCAAGAGCCGGCGGTGCGCTAGGTGTCTCGCACCGTCTCAGGGTACACCGGTGATGTTTTATTGTGTTGCGTGGTCTGAGGAACGTTGCTTTCTCCTCTCCCCTCTCTTACCTTCTCTTCTGCCTCTGCTGCTTATCACTCTCTCTTCTAGCGCTGTCCCTTGGTCACACGTGCACAAACACACGCACACACACGCACACGCACACACCCACACACACACACACACACACGCACACACTTAAATAACAGCAACAGATGGCTGGTTATGCTGGTGCCAAACGCAGAGGTCAAGCGCAGACCACGCATGCCTCTCCCGTAACTGACAGAGGGGACCATTTGTAGCGGTCCCCGGGCGCCTCGCTATTCCCACCTAGGCCGCCGTCGGTAACACGGACGGGCTGGTTATGTGTGGATTAACAAGGGCAGGTGGATGTTACCGACGCTCCCATGAACCATCTGAACATGACCTCATCAACGTCACCATAGAGCCTTATGCAATGAACGATTGGCATTAGCCACAAGGCCTTCACATCATTGGGCTTGTTGGATCGGTAGTGTTCAGCGAGGCAGGTCCACCTGTCTATCTGCGGTGTAGGAGGGGCTTATTTAGTTGGAGTTGGGCTAGACAGCCAGAGAACTGGCGATCACGCAGATGCGTCGCTGATGAACAATGGTCACCTGGATTGGCCCACTAACCTACAGGCCTTCACATAGAGCTGAGGGGGCTTCCCCTCCCAAGAGACACAGCACATACACAATGCTAGACAGCTACTTTTAAACCAGGCAGGCGTTGTGCATGCCTGTCTATTTGGTTTGTGTCTCTGGTATGTCTGACAGTTCAGAAGCAGAGTGTGTCTCCTACCCCTATGTGTACCTCTATGGACGAGGTAAACAAATGTCTATTTTTTACTACTTTGGGGCTAAGGGGGTGGCGCCGAAACAACCTTTACCACTGTAAGCAAAACAGACACCTGTGTGTGGGCAACCTGCATGGGCAGACCGCTGTCAGACTCTGAATGTTGATGCCTGCATGAAATAGAACTGGAGGATCACATGTGTTATTCATTCATTCAACCTTTATTTACAGTTCTCTGAGGAATCAACGAGGGAGGTGGAGCCGGCTAGAGGTGAACTCAAAATGTTCTTCTGTCTTCCCCCTCCAGCTTGTGGTATATCAACGGAAACTACCTGGTCATGATCGTCTCCGTCAGCATCATCCTACCCCTGGCGCTGATGAAACAGCTCGGTGAGTAGCATCCGGACACTGGTACTGTTTAGCATTACTGGCCCTGTTTATTATCACTGGTTCTGTTGAGCACCACTGGTGCTCTTGACAACCACTGATCCTGTTTGGACCCACTGGTTCTGTTTAGCACTACAGGTTCTGTTTAGCACCACTGGTTCTGTTTAGCACCACTGGTCCTGTTTAGCATCACTGGTCCTGTGTAGCTCCACTGGTCCAGTTTACCTGTGGTGGAACTTTGGACCACGGCAATCATTTCTCTCTAAACTGTGGAAGAATAAAGCGTTAGCCGAACTTAGAGCAATTAGGCACATTTATTTTAGTTATAAACATATACATACATACAACAAACATGCAATAAACATACATTAAACATAGAATAATCCGAGGCCACGCATAGAATAATCCGAGGTCTCAGAAGGCTCTGTAAGGAGAAGTCTGCTGCATTTGCAAAAGCAATGACTTGTTCTACAGTGGAAGACAGGTCTCAGGATGCTGAGAACAGCTCTACTCCCCAATAAAACTACAGTATTGGTTAACCAGTTGGTAGTCAACGATTGATGGAACTCCTCAGGGGTGGACGTAGCCGTGCCTTATCAGTTGGAGCCCTTTCTCCTAAACCTCCCCGAGGGGGTCAGGAAACAAGCAAATACCGGTACCAAAAAAGGGCAGCTACAGAAATGGAATTTGAAAGTATATTTTTCCTATTAAACACCACCATTGGTTCTGTTTACCATCCAAAAAGGTTGTGCTTCGACACACTAACACACAAAAAACACAAACACACAAATACGCACACATCCCAAAGTAAGGTCAGGTCCCACAGGTTTGGAAAGCCAGGTGATTGTACTCAAGGCCCGACATGATAAGGACTGCTGTGTTTCTTCACCAGGCTATCTGGGCTACACCAGCGGATTCTCATTGAGCTGCATGGTCTTCTTTCTCACGGCGGTAAGACGGTTGCTCCACAGCTTGTCATCATTTCAGTAACATTGTCTTGAAGCATGTATCTTCGTAACTTAGCGTTGGTTTCCAGTCCCCCTGTCTCGACGTGGTAAGATATGAGAAAGGAAAGAGTCATATTTTCTTGAAGACATCGCAAAGGAAACGATGGAGACCAGTCAGAACATTCTGGTGTGAATTGGGCTTTCCACCCTATCACATACTGCTGTTTTTCGCCCCCTCCCACACTTTACTGAATGAGTCACTCTGGCTCTGCCAAGAAGACCAAGGGCTTTCATTCTGGTTAGGCTACGTTTCCTGTGTTTCTGTCTCGCACTCTTTACTTTACCAGCTTCTAACAGGCCCCCCTCCCTCCCTTTACCTTTGGCTTGCAGGTGATCTACAAGAAGTTCCAGATCCCCTGCCCATTTGAGGAGTTTATGGCCAACGCGACCTCAGAGCACCTCAACATCTCCAACAGCGTCAGCCACGACTTCCACAGCGGCGCCGAAGTGGAATGTGCCCCCCGCATGATGACCATCAACTCACAGGTACGCTCACCTCATCTCCCTTCCCAGAAGTCCCTGTTTTGTAGTTCCTCCTGGTTCCTCCCCAGCTGTGAATTGGGGCGGACTTGGCTTGTAAAGACCATCCGGTTTACTGTGTGTGTGTGCTGCGGGGGAATTCCAACCAATGACTACAGCTTACACACACACACTTAATCTTTTTGGTATGTGACTTGTCTGGTCTTGGAAAGGGATTGGGGACTGGAAAGGGATTGTCGGATTGGGATTGTCAGATACAATTTTTAAATAAAAGCCTCCTTTGAAGTGGCTCCAAGGTATGAAGACTGAGACGAATGCTCACCCACACGAGGAAACGGAAAGTGAGATGTCTTTGATGGCAGCACATATCCAACATAAATGGATGGTCTCAGCTATGAACTGTATTATAACATATTTCTGTATGTTATGGATGCACTGTATGGATGGATGGCTGTCATGGATATAGTGATTTAGATACATCATATTCCAAGCATTGTATCTTATTTTAGCTGCTGGATGCAAGGTTGCACTGCAGTAGAAACAGTAATTTATTCTCCTCCTCTCCCTCCTTCTCCGTCTCCTCCTTCTAACTCTCCTCCTCCCCCTCCTCCTCTTCCTCCCCCTTCCTCCTCCTCCTGCTCCTCCACCCACCTCCTTCGGGGTAATCACTTTTGAACATGTAGCAGAATGCATATTTAGTCCAGCGAGTTGATTTGTCCGTCGGGTTGGTATATTACAGACAGCGTACACCATCCCTATCCTGGCCTTCGCCTTCGTGTGTCACCCGGAGGTCCTGCCCATCTACACCGAGCTCCGCAAGTGAGGGGGGCTGCAACTCACCGATTAAAACCACTGCAGAGCACAGCAGCACCGCTAACCCTGACCCCTTTTCTGTTCACAGCCCAACCAAGAAAAGGATGCAACAGGTGTCCAACATCTCCATTCTGGTCATGTACACAATGTACTTCCTGGCTGCTCTGTTCGGCTACCTGACCTTCTACGGTGGGAACAGCTTTCTCCCTATCCTCCCCTCCTCCCACCTCTTCATCGTCCTCCTCCTACCCCTCCTCTGCCTCCTCCCACCCGCTTCTCCACCGCCTCCTTCTCCTCCCCCCTCCGCCTACTTCCTCCTCCAAATTGAGCACCCCCTTGCAACCCTTCTATCTCCCAAAACCTCCTCCTCCTCTCCCCTCCACCTCTTTTCCCCCTCGTCCTCCTCTCCCCTTCCCCTCTTCCACCCTCCTCCTCCTCCCCCTTGCCCTCTCTTACCCCCTCCTCCTCTCCCCGCCCTCTCTTCCTCCCCCTCCTCTTCTATATGTGGAAGGAAGGACAAGCAGGGAGCAGAGTCCATTCTCCCTCTAGTGGTCATTCTGTGGTATCGCTCCACCGGTCTCATAGGTGTGTCCTTCTCTTCCCGTTTCAACAGGGAACGTAGAGCCGGAGCTACTGCACACCTACAGCCGGATTGACCCCTATGACACGCTCATCCTGTGCGTCAGAGTGGCGGTGCTCACGGCCGTCACACTCACCGTCCCCATTGTCCTCTTCCCAGTGAGTCACGCTCCCCTGTCTCTTGATGGGGAAATGGATTCAACCTCGATAGCGAAACAGCTTATAACATTGAACTGTATCCAGTTGAGATCACAAGGGCAGGGAGATGAAGACATGTAATATAATATGACGTTTTTGTTGTCTTCTATCATGGAAAGTCTTTTTAGTTTTCTGACTGTTGAAACCTGTAAAGTGCAGTATCAGAGCAAAGTAATAGTATTTTTGAATTTCAGCAAGCCGAATAGGCTCCAGTCCTAAGCGAGCAGAAAAACCACTCCATCTGCACTCCATTTGCTTTTCTCCTTTAAATATTATGATTCTATTTCCTTTTTGGTGCTACCAGCTCCCCTCATGATAGATCACAGAACTAGCCCTGTTTGCAGATCTTTCCCCTGATCTCATGGAATCGTCTTGTACTCAGGTGCGGAGAGCCATCCAGCAGATGCTGTTCCCCACCAAGGCCTTCAACTGGCTGCGGCACACCGCCATCGCAATGGTGCTCCTAACCGTCATCAACCTGCTGGTCATCTTCGCCCCAAACATCCTGGACATCTTCGGCATCATCGGTCAGTACGCTACCAAAGCTCCAAGACCAAAGGGTTATTCTGTGTAAAACCGTTAACGTTAATGATCACAAGAAACAATCAATGTATTAGTGTATATACTGTCTATTGTTAGTTGGTATGTGCTGTAAGTCGTACGGTCAACCATCTCATCAGCAGTATTGACTTGATTAAAATAAGAAGGTTAATCAACTGTTAAACAAACCCAGAAAAGTGAGCAAATAATTAGCCAGCAAATATTAGAAACGTTGAAGCACATTAAAGGTCCCATGACATGCTATTTTATGTATTCTTTAATATAGGTATTAGTGGGCAACTAACACAGTATTCAAAGACGTTCCCTAAATTCAGCCGTGGTGCAGAGTTACAGCCACTCCGAGCCAGTCGCACATTGAGCTTCCCCCAAATGCGCTGTTTCGGTGGGCGTGTCAAGGAGGAGGGTGGGGGTGTGGCCCTGAGCAGCTTGCAGCCACCATGCGCTCTGTTTACAGTGGATGTATCGCAATGGCGAGCCGCACACAGCCTTTAGCCGTGTTCTGTAAATATTCTAGAACACACGGGAGTCCTGGAGCTCTATATCTAAATATTATCATATAGCCTACACAGATATCTATATCATATAATATATATTATCACGGCCAAAAGCTGTGTGAGCTGATATTATGAATCTCAAACGACCGCGTTGGGTTCTCCGACGTTCCTGGTTCTTCAACGTCCACATCAATGTGAATACACACACTGTAACGCAAGTGTTTCTTGTCGGTTCTTTGACGTGTCTTGTATTTCCACAACGAGACTGTCGTGGGGGTTATCTGAGCCATGGTTGAGAAGGAATTGGGGGAAAGGAACTTTGATTTGACTCGCTGAAGTACATGAACTGCGACATGCCGCCGGTTGCCGCGAGGCACCATCGCCCGGCAGCGGGCAGCCGGCAGCAGGCAGCGCGCGGTTCAGTCGACTTCAGGTTGATGTGAAAGTGGAAGAACCAGAGACGTCGCAGAACCCGACAAAGTCGTTTGTGATTCATAATATCGTCTGGAGGCGCACACAATATGTTATATGATATAGATATCTATGTATATGATATTATTTAGATATAGAGCTCCAGGACTGTAACGCAAGTGTTGTACACTTCCTTGTTATTTGGATAACCGTTCTGCTGTTGGTGTGACGTCGGACTCTCGTATCTGGTATTTCTACAACGAGACTCGTATTGGGGGTTATCTCAGCCAAGGTTGAGAATGAATTGGGGGAAGGAACTTTGGCTTTGACTCCCTCAAGAACATGAACCACGACAAGGAGGAGAAAGGGATCTTTGCCGGGCAGCGCTTATGCACCTCCGCCTCCGGCGGTGGTCCCTCAGCGGGGCTCAAGCGGGAGACATTCGCCGCCAACAATCCCTTTCTCCTCCATGTCGTGGTTCATGTTCTTGAGGGAGTCAAAGCCAAAGTTCCTTCCCCCCAATTCATTCTCAACCTTGGCTGAGATAACCCCCAATACGAGTCTCGTTGTAGAAATACCAGACGTGTTATGCGCCATCACACCAACAGCAGAACGGTTATCCAAATAACAAGGAAGTGTACAACACTTGCGTTACAGTCCTGGAGCTCTATATCTAAATAATATCATATAATACATAGATATCTATATCATATAACATATTGTGTGCGCCTCCAGACGATATTATGAATCACAAACGACTTTGTCGGGTTCTGCGACGTCTCTGGTTCTTCCACATCAACCTGAAGTCGACTGAACCGCGCGCTGCCTGCGGCCGGCTGCCCGCTGCCGGGCGATGGTGCCTCGCGGCAACCGGCGGCATGTCGCAGTTCATGTACTTCAGCGAGTCAAACCAAAGTTCCTTTCCCCCAATTCCTTCTCAACCATGGCTTAGATAACCCCCACGACAGTCTCGTTGTGGAAATACAAGACACGTCAAAGAACCGACAAGAAACACTTGCGTTACAGTGTGTGTATTCACACACACACACACACACACACACACACACACACACACACACACACACACACACACACACACACACACACACACACACACACACGCACACACATGTGGCGCTCGCACGGTCGAGTCTCATTGGCGGGCCAACGTCTCTGGGCGGGCCAGGCAGAGTAAGGGGAGGAGCTGAGATTCCTCATGACGTCATGAGCACAGATTTCCAAATCGGCGCGCTTGAGCCTCCGTTTTTTCAAAGGCGAGCAGAACAGCTAGTGCTCGTTTGACACCAAACGCAAGTTTTAGCCACTGGGGGACCATAGGCAGGCTAGGGGAACTCATATTTATGTTAGAAAACCTCATAAATTGAGATTTTCATGTCATGGGACCTTTAAGGTCAACTCTTGTGAATAAAATAGTCAGACGATAGAGCCCACTGCCACTGTGTCTATACATCTCGTGTAAATCAAATGTAAGAAGAGGTGCCCGCTAGTGATTCGATCCAACAAACATGGAACTTGAGTAAACAGCTGCGTTAGACTCTGTCCTCAACATCAAGGCTGTTGTTTCCCCAGTTTGAGGTTGAATTTTCAGGTTCAGGGACATTCAACCATAGTTACAGAGCAACAGCAGATAATTGGACACACACACTCTCTTTAATGATATGGACACACACACACACACACACACACACACACACACACACACACACACACACACACACACACACACACACACACACACACACACACACACACACACACACACACACAGGGGGGCTTTGCAAATATTGACTGAAAAAAATATTGACACATGCATGAGTAAAGAACGTACACACCAGTGCTATGTTGCTCATTATTGTTATTGTTCGTTATTCCCATTTGTAATATTGACCGTGAGTTGATTTGTGATCTAAACCTATTGCCCTTCATCCTCTCTCTCCCCTCCTCTCTGTCTCCAGGCGCCACGTCAGCCCCCTGCCTCATCTTCATCTTCCCGGCTATTTTCTACATCCGCATCGTTCCTACGGATCAGGAGCCCATGAACTCCCGTCCTAAGATACAGGTGAGCAGCTCCCCTTCTATGTTGACAAAATATAACCTGCAGGCTCCAGGAAGATCTGATCTGTTGATTGAATTGAAGAGCATGTGGGTCCCTAGTCCCACGCTAGGCCACCATAACAAAGTGAATGGGTGATGGAGGAAACACACTGAGCTCTGTAAATAATACAGTGTGGCGTGGGCTGGGGAGTGGGACGGAGCCGTGAGGGAGTGCCACTACCACGCCAAAAGGTTAGTGGACCGGACGGGTGTCTCCAAGCTCCCTGTAGGCATCTCCAGCAGGGTGTGATAGCATACCTGTCCCTCAAGGACTTGTATCTGAACTCACTGCAAGTCGCTTTGCATAAAAAGGCCTCAATTGTAGACTAGCTTGTGGAGAATCCATGGAGGTCGCTTGGAATTCAAACTCTTCTGCGTTCATCTGTCCTGAAAAAAAACAACAGCAGCAACCTTAAATAAAATCATTAAGTTGCAATGACTTTCAATGATCTGATTGGATATTTCTGTTCCTTCATGTGCTGAGGATGAGAGGTTATGTGTGTCCTTTTCCAGGCCGCCTGCTTCGCCGCCCTGGGCGTCTCCTTCATGATCATGAGCATGAGCTTCATCATCCACGACTGGACAACGGGAGCCGGACACTCGGCAGGTGGACATTAGAGGCTTCTCCTCTTCCTCCTCCTCCTCCTCCTCCTCCTTCTCCTCCTCCTGCTTGCTACGGTTTGGGAACCCCAACAACACCTCTGTTTGCAGTGCAGGCAAGCCCATCTGCTGTGTGTGGGCACACTGACTCACAAAGTCGCCGGCTGGGGTAATTAAAAGGACTGGAATCACACCGGGGCGTGATCGCTGAATGAAGAGTTTGACTGTTAGGTCACACATGTTTCGTTGGACTTGTTACCATAAAACATTGTCATTTTAATAATGTTTCTGTAATGTAGTATTATCTATTTGGACCGGGGGAGGAGGGGAGATCATGCCAAAGTATTGGGATTATGCAGGGTATGATTAGTCTGTGAATTTATTAAGTTATGTTGATTACAGTTTGAATGGATCCACTATCCACTGAGAATGAAAAGGTATACACTCACTGTAACCATAAAGTGTAGTGCAATGGTTGTGGAGCACAGCAAGAGTGTCACAGATCCACCCTCTTCATTCTTCCTTTGAATGCGCACAACATACATGATACCTCCCACAACAACACCCCAAATCCTCCGGTCCCCCTCTCTGCAAACACAAAGCGTGCACACAGTGTGCATCCCTCCACATATATTATGTTTCAAAAGTTCTCCCAGGCCATTACCTGCTGAGTCATCTTTATTTATCTTAAGCAAACATCACATTGGGGGCCATGGCCTCTTCCATGGATTAAAGACAGCCACCAGAAATGGGGATATTTTTGTAGACTGTAGACTTAGATTGGAGCGTGAGGCATACCACATACGACTATAAAACTTTGTGTTCATAATATGAAATACCATTGCCCCCTTTGTGGAGAGCTGCAGTATATGTTGTCCATGGTCAACGTACTAGCTTAACTGCTAGCTGGTTCAGTTGTGGTTGTTCGGGTTGTGAGCGTACCAGGATCACCAGGAAATTCAGGATTCCACAGGGCATCATTGGATGTCTTTTCTTTGTAAATACAAAGTTAGTATGAAGAAATGAGACAGAAATCTATTGTTCAATTTGGGCATTGATGAAGCCTTTCCAGTATAAATGCACCGCTGCCCATGGCTGGCCATTACACATGGCTGGGGTTTGGAGAGCAAAGCCCGTCCTAGAAAAACAACTGTATTTGTGCGTAACTCAAAGGTTTGCCAGTTTCTGGTTGTGGGATGACGTATTCAGAAGCCTTCTAGGCTTACCATCTGGTGCCTTTCAGGGCAGAGGGTGGTACCCATGGCACCCATATTGCAAATGAATAAAAGTGTATATTTATTTAACTGCTATACGTTATAATGTTTGTTTAGTTTTCTAATTTAACAAATGGGTTTGAGAACAGTATAATCTACTGATGAACTACTGCTGCTGATTTTAATAACAATTTGTACCAATCCGTTAATGTTAGGATAACGAAGTGACTTGTAGTTTGTTTTCTTATGTTTTCTATTAAATCACAGGAAAAAGACATGCCTTATCAAATTGATACATTTTATTTGGGATATAATAATTTTCTTGGAAAATGCGTCATTCTAATCATGAATTAGGTAAAAGTGCCACGTTGCATTGTTGCATGTTCACTGTTTTGTTTTGTGGTATTTTTATATTCAGCATTTATATTGTTTGTGGTAATACACACTTATTCTATTGAGGTTAATGTAGATCGCTTGATTTAGCCTGATGTTATGTACTCTGAAGTTATTGGGCTTTGACTTTCAGATGAGAAAGACTTACTTTTTGGCTGATGCAAAATACTAAATATTTGTTACACATTCAATTGGATTTTAGATTGATTCAAATTCCAACTATCATTCAGACAACATGTTATTATTTTAATAATTAAATGATCAATTTTCTGGGACTAATGACCTTTGAGTATTGTGTCGAACTCGTCCTAAAATTCCTATTGCTAAAACGTAATGGGTCCTTTTTGATGTGGTTGTGATTTGTGCCACTAACCTATATTATGTATTATAACATTTTTTTCTTTTGTCCATTTGTTGATTTAGGCTAATGATTGATTTATTATTACTATTATGAAAGCAATGTTATGAAAGCAATGTTGATGTATGGCCTCTCATCCTCTCATCCTTTCCACTACTTCACTAGATATAACGTTTTCACACATATTTAAAGAAAAACACAGCATTCTTCACCATCTGGTTAAGGACCTTGCCTGCTACAACCTAACTAATGGTTTGCAAAGCCTTTCTTGAACTACATATCCCTCAAACAATATCTTCAATAGTCACATCTTGTTTGATTTGTAAGGACTGTGAAACTACTAGAGATATATGTATTTTGGAGGGAAAGAGGAAGCTATATAAATAATGTATATAAATGCAAAACATTTATATTTGTGATGCATATTTAGCTTGTAAATGTAAATAGCAGGTTGGTTTTAGATTGCCAATTAAACAATTGTAGATGTTTTTGTAATTGTGTCTCCATTATTGTTTTTCATCAATTTCAATGTATTATAATTTGTGATAACTTGAGTTATTTCCCGATCTCCAATATCCACCACACCTGCATACTCACAAAGATACTTAAATTCATGATAATGTGTTGATTAATATCAATCGTTTTTCTCACAATTATCTTCATCTGCTCACCCAATGAAATCAACCACGGCTGGTTAACATTCACTAAACATTAACATGACCTCTTAGAGACTTGTGTCCCCTATCTTTCTGTTTATGCCCCATGAGCCAACAGGTATCAAACAGCATAAATAAAAATAGTCAACAGCTTGTCAGAATTTCTGATTAACCTATGATTATGAAGAGATTAGAAGAGATTTTACAGCCAACTTCAGTGATTTTTTGTGAGCATTCAAGTATTTGAATACAGTTTGAATGGGCGATGCTTTAATCCACATATTGATAGGTCTTCAAACTAGACTATCTTTCAATGAAGTTTCAATCACAATCTAGTTAATTAAAGCCTTTTTCAAGCCGACCAATAGGGCATATAAAGATATATGGCATATAAAGATCATTAAAACGCTTGTTTGTAATTTATGGAAAATGTATGGTCATATTCAGAAAAAACATGATGTTTCATTCCATTTGGGGGCAGTCTTTATCTTTTTAAGATACACCTATTAAACATGACTGCACTTTGCAAATTTACGTATCAATTATGCATCTGATCAAATACATCCTGACCCAAAGCCTACACCCCCCATAATGAGTGAAATGTATGCTACTTGCAGACCGATCAAAAAGCCTTAATTTTACAAATAAAGGAAACGTTATACGATCACTCAAACTAAATAGGCTAAAGCAAGATTATCTCAAACTGAACCACTGGCAGCTACCGATCGGCTGCCCACACTTTAAATCCCCCCCCCCCCCCCCCCGTGGCACCAGCACTGGCCAGTGTCCACAGGTCCCTCAATCACACCAGATCAACTCATAACACTAGAAAAAAAAAAGTGATTATTGCGCCGTCTTGTGTCACTTCAAGGGTAGTTGCAAGAAACTTGCAACTAATACCTGCTTTATACTCAGAGACTGCAGTGGCGAGATTACGTAGCCCACCGGATGATTTGATCAGGCCGATAAGTGAGACCGTTCTTCAGAAGGAGACGTTGAAGGACCACCGTCCTGCTCCCAGTATCACCTGCCGTCCCACTGTCGAAATGGACCAGAACACACGCCGCCTGCAATGTCTGCCATGTAGCTCGGACATCAAATGACTCCGGACGTTTCCAGCACTGGGGTTGGACTGAAAGAACTGAACAACCTGACTTCATGCTCCGGACTGGCACGGGATGCGCAGTGGTATTGAAATTTGACATTCTGTTCGCACCGTTTAAATCTTTTCTTTTCAAAATCGGTCGGTGGACGCGTTTTTTTTTACAGCACTATGGGATGTACGGTGAGCTCCGAAGATAAATCTGCTGCGGAGAGATCCAAAATGATTGATAAAAACCTTCGGGAGGACGGGGAGAAGGCTGCTAGGGAAGTCAAACTGCTGCTTTTGGGTAAGGATCAATATGTGAAGACAACCGACCCTCTGGTCTGAAAATAACATAGAGACACAAGCATTGTATTTAAGATATCATATTAGTACCTCAGGACAAGTGGGGTCGTGGATTGTACACCCATTCAGTTCCCCCAGCATCTCTTTATTTGCGAAATAATACAATGTTTATCGTACCCTCCCTCGCAATAAATCGAATAATGCAATGTGTATCTTAATAACCGCCATAGCAAGATGTCAAAGATCAAATCAAACAATGTTTATCTTGCTTTGAGAACACAAACTTAAATGAGACCTAACAAAATTATATATGTCCCCCCAATTTCAAGACAATAAATCAAACAATGTCATGTTTCCATGTTTGGATTCATAGATTTAATAGATTGTATTTATTATGCTGAGTAGGCAGTAGGCAACGCACGCACGCTGGCACACACTCACACAGACACTCTCAATCAATATCTCTCTCTCTCTCTCTCTCACACACACACACACACACACACACACACACACACACACACACACACACACACACACACACACACACACACACACACACACACACACACACACACACACACACACACACACACACACACACTCACTCAGTCACTCAGGCACACACAAACACACATGCACACATCTCAGACACTGGTACACAGACACAGTGACATACCCCTATATTACTGTTGGCCATAGTACTTAATGCGACTTGGTTATAGTGATTATCATCAGCTGTTTACTGTCCTCCCAGCTTTTAATGGTGATGTTGCCATGACAAAAGTCATTCTGGAAGACAGTCAGGAAAAGAAGTAATCTATCTCTCTCTCTCTCTGTCTCTGTCTCTGTCTCTGTCTCTGTCTCTCTCTCTCTCTCTCTCTCTCTCTCTCTCTCTCTCTCTCTCTCTCTCTCTCTCTCTCTCTCTCTCTCTCTCTCTCTCTCTCTCTCTCTCTCTCTCTCTCTCTCTCTCTCTCTCTCTCTCTCTCTCTCGCTCCCTAATGAGTAGGACCCTAATGAGTAGGTTTTTCTTCGGTAATAACCTTTTGATATTCCTGCTGACATACGAGCGGGGTTAGGAAGTGAGTCAGTATGGGCTTCCAATGAGACAGATGACTCCTGCACTCCCTAAAGCCTCCTTAGTTTAAATGATGTATTTCTGCAGCCTCGCGACTGACATCCACCCACCTGCACCTCAGACGTGACTCAAAGCCCTTCCACAGGATAACTATACCAATCCGCAAGTGATGCGCTCCGAGCCACCCACAGGCCGGACCGCTGCACTTGGGCCAAATTAGTCACGCCTTTAAGACACATAGGCGAGAACAATTAGCGTCTTCTTCAGTATGCTGAGGCTGGAATGTCTGCTCTATGCCGGATTTCTGACTTGATTTAAGTGCTGCATCATCTCATCCGATGCTTTTCCTAGGGTTTGGGGGGAGATGTGAATGACGTGAGGAAATGAATGTGTTTTAATGGCGTAGATCAGAAGTACTGGCCTTGTATGCGTGTAGATGACAGACCGTATGTACCAGGAAACGTATGCCTGCTTGATTGTGTTGGGGAGAGAAACACACTGGGAGTTGGTTCTATATATTGCTTCACGGAAATTGCTCGAGTCTGACACCTTGCCACAGTGTGAACTTTGGGGTCGTCAGATGTGAAAGCGTTGAGTGGATTCAACGAGACGTGGAGACTACATTTATATAGGAATAGTCTCCTGTTTGGACTTCAAGTACGGTCATGTACTGTCAAAGTGGATGAAAGCAAAAGGCTTTTGCGCATTTTCCCATGGGTAGAGAGTGGATTTGGTCCCCGATGTAATGTCTATTCCAGTGGGATGAGATCCTCACCATTTAATTTACAGAAGAAACCACCTTAATTATTTGATTTTCTTCGGGTGTCTTTTCACATCAGTATGCGTATAAATTAGGAATGCTGCCATGCTATTAATGAGCTTGCAGTCAGGTTATAGCAGAAGGTAATTATAATGTGGTTGGGCCCATTGTGTGATGTATTTCAGTGACTTGGTGCTAACTTGGAGTCACTTGTGATAATAGCGAACCTGTAATTGATTTTGATGTCATTAATTTAAGCTCCAGATAATAAACTATTCTTAGAGCGAGTGAATTCATATTAAGCCATGAGGCAGAATGTGATTTATGCTGCTTCTCCTTGGATGGATTCATGGAAATGTGAGGCTAGGATCCAGGCTTGTATGATAATAATATTAATCACTGTTTCTCCTTGGTAATGTTGTTAGAAATCGGATGCATTCCCCCTTCTTCCCCATATAATCTGGTGCAGTCCATGTTTGTATCCAGCAAAACATTCATCAGAGCTTATCTTTTGAACCATGTGTGAACCAATGATGTAACCAATAAATAAGACAACACCCTTGGGGGAAGATGTTTCTGAAATGTTCAGGAATGCACATGGAAACTCATAACATTCTAATCACACTGGTGTATGCGTGTTGCTTTGTTGAGGATGACCTGCGTTATCTTGTAGAAACACTCGTCATAAACACTATTCATTTAAGGAGGATGATATGGGGTATACTCCCACACAGGGCTGGGATGAAGCTGTGGGAAATGTGTTAAAGGAAATACGGGCCACATCTGGCTTGTTTGGCTGGAAATAACATATTTCATAATTCATAATTCATAGTATACGCTTTGTGTTTGATGGATGGGATGGGGCGTGGAATTTGTGAAATGTGTTTGAGGATATAGATCTATATTATATATAGATCTATATATAATATAGATCTATATATAATATAGATCTATATATAATATAGATCTATAGATAATATAGATCTATATTATATATAGATCTATATATAATATAGATCTATATATAATATAGATCTATATATAATTAGATCTATATATAATATAGATATATATAGTAGCTTCAATTATCCATTGACAGCTTAATTTATCTATACGTATGTATAATATATATATATATAATTTAGGCATTTTATACATGCATAATGTGTAGCCTTATTATTAATTACGCTGTAAATGAATACACGAAGCTGCTATATATATATACACACACACACATATATATATATATATATATATATATATATATATATAAATATGTATATATGTATATATATATATATGTATATATATATATATACATAAATATTTATATATCCTTATATAACACATTTTACACAGCCTCATCCCAGCCGTCACATACAGAGTACGACAGTACGTTCCGTACTATGAATTATGAAATTAACTGAATGACGTTATTTCCCGCCTCACAAGCAAGATGTGGTCTTCCAGGCTGTTAGCGGCTGAGTGCATAAGTTGAGCTGGAATTTAATGTAACGGACGTGTCAGGCTGACATTACACTAACACTGGTGTGACTCGCTCCCCTGGAGGGAAAGGCTTTCTACCTGCACAACTTGCTCTATGTGTTGAGCTCCTGCATGCCTTTATATGAGAACAGACACTGGATTGGCTGCGGCCCCGCCCATTTCATCTGGAAGACCCAATCAACGCATCCGTATTTCACAGGTTATCAGATATATGTTATCCCCAGTGTACAATAGAGGAAAGCCTATCTGAGCCCAGTTCAGAGACACACCACCAACACTGGCATATGGTACCGAAACAAGCCTGTCTCAGCGTGTACACTGGTGTGTTCGATGACCACTGTGTTTGTGTGTGTGTGTGTGTGTGTGTGTGTGTGTGTGTGTGTGTGTGTGTGTGTGTGTGTGTGTGTGTGTGTGTGTGTGTGTGTGTGTGTGTGTGTGTGTGTGTGCGCGTGTGTGTGCGTGTTGTAGCTAATGTGGCAAGTGGTGATGGCGTGGCCCTTGTTTCCATAGCGCTGAGCCGCCATCTCCTTCTGCGGGGCAGCCGTTCTCTATCCCGCTCACACTTGTAAATGTCAATTTAAAATGGCGTTCAGGTTTTTTGACCTTTTGAGCAAAGTCCCCCCAGAGAAAAGTGAAGTCATGCTTCGATCATAACGATGCACCGCTGCTGTGTCGGTTCTGTTCTGCTCTGCTCGGACTCACACTTAAACTGTCCCCTTTGGGTTCCATGAACTTTACAAAACAAAACCACCATTGATTGTCCTGTGATAAATCTTACTCTTAGTTAGTGCTTACTTCAGTTCAAACAATAATAGATATAAAGACCAGAATAATATCGTTTTATGAAGACTAGGGGTAATGTATCACAGTAGCTTGTAGGCCTACTGGTAGATGAATGGGAATATTGGAACTTGACTGGTCAAATCTTTCTTGGTTGTTTCTTGGCTGCGGTCTATGGCTCAGAATAATTCTGTCCAATCTGCTCCATTTTATTTAACCCTTTTTCAAAAAATGTATTGAAACAAGAAAAACATGATCTGCTGATCCACTGAGCATAAGTGCTTGATGATTGTAAATGGGCATTTAATACATAATTTCAGGGGCGTACAACGGTTTGAGTTTAGCCTCGTTGGCAATGCCTCTCTCTAACCCCATGTGGTCCCAAACGTGAAAGGGTGCCTTCCAAGTCTGATGACCTACTTTCAGCACATCTCTTCCGTTGCAGGGTTTTAAACCACCCCCCCCCCCACCCCCCTCCTTCACTCCATCTTCTCACTAGTGGCTTACAATGGCACACCTGTGCTTGCTATCCTCTGCTTGGCGGTTACCAGTTTACTAACTCGCCAAATTGAGTTCATCTGAGTGTTATGATTCGCGAATAAGGGGTTATTTTTAGCTTGCCGTGTCTATTCGGGTCATGTTGTCTGGGGATTGTTGCCATCTGCAGAAGAAGGCGGGAAGATGGAGATTGACTGCAAATCAGACAGCGGCTATCCTACGAACTATCTCCTGCTTACGTTTCTGGTGTGAGACCAACTGTGCAGTAGAAACACTCAGGAGTTTGTTTATGAGTGTTGAGGCAGTCTTTAGGCAGTGTGCGGCAAGCATGCGTCTTAATGCAAATTTGAAATTGGTTCCTTTATGGTAAAAAAAAATGATGCATGGAGGTGGCATAATTGATGACTTCAGGCGTTTCTTCAGATAATGTAATCCAATAGGAAAATCAAAGTGTATCTCTCACATTCAGATCCCTTTCAGAGCGTGGGACCCTCAACCTTGCCCAGCTCATCATGGGGAAAGGGTTGTGACATCCCTTATTCTATAAATAATGTCTCCACCACTTTCTGTTGCTCAGCCGGCTGCCTCTGAATGGGCCTAGAGCTGTAAATAGCGATAGCGACGTCATTGATGTGTGTTTTGGTCAGTGTCACAAAGTCCTCCAGGAGGTTTTAACCTTCTCAATGACCGTGGTTGTCAGCTTGAAGGGAAGAAGTCTTGACACCCGGACGGTGGAGGTGACAAGTCAAGACCGACCCTGGGGGATGGGCTGACAGCTGATGTAGAGGGAGGAGGAGGCTCAGTCACAACACGACCAAAAAAATGGATGACTGCAAGATAGATTTGGAGCATTTAGTGTTGATTATTCATTTCAGGCGATGACTTATTTTGTGTCATGTTGTTACAAGATATAACAGAAGGACCCCAAACAACAACAAAAAAACGAAGGAAAAAAAACCATTTGATGGACTTCCTATTGTATTCTCTCCTCACTTTTAAATATTTTACAATTTGGGAATCCCACCTGTGTCACAATACCACAGGAGCATCTAACTGTCCTAACTCGTTATGCTCACCCAGCCCCCAGTGCCCTGCATGGATTACTTTCTAACTGGTAGTTGTGGAAATGATGTTACCGCAGCTTTCCCAGCTAATTCCTGGGAAGTCAGAGGCAATTCAATCCAGAGCTCAGGGGCTACTGGGTTGATATAAATGGAACATAATAAATGGTTAGCTGGCCTCCCTTGGCAAGTGAGACCCCCTGAGGGCACTGTGTGCTAGCTTATCCCACATGACCAATCTCCAGCTAACTTACCACACCTCTGACCAATCATTAGCTTGCTAGCTAGTAGCCACCCAACTGACCAATCACTAGCGAGCTAATTGCACACCTCACCAATCAAAAGCTAGCTCACCAAACTACTGAGCAGTCTGCAGCTAGTTCATTCAAAAATTTGACATGTACATTATCTCTACATAACATACTGGATTCATCTTATTTCCACAACTAGACTCAAGACTCAAGCACTCACGCTCCTTGAAAAGCCAAGTCAATAAAATCAATACTACATCCAGTCATGTCAACTAATTTCGAAGAGTAGTACTTGGCCGATCGTTTTTGATAATGAAGTGGCATCCTTGGCCCCTGCTCATGTCTGCTATCCTAATAACTGATTCCACGTGTCTGCCATGCGGGTGGGCCTAATGATTAGATGTCCACAGGTGCACCTTGGGATTAATTAAAACATTGATCCGGGCCCATTAGTTTCATCACACATTAATCACGTCATGTCACTTTCACGTAGCATAGCATCTTCATTAAAACAGAACAGCACCAGCTGTAGCCCTGCAACCCACAAATGAAAGGTAATTGGATTCACATACATTCCCAGTTCGTCAGCGCTCTGTGTTCAGTGGACAGTCAATACGATCAATGTCACCTTTGGCTCCTCAGAGAGCTTGATCCTAGATCCTGAATGAGGAAGAAATTCTTACCATTAAAGGAAGTTCAAGGAGAGACATTGTATTGTGAGCCGGCTGTTTCAGATTCTTTCACCATGTAGGCTAAATGAATTTTGTAGAATAAGGTTACATTATTAAAACTATTCATAATTTATGATATGGTGTATTGCGGTACATAGTGAGCAAGGTATGGCTTGGACAAATAAAAAGGAGTTTGTCATAGGGTTACACAACCATCCAATCTCCTCAGACCCTAGCTGCTCCTAGTGAGCTACACCGAAGTCAGGTGGCAGACCAGACTATTGACAATGGGTGACCATGACGACCATGACGTTCCTGGGGGGCATCATGCCCTGGCCGAGGTAATGCCCGGTGACAGGATGTGGACGGGGGGATGACAGGAAGCAGTGGAGGAGACAGGCATGTGGAAACCCCTGACATTACTGAGGTAGCTCGGAGGAACCTGCTCTCATCTGATCAGCTTTGACTGGATGAACACAGCTCAGTGCCTGGATGAGGACACCTCTATGGATGACATGATTGAAAGTTAATAGTTGATATTAGGGATGGGCACGAGTAGTAAATTCCAAACTCGAGTGATCGAAGGAATTCCTCGAGGATCAATCGAGTACTCGTTAAATCAAATCTATTTTTTAGAATGCAACGCATCTGCAGCAGGAATAGGCCTGATGATGAACGGCAATATTACCAACCAAACATGTAGGCCTAATGCTTATTCTCCATCAAAACAGTCAGAGTTATCAGAGTATTCATTATTTATTTTTGCAAACGTTCAAAACACATTTCCCTTACAAAAATAAATATGCGTCTCACAATTTAAATCACGTCGAACCAAGGCCTGTAACAGTTTTAAAAAAACCGAAACAAGTAGCCTAACCATTGCAAATAAATGCTTAAAGCTGCAAATAAAACGGCAGCAAATGGACTATGGAAATACTCAGCGTTGTGATCTTCTCTACACGCCCGGGATTACAGCTGCGTCTTGCGGCGGTGAAAATATAGCCGACACACTTTCACTTTCACCGTTGCTGCGGGTCTGCTTTCCCGAACTCACTGTTGTGTTTCAGGAGCATATGTTGCCGCATAGTACTTTCTGGTAGCTCGATTTCGCTTGGCATATTTTACATTTCACCTTATGATCTGCTATTTCTTTAAAGTATTTCAATTCTTCGCTGCGGTTTGCTTTAACCGCCATCTCTTAACTTTTTGAATTCTGGCGTGCCTGCACACGCCACGGAACGCGCCATGGAAATGGATGCATTTAATTTTCTTTGTGCCCACGTCATGCGTTAGTGGCGCCGACAGAAAATGTATACATTTGCTTCAGAAAACTTTGTTTGTATTGTGTGTGTATATGCAAACTCGAGTTTGCCTGTCTACCAACCGAGTTCATTTGTAACGAGTAGTACTCGAGTAATCGATTCCTCACGCCCATCCCTAGTTGATATTACATTGTCAAATGTTAGATTAATATCATTTGAAAACCATTTATATAGTTATATGGGCATGAAACTTATGTTTTACTTGTGACCATGCCACACTTTTGCTGAACTTCGTCCTGGATTCATCTCTCTAATCAGGTATTAGATTCATATCAAAAGTCTGATGGCAGACAAACTCATATTTGTGTTTTACGTCCTCTCACTTCATATTTATTGACCAATCATGTTGCCAGAGGCTGGGATTTGTAAGAGCCTAATTGGAGGACACTATCGGCCAGCAGTAGTAACACTGTCAAGAAAACGTCTGTAGAGGTTTTAAATCAACACTGTGTAGACTGGCCTTTGTAGATGGACCATTCTGAATCCCTTGCCGTCGTGGTTTCCGGGCAAGGATCTTTCCCCAAAGATCCTGCTGTAAAATAATAGGACTACTGGATCCCAGAGATTAGTTCTGGACAGGATCAGCAAAAGTGTGGCATGTACACACATGTAAAACACGAGTTTCTCGAGGGTATAGATATGGAAGCCACTGAAGCACGCTGTAATCTGTTGTTTGTCCCAACAGGTGCGGGCGAGTCAGGGAAGAGCACCATCGTGAAGCAGATGAAGTGAGTGACACAAACGCAGTCTCCATCTGGACGAACAGAAGAAGGCCAGCGTCCATCCAGGCCAGAGATATGTAGTGACGGCCTGGCCTGTTGGCCCTAGATGGACGCCTTCTGTTGTTCCGACACTAGAATCCTCTGGCAGAACAAGCGTGTTTAGTCTGAACATGAGACATGGCCATAACATAATCATAATATTCTACAATTGTGTAATATGTGTAATGTTTACGTGCATACTGTAGCCATATTCCAGCTAATGGGGTTAATGGACTGTCACATTTTCCACATCCCATTAGTCGTTATTTTACAAAACGTAGTGCAGGCAATCATCCCCTATCTCAACAGTGTTGGACTCTAATGACGTGGTTTGCTCACGTTAGCTACAACCGAAACGTCTGACATCTTTCCCCAACTCCTACACAGCGTTACATAAAAACATGTTATGTTTGGTGTTTTCTGTTGTCAGGATCATTCATGAAGACGGCTATTCAGAAGACGAGTGTAAACAGTACAGAGCAGTGGTCTACAGTAACACCATTCACTCTCTGATGGCCATTGTTAAAGCAATGACCACTCTCAAGATTGACTATGGGGACACTGCAAGGGAGGTAAGATATACAAGTTTTAGATACAGTATCACATGTATATAATCACACAAGCATGTGCACAGACAGATGCTCTGTTTTATGTGTGCATTGTGCTTCAGATATAACGAAAAAATATTTTTTTTTTGCTTTTGAGTAAATTGCAACCCAAAAAACACCTAAAAGCCATATTGCCATAGCTGCATTGCTTCCTGCCTCTAAGCTCCAAGGAAGCCCTCCAGTGAGACACACATCAATAAGTGGGCTAGTGGGCAGAGATATACTTAAGGCTTTTGTCACGACGACCCACTTTTACAACGGCCCATTTTCTTTGTTGCTTGCTTTGTTTCTGCAGTGTCAGGAGCAGCGGCGAATAATTAACAAAGGGCCAGCTATCTACAAACTGATAATGGCCTGAATTGGCTGCTTTTGATCCATATTTGGCATACTTTCTATGCGTTCAGACAGGTTCCCCTAAGACAAAGGCTGAAAGATAGAATTGTCTTTTGGCTCTCCCCCTCTCTTGAGCAGTCTCAAAATATATCACATTAGAATGAATTCACACACATATACTCTCATCTCCCTAAACGTGGTGTTGATGGTGTTTGTACTCATTCCCATTATTTCTTTCTTGATAGCCTGTGTAGACCTCTATGTAATTACTGTGATCATATTGATGTGTCTAGTCATAGCCTCCACACAAGGCACATAGTATACAGGTATAACTTTTTTAAATACACACACTATTGTATGTCATGTACATGAAAACACACTCATGAATAAAAATAGTCATAAGTATCGCTGGAGAGAATAAATATAAAGGAACAAAGACATTTAGCAACAATGCCTCCTTCACTATGATTTAAGCACCACTCTTGCATGTTTTATATATACAATGCGTTATATATACATAATGGGCTAACTTAGTGCCTGGTACTATTTTAATCTTTTAGCAGAAGCTTTAATACACGAACCAAGGACTTTTTGACCTCCACCCTTGTATCCACTACACTATTCTGCACTAAAAAGAAAAAACTTTAATAGCCTGCTCTCAAATCTTCGGTTTAATACCACCCAATCTGTAAAAGCAAAATATTACATAATCATATCCAATGCTGCGTTCCAATATCCATACTTCCATTAGTACACTTAAATGTAGTACACTCTCCGCACTCACTAAGTGCGCTGATTTTCAGATCTCAGTGTTGTTCCAAATCGAATACTCCATGGTGCACTAACCGGAAATTACGATCACGACTGCCGTCACGACTCCTCCCCCACAATAAAGCTCCCGCTTTGGACGGTGAACTCTTTACACATAGTACTATAAAAAGCTATAAAATCTATAAAAACTACAAAATGACTCCATTAATGCAGGCTATGTGGAAAATGCGCCGATGTTGGCTCAGCCTGTCTCAGCCTCTTCCGCTACGTAGCTAAGATGCAGGGACGCGGGAAGTGGGGGTGCTTAGGGTGCTGCAGCACCCCCTCCCTGGCGGCCTCTGGCTGTAACTGCAAGTGAGAAGGTTTTATGAACAAATCAATACTTTTTCTTTTTTTTAATAATTTTATCATACAACATGATTTTTCATTTAATTATTGACATCCACCCTTTTTATGATATTTATCATATTATCATTTCAATTTATTTAGAACATTGTCTGAGTAGGCTGACGTAGGCTATGACGCACAACGCAGAACTGTCGATAGCTGAATATCGTACTATGCTGATTTTACATACCGGTAAGTATGTTGGTGTTCAACATCTGTTGTAGTGAACATTCTAAAACTGGTGTAAAATGTTGCTGCCATATTAATAGACACGTTGAATGTTATCGTTATGATTCTGGAATCCTGCACGTAAACTGGTTGGCAAAAAAAGAGCAAAGACGGACGGTTCACTTGACGGAGAAACCGTCACTTTCCTCATATCAGACAACTCGTAACTCTGGATGAAAATAAAGGCTTTCTTTTATTGTCACTCTCCTTTTAAACCTTTAGAAATAACCTCCTAAATCCTTGTTATAACGCTGTGTATAATCCCGGACCGCAACAGCTTGTCGGCATGTTGTTATGGTGTGAAATTCAGCCCAGTATCAGCCGAGTTTACTCTAATTTCCACATTGTTTACTTGCTGACGTTTGTGAATAACAGTGGCTAGTTGGCAGAACTCTTTTTGTACACCAGTAGAGTGTTTATCAGAGCGCAGCATTTATTATGACGTCATTATATAGACTCTCTCTCAGCACCCCCCCTTGGACTGACTTCCCGCGTCCCTGGTGTTACCCCCTATGTTTTATTCGATACTTTTCAACAGTGTTACCCCTTATGGGTTTTTCATGACCACAGATAAAAAACGACAGTTTTTTTTACGTTTCATTTGATAAAATGAAATTTTTTCCATGTTTTTTCCATGTTTACCAATAAAAAAAGACAGTGGCACCCCGGGCGACGTTTTTGCAGGGATCGGAACATGAGCTGTTTAGAGTGTTAACCTCCAAACTTAACAATGCACCATCAAGACACCGGTTAAAGTCATCACAAAGGTTATACTTGACTTTATAATTCGCATGAAATAGAGATAAGGAACTTCCAACTGAGGTCATCAACCGGACTTGAACCCCGGTCTCCAGGGGGTTAGGCAGAGTGCACCCCACTGCACCACTGAGGCGATGACAAAACCCAACAATCAATCATCAATAAAGAGGATATACATGACATTAAAATGTATGTGTGTATTTCTATTATTTCCCTAATGTTTTTTTTTCAAGACGACAAATAATAAACAACAGTGTTACCCCTTATGTTTTTTTTCATGACGACCAAAAAAAACAACAGTGTTACCCCCTTTATGTTTTTTTTCATGACGACCAATAAAAAACAACATGGTTACCCATTATGTTTTTTTTCATGACGACCAATAAAAAACAACATGGTTACCCCTTATGTTTTTTTTCATGACGACCAATAAAAAACAACAATGTTACCCCTTATGTTTTTTTTCATGACGACCAATAAAAAAAGGAACAGTGTTACCCCTTATGTTTTTTTTCATGACGACCAATAAAAAAAGGAACAGTGTTACCCCTTATGGTTTTATTCGTGACTACCAAAGAAAAACGACAGTGTCACCCCTCATGTTTCATTTGATAAAAACGACAGTGTTACACTGTCGTTTTTTATTGGCCATCATGAAAAAAAACATAAGGGGTAACACTGTCGTTTTTATTGGTCGTCATGAAAAAAAACATAAGGGGTAAGACTGCTGTTTTTTATTGGTCTTCATGAAATAAACATAAGGGGTAACACTGTCGATATTTATCAAATACAACATAGGGGGTAACACTGTTGTTTTTCTTTGGTCGTCATGAAAAAAAACACAAGGGGTAACACAGTCGTTTTTTATTGGTCGTCATGAAAAAAAACGACAGTGTTACCCCTTGTTTTTTTCATGATGACTGATAAAAAACGACAGTGTTGCCCGTTATATTTTATTTGACAAAGACAACAGTGTTACCCCTTATGTTTTTTTTCATGACGACCAACAAAAAACAAGTGTTACCCCGTATGTTTTCTTTCATGACGACCAATAAAAAACAACATGGTTACCCCTTATGTTTTTTTTCATGACGACCAATAAAAAACAACATGGTTACCCCTTATGTTTTTTTTCATGACGAACAATAAAAAACAACAATGTTACCCCTTATGGTTTTTTTCATGACGACCAATAAAAAAAGGAACAGTGTTTCCCCTTATGTTTTTTTTTATGACGACCAATAAAAAAAGGAACATTGTTACCCCTTATGGTTTTTTCCGTGACTACCAAAGAAAAACGACAGTGTCACCCCTCATGTTTCATTTGATAAAAACGACAGTGTTACACTGTCGTTTTTTATTGGTCGTCATGAAAAAAAACATGAGGGGTAAGACTGCTGTTTTTTATTGGTCGTCATGAAATAAACATAAGGGGTAACACTGTCGATACTTATTCAATAAAACATAGGGGGTAACACTGTTGTTTTTCTTTGGTCGTCATGAAAAAAACCACAAGGGGTATCACTGTCGTTTTTTATTGGTCGTCATGAAAAAAAACGAGTGTTACCCCTTGTTTTTTTGATGATGACTGATAAAAAACGACAGTGTTGCCCCTTATATTTTATTTGACAAAGACAACAGTGTTACCCCTTATGTTTATTTTCATGACGACCAATAAAAAACAACAGTGTTACCCCTTATGTTTTCTTTCATGACGACCAATAAAAAACAACAGTGTTACCCCTTATGTTTCATTTGATAAAAACGACAGTGTTACCCCTCATGTTTCATTTGATAAAAACGACAGTGTTACCCCTCATGTTTCATTTGATAAAAACGACAGTGTTACCCCTTGTGTTTTTTTTCATGACGACCAAAGAAAAACAACAGTGTCACCCCTTATGGTTTTTTTCATGACGACCAAAGAAAAACGACAGTGTTACCCCTTATGTTTCATTTGATAAAAACGACAGTGTTACCCCTCATGTTTCATTTGATAAAAACGACAGTGTTACCCCTTGTGTTTTTTTTCATGACGACCAAAGAAAAACAACAGTGTCACCCCCTATGTTTTATTTGATAAATATCGACAGTGTTTTCCCCTTATATTTATTTCATGACGGCCGATAAAAAACGACAGAGTTGCCCCTCATGTTTTTTCCATGTTGACCAATAAAAAAACGACAGTGGCACCCCTGTCGACGTTTTTGCAGGGATCGGAACATGAGCTGTTCAGAGTGTTAACCTCCGAACTTAACAATGCACCATCAAGACACCGTTTAAAGTCATCACAAAGGTTATACTTGAATTTATAATTCGCATGAAATAGAGATAAGGAACTTCCAACTGAGGTCATCAACCGGACTTGAACCCCGGTCTCCAGGGGGTTAGGCAGAGTGCACCCCACTGCACCACTGAGGCGATGACAAAACCCAACAATCAATCATCAATAAAGAGGATATACATGACATTAAAATGTATGTGTGTATTTCTATTATTTCCCTAATGTTTTTTTTTCAAGACGACAAATAATAAACAACAGTGTTACCCCTTATGTTTTTTTTCATGACGACCAAAAAAAACAACAGTGTTACCCCCTTTATGTTTTTTTTCATGACGACCAATAAAAAACAACATGGTTACCCATGATGTTTTTTTTCATGACGACCAATAAAAAACAACATGGTTACCCCTTATGTTTTTTTTCATGACGACCAATAAAAAACAACAATGTTACCCCTTATGTTTTTTTTCATGACGACCAATAAAAAAAGGAACAGTGTTACCCCTTATGTTTTTTTTCATGACGACCAATAAAAAAAGGAACAGTGTTACCCCTTATGGTTTTATTCGTGACTACCAAAGAAAAACGACAGTGTCACCCCTCATGTTTCATTTGATAAAAACGACAGTGTTACACTGTCGTTTTTTATTGGCCATCATGAAAAAAAACATAAGGGGTAACACTGTCGTTTTTATTGGTCGTCATGAAAAAAAACATAAGGGGTAAGACTGCTGTTTTTTATTGGTCTTCATGAAATAAACATAAGGGGTAACACTGTCGATATTTATCAAATACAACATAGGGGGTAACACTGTTGTTTTTCTTTGGTCGTCATGAAAAAAAACACAAGGGGTAACACAGTCGTTTTTTATTGGTCGTCATGAAAAAAAACGACAGTGTTACCCCTTGTTTTTTTCATGATGACTGATAAAAAACGACAGTGTTGCCCGTTATATTTTATTTGACAAAGACAACAGTGTTACCCCTTATGTTTTTTTTCATGACGACCAACAAAAAACAAGTGTTACCCCGTATGTTTTCTTTCATGACGACCAATAAAAAACAACATGGTTACCCCTTATGTTTTTTTTCATGACGACCAATAAAAAACAACATGGTTACCCCTTATGTTTTTTTTCATGACGAACAATAAAAAACAACAATGTTACCCCTTATGGTTTTTTTCATGACGACCAATAAAAAAAGGAACAGTGTTTCCCCTTATGTTTTTTTTTATGACGACCAATAAAAAAAGGAACATTGTTACCCCTTATGGTTTTTTCCGTGACTACCAAAGAAAAACGACAGTGTCACCCCTCATGTTTCATTTGATAAAAACGACAGTGTTACACTGTCGTTTTTTATTGGTCGTCATGAAAAAAAACATGAGGGGTAAGACTGCTGTTTTTTATTGGTCGTCATGAAATAAACATAAGGGGTAACACTGTCGATACTTATTCAATAAAACATAGGGGGTAACACTGTTGTTTTTCTTTGGTCGTCATGAAAAAAACCACAAGGGGTATCACTGTCGTTTTTTATTGGTCGTCATGAAAAAAAACGAGTGTTACCCCTTGTTTTTTTGATGATGACTGATAAAAAACGACAGTGTTGCCCCTTATATTTTATTTGACAAAGACAACAGTGTTACCCCTTATGTTTATTTTCATGACGACCAATAAAAAACAACAGTGTTACCCCTTATGTTTTCTTTCATGACGACCAATAAAAAACAACAGTGTTACCCCTTATGGTTTTTTTCATGACGACCAAAGAAAAACGACAGTGTTACCCCTTATGTTTCATTTGATAAAAACGACAGTGTTACCCCTCATGTTTCATTTGATAAAAACGACAGTGTTACCCCTTGTGTTTTTTTTCATGACGACCAAAGAAAAACAACAGTGTCACCCCCTATGTTTTATTTGATAAATATCGACAGTGTTTTCCCCTTATATTTATTTCATGACGGCCGATAAAAAACGACAGAGTTACCCCTCATGTTTTTTCCATGTTGACCAATAAAAAAACGACAGTGGCACCCCTGTCGACGTTTTTGCAGGCATCGGAACATGAGCTGTTCAGAGTGTTAACCTCCGAACTTAACAATGCACCATCAAGACACCGTTTAAAGTCATCACAAAGGTTATACTTGAATTTATAATTCGCATGAAATAGAGATAAGAAACTTCCAACAGAGGTCATCAACCGGACTTGAACCCCGGTCTCCAGGGGGTTAGGCAGAGTGCACCCCACTGCACCACTGAGGCGATGACAATACACAATAATCAATCATCATTAAAGAGGATATACATGACATTAAAATGTATGTGTGTATTTCTATTATTTCCCTTTTTTTTTTTTTCAAGACGACAAATAATAAACAACAGTGTTACCCCTTATGTTTTTTTTCATGACGACCAAAAAAAACAACAGTGTTACCCCCTTTATGTTTTTTTTCATGACGACCAATAAAAAACAACATGGTTACCCCTTATGTTTTTTTTCATGACGACCAATAAAAAACAACATGGTTACCCCTTATGTTTTTTTTCATGACGACCAATAAAAAACAACAATGTTACCCCTTATGTTTTTTTTCATGACGACCAATAAAAAAAGGAACAGTGTTACCCCTTATGTTTTTTTTCGTGACTACCAAAGAAAAACAACAGTGTCACCCCTCATGTTTCATTTGATAAAAACGACAGTGTTACACTGTCGTTTTTTATTGGCCATCATGAAAAAAAACATAAGGGGTAACACTGTCGTTTTTATTGGTCGTCATGAAAAAAAACATAAGGGGTAAGACTGCTGTTTTTTATTGGTCGTCATGAAATAAACATAAGGGGTAACACTGTCGATATTTATCAAATAAAACATAGGGGGTAACACTGTTGTTTTTCTTTGGTCGTCATGAAAAAAAACGACAGTGTTGCCCCTTGTTTTTTTCATGATGACTGATAAAAAACGACAGTGTTGCCCCTTATATTTTATTTGACAAAGACAACAGTGTTACCCCTTATGTTTTTTTTCATGACGACCAATAAAAAACAACAGTGTTACCCAGGGACGCGGGAAGTGGGGGTGCTTAGGGTGCTGCAGCGGCCCCTGGCTGTAACTGCAAGTGAGAAAGTTTTCTGAACAAATCAATACTTTTTTTTTGTTGTATAATTTTATCATACAACATGATTTTTCATTAAATTATTGACATCCACCCTTTTTATGATATTTATCATATTATCGGTACTATGCTGATTTTACATAAGCATGTTGGTGTTCAACATCTGTTGTAGTGAACATTCTAAAACTGGTGTAAAATGTTGCTGCCATATTAATAGACACGTCGAATGTTATCGTTTTGATTCTGGAATCCCGCACATAAACTGGTTGGCAAAAAAAGAGCAAAGACGGGCGGTTCACTTGACGGAGAAATCGTCACCTTCCTCATATCAGACAACTCGTTAGTCTGGATGAAAATTAAGGCTTTCTATCATTGTCACTTTCCTTTGTAAACCTTTAGAAATAACCTCCTGAATCCTTGTTATAACGCTGTGTATAATCCCGGACCGCAACAGCTTGTCGGCATGTTGTTAGTGTGTGAAATTCAGCCCAGTATCAGCCGAGTTGACTCTAATTTCCACATTGTTTATTTGCTAACGTTTGTGAATAACAGTGGCTTGTTGGCAGAACTCTTTTTACACACCAGTAGAGTGTTTATCAGAGCGGAGCCCTGAATGTGACGTCACCCCTCATCTCGTCTCTGTAAACAACGGATGTTGCGCAGCATTTATTATGACGTCATTATATAGATTCTCTCTCAGCACCCCCCCCTCGGACTGACTTCCCGCGTCCCTGCTAAGATGGCTGCCGTTGAGTACGAAAAGTGTGCATCGATCCACACTCTGCGGTTTGACCGTTTTGAGTATACCATCCTGGTCCGTTCTGTACACTTCCTTTTTGCCTTTTGGAACGCCCTACGTACTCAAACTATGTATCCTGAGTACAGATAGTATGGATACTGGAACACAGCACAGGTCTAGTCACTTTTATGTGTTCTTGATCATTTCAAGTTTCAAGGGAGTTCAAAGGCCAACGTTATGACATCCACTAACCCTCAACCGTCTGAACAGCAAACTAACCCCTGAGATGCAACACAGTCCTAACACACACTCCAGCAGTTCCTTCTTCAGCGACGGAGGCCATAGATTTGCATACAGCTCTAATATTCATACAACCTTTATGCAAAGTGTCCCGAGGAGTCATCGAGGGCGACCCTGAATGACGAGGCAATCAAGACTTCCCCAGAGGAAAAAAAATGAATTGCACTTTAGTTTTTTTAATTCACCGTTTTTTTTCTTCTTCTTCGGCAGGACGACGCGCGGCAGGTGTTTGTGCTGTGCGCCGAGGCGGAGGAGCACGCCGTCCTGCCCGAGGACCTGTCCCGCGTCATGAGGCGCCTGTGGGCCGACCGCGGCGTCCAACGCTGCTTCACCCGCTCGCGGGAGTACCAGCTCAACGACTCGGCCGCCTAGTGAGTAAAGCGCCACGTCTGGACGGGTCTAAAGGGATGATTATGGTTCCACCTCGACGCAACGCTGGGGGAATCACGGGCCCGTTACGTCCGTGCGTCCATCACAAGGGCCTGATCTGCGCCTCCCAAAATGTTTTAACCTTGCGTCGAGGCACCAGCAAGGACTGTGATTGGTCCACTCACCAAGACCCGACGCAGAACCAAAGCAGGTTCACGACTGCGTCGAAGCGTCTGCGTGGTCCCCCGCGTTGCGTCGACGTGGAACCATAATCAGCCCTTCAGGATACGTGTTTGGAAGTCCGTTGTTAGGGGCACGGGAACGACGTGAAATGAACCGCCTCCCGTCTCTGTTTTGGACAGCTTAAATACACACGACAACTTTATTGAAAGGATAATACATGTAATTAAATGTAACCTCTATGTGTGCGCGCACACACACACACACACACACACACACACACACACACACACACACACACACACACACACACACACACACACACACACACACACACACACACACACACACACACACACACACACACACAGTGTGCTGAGATTGAAGTGGGGACTGGGCTTCTCTCACTGGCCTTTAAAGAACAGCTGGTAGCTGCTGAAGCAATCAGTTAACCACACACAGCCAAAAGCCAATTAACTAATTAACCCTTACAGAAACACACCTCAGGGAAAACCAAGGAAATCAATGAAATCAAAGTCAGAATTGTTACAAGAAAGAAAAGCAACACAATCATACCTCCTACCAAGGTGTTTTTATTTATAATTATATTGTTTGATAAATATTATCTGATAAATATAAGATACGGTTTTATGTTTTGGTGCTCTGTGCAGTCAATGCAAGGAGATTAATTTACTTGTGAAATCACCTAGGGAACAAAGACTAGAAGTATGAGGTTATAAATAATTATAATCAGGAACCTGTGAAAAGCTCCATATAAGGATCAGGAGCAGTGACTTTATCTTGAGTGGCGCAGAGGTTCTAGGTTCATGGCAGGTTACCAGTTTTACTGTCAAGTGAAACGTAAAAGTATCATGTACAAATGACATTTTTAGTGACTGAATTATTGAAATACAATATGTTTCTTGCAAGAGCAAGTTCTGTTGAACTTTTTTTTTTTTTTATTATAGTCAAATGGACTGAAATTGTATGATAGAGATAGCATTAACCATCATCTTCCTGCGTGCGCGTGTGTGCGTCTGGAGTGGAGGTTGGCTTAGCCACTAAAAGCATCAGGTCTCCCAGCAGGCCTGTGCGGTGATGTAATGCCTGGCCAAGTAGAGCAAGCTGTGTCCTTCAGCCTCTATCAGACACTCTATCACCGCCTCTAAGACTGGTTCAATTTCAAAACTTTGTTGCGATGATCTCTGAATATTCATCGGACAACCTCACATTAAATCAAAACGCCATCTTGTTTTTAGATATTTTTACCTAATGTGTCTCAGTGTTTTCGTAGAAGCTTGCCAATGCTTGCTCACTGTGTTTATGCTCCATCCCTTTAAGATAGTGATAAACACAAGCTGCAGTGATGCTGACTCACATTTCTGCCATTGCAGACTAACAGAAAAAAACCTCTATATTAAAGAAACCAAAAGGAACATAAAAGCCATATTTTTTTTTATTAGATTACTGCTGGAATTTCTGTCTCTCTCTTTGCATGTGGTTGTGTTTCAATATGGTACATACTACTGAAGGGGAAGCAGTATGTTGCCATGGTAATCTCGCCACTGTGAGCTTCTCATGGGCAGGGGGGCTCTCAGTGTATTTATAGTGTTTATAGATATAGATAAGTGCAAAGCAACCATCACACTCAACCCCTAAATTACATTTTTTCCCGTGGACAGAAGGTCAGGTAAGTAAACGGCCCTGCTCTGAAATGATAATTCATTCACTATTGCAGCCACAGGAGCCCATGCCAATGAAATTGGGGGGTGGTCTTTAATATCCCTGGGAAGATTTAAGAGCAACAATTTCTGAGTTATGCTCAGAAATGCCATAGCCATCCGTCGGTTATTAGTGAGTGAAGTGCTCTGTGACAATGTATGTCTCTAATGGACTGAGACGATTTAGATTTGACTGACTAATCAGGGCGTCTCTTCCCTTATTGGTTCTAGAAATCCATCTTGCATATCAATCACAGTTGGTCAAAACACAATACTCCTCAATGGCTGAGAAACGCGGGGAGGACTGGAGCAGAGGGAGAGGGGGTCTTTTTTTTAGGGGTCTATTTTTAAAACCGTGTGCTATTTTCGGCTCTCTCTCTCTTTACAACTCTTGCATCTCACCTGGGCCTTCCCCGCGCTAGCGTGTGGGGTTCTGTGCTTCACCTGTGCTGTTCACCCCCACAGCTACCTGAACGACCTGGAAAGGATAGCCAAGGCGGACTACATCCCCACCCAGCAGGACGTGCTGCGGACGCGCGTGAAGACTACGGGTATCGTGGAAACCCACTTCACCTTCAAGGACCTCCACTTCAAGTGAGGCCGACATCAGCGTAATTGGGCTGAAAACACAGACAGTGTCCCTTAAAAGCCACTGCAGCCATTCAATGTGGCTTACGTGTAATGCCTCGTTTTCACCCACGCACACACTCATGCAAAGTGGGACAACGGTTGGCATGCCTTGCTCAAGGAATCCCTGTTACTTTGGCGAAGGCTGCAACATGAATTTGAATGTTGTGTGCAGGACTTAAGACACAAGACCCACAGTCGGGTTATTATGTGGGAACGGGAGGGAGATGTTGTTCATTTTGAATGTTTGTTTCTCAGATGAAACATCCAGAGAGGTTTAATCAGCCAGAGAGGTCTGGCCTGTTGTGTTGTCTCTGGCTCAAGACCCTGAAAGGACCATCTGTAATCAGACGGGATTTGTTTTCTCTCGCATTTATATTCTCGTAAAGCGGCCTCTGAGGCCTTTTGGGGGCTGAATAATAGATGGAGAATCAATAAAACGAAAGTCACTGCTTTAGATTTCACTTCAATTCCGAGAAGTAACTATCGGAACCAATCTGATTGCCCCACACACTCATCTCTTTCATCAACAAAGGGCGCCTCACGGGTTATTATTTTTTTCACCTTTGCTCCCTGTTTAATCCGTCTGATGTAACAACAAAGATTTTTGCAGTAGATAAGGGTTCCCCTTGTCTTTTACCTCTGCATCATCGTCCTGTTGACCTTCACGCCAAAACCCGCGTCCTGATCACCGCATCAGACCTCATTAAGAAGTTAATGTGCAGCCAAAAATAGACCCTGACTTTGCACCCCGCGTCGCAGTCGGTTTTGGGGCGGGGAGAGAAATGAGGCTGTCTTTTCTCAGCTCCACTGGCCCGCTCTCTCTTTTTCTATTGACTTTCTAGTGACCTTAAACACGGTCACACACGCGTACACAAACGCACGCGCAAACACACGTGCAGGCGCGCGGCGTGTGCGTGCAGGCGTACACACTGACGCCTGCACACACACTCTTTTACACTCTACTTCCTCTCTCTCGGCAGGATGTTTGACGTGGGTGGCCAACGGTCCGAGAGGAAGAAGTGGATCCACTGTTTTGAAGGAGTCACGGCCATTATCTTCTGCGTGGCGCTCAGTGCGTACGACCTCATGCTAGCCGAGGATGAGGAGATGGTGAGGAAGAAGGACTGAACCCAGCATGGTGCCTGCGCCGCAGCGCTACCATATGGGTCTGTGACCCCAGAGCTAGGATACATTACCCCTCTTTATGGGAACGCATTGTAAAACAGATGCCTCCGTACGACCCTGGAGGCATCGTATGTTTAAAACACATGTTATTTTTTCACGATGATATATTTGCCTTTCATAACACTACTAAGTATCAGCAGGAGGGTTTGAGTTGGGTGCGTTCATTCACTGGAGAAAGACTCCAACACCTTCTATGTGCTTTCTGTGCACCATCCAATTTCGACAGTTTGCTCACTATTGCCCCCTGCTGGCGGCCTTCCCGAATTTTGGGATTTAAAGGAGATGCACGTAGGATGCATCTCGTTCAAGGACGCCTACTGCTATGATGTGGACATTGGGGTTCCGCAACGTACTTGTAGGCAACTGCTAAAGTAATTGACTCAAAAGAAAATGCTCCTTAAAGGCATTTGTCTGAATTATCTTTAAGTCGCTTTAGATGAAAGCGTCGAAAAATATTATTCGTTTTTCAGTGAAAGAAAAAGAAACGTACAGAAATGGTTTCAGGCAGCTGCCATTATTTTGTGTTATGCACACGACATCACAAACATCTTGGACGTAGTTAGCCAGTGACCAAGCCCCTCCATCTCGTTCCAGAACCGCATGCACGAGAGCATGAAGCTGTTTGACTCCATCTGCAACAACAAGTGGTTCACGGAGACCTCCATCATCCTCTTCCTCAACAAGAAGGACCTGTTTGAGGAGAAGATCCCCCGTAGCCCGCTGTCCATCTGCTACCCAGAATACGGAGGTCAGGGCACATACTTCAATAGATCTCTTGTGCTTTTCTTTGACCGAGGGATGATTGTTGTCGTATGATTGTGGACGGCTTGAATCTTCAGTTCTTTAAATCTTAAAAATTGTGTGTGTGTCTTGAGTATTGATGCTTGTATTATGAAGACCCCTGCTACTTAAACATGATTTGGTCAATGTACACTTTAAAAAAAGTTGTCCCTGTATTAATATCTTAATATGTATTAATATACCTTCAATATATAAAAGTATTTTATTTGGACTTAAATCAATTGTAAAATGTGCATGTATATGTGTGTCTGTATATGTGTATGTCTGTGTGTGTCTTTGTGGGTCTGTGTGCGTGTGTGACCATGTGTCTGTCTGTGTGCGTGCCTGTGCATGCGCGTGTGTGTGTGTGTGTGTGTGTGTTTCTCCCATCCTCAGGGGCCAACAAGTATGATGAGGCGGCCAGCTATATCCAGACCAAGTTCGAGGACCTGAACAAGAAGAAGGACACCAAGGAGATCTACACCCACTTCACCTGCGCCACCGACACCAAGAACGTGCAGTTCGTGTTCGACGCCGTCACCGACGTCATCATCAAGAACAACCTGAAGGACTGCGGACTTTTCTAGAAGCCGTGGGAGCACGCCGCCGCGTGATGTCATCGTTCTGGGGGAGTGGGGGGGGTCGGGGTTTGATCACTGGGTGGGAACAGTGACACGCGTCACTCACTAACTGTTTGATTATTTTCAATGCGTTCCTTTTGTCACATGCGTCATAATGTTACCGGTTCTTTTGAGACTTTTTATCGATAGATAATTTTACCGGCCGTGCGATTTTTTTCAGAAATATGTAGACAGGGTTTTTAATTACATTTGTTTATGGGATATAATTAACGCGCTGTATGCGAGTAGGAAATAGAAAAAAACTATTATGTTTTGCAGACGTATGAATATAAAATGGAGCTAAATCAGTATGCCTTCCATAACACTGGTTTCCAACGCTACCACAGAAACAAAAGGCCATTTCTTCTTTTGCTTTAATATTGTTTAGGTTTTTGATATTTTGTGCTCTTCTTTTTCAACCTTATTTTATTTTTTATTTCGACCACATGCTAGAGCTAGACAACCAGTAAAATGTCCCTGATAAGCATGGATTTACTTTGTCTTGATTTATTGAAAGATTTGAATGAACCAAACATATTTTGGAGATTGTCAAAATCCAACAGCATTGGGGGAAACGTATTTTAAGGGTAAGGGTTTACATAGAGTCTCTACTATACAGTCCATGCTTCACTAGCCTGTACGTCACACTAATTGAGTAACATTCCATTGATAAATCGTCTTAATGACAAAGGACTAATATGTACACACTTATAAATACACACGTACATCGCCATTTAAGGAAGTGCGCAAGGTTTTTCAAAAGCCAATGTTTCCTCCTAAAATGAAATGTTTTTTTGTTTTGTATTTTGCCTTGTTATCTGTTTGCGGTATGGAGCTGTGGCCTGCGGTCTTAGTATGAACTAGGGCTATTTCTGCTGATAGTCAGTTCACTTGACAAATAATCGTATCACTATACTAGGAAGCATATCAAATCTATTCCGCTGTCATGAAATAAATCATGTTTTGGTAGGCCTTTCTGTGGTGTGGTCCTTTGAAAAATGGGTCATCCTGGGACACACTTTGGGTTTGGGAAACGCTATTGGAAATAAATAGCTTTGTTTGAGCGAATACGTATACTACAGAATACTTTGTTGGAGTTAATTTATGTTAGGTAGTACAGATTGAATTGTTTTATTTGAATGTGTATAACGACAAAATACAAATCTGCAGCATGAACTGAAGCCCATATCTAGGTTGCCAACTAGAAATAAGATTCCCACCAAAATAACAAGATAGCCTAATAGTTTAAAAGTGAATCCAACTGAAATGCCCTGTTATTTTTTAAGGTAAAATGCATGTCTTCTCTTGAATTTTCTCACAATCTGCATAGTAATTGAAGGATCACCGGAGGCTTAGCTTGCATTGCAAAACATTGCTACACACAACAGATTGCATGACAATGGCATTCAACAATGGATGGAATGTTGAGCGTTTGAGCGATTGAGGTGCAAAAAAGTGTGAAAACGGAGACCACGGAGAAGACGAGGTGATCCACGAGATGGCGACACGTGACCCCCGATGGCTTCTGAATTTCAAGCAAGTTGCATCGGCGACTCAGCTGAGTGCAAAGATGTTTTAGTTTGCCAAGCGAACAACTTATTTAAACCAAACTAATAATAATTGAATAGTTACTGTAATTATGGCAATTATTTATTTTCAAGTGTATAAGATTACTGAATATATGTTGATGCAACATTTAATATCTAGGAGTAGCCTATACTATCTCTAGGCCAACTAGAAGTGTACTATATACAAAAACACCAGAGTCTCTCTCTATATATATATGTTAAAGTGAAAGGTGACCACATGGCTCCCTCGAAGCGACATGCTTCAATTCAACTAAGTGTCTTGTTTCAGGGGTCCTCGTATTGGCTGGTTTCTAAGCCCGCCTCTGACTGGCTGCCGCGGAGGGGCTGAACCTCACTTAAGTCTGCGGGCAGGCCTCAGCCTCCGCAATCTGTGAGAACCGTTCATTGGAGAAGTTAGGAGCGCAAATTGATTTTTTTCAATCTATTGGGGATTTATGTTCAAATTTATGCGAAGGTGAGTCTTGTTGTTATAACAGTAATTGATGTCATGCTTTGGAATGACTAGGCCTTCATTATATTGAATAGTAGCCTATTACTGTACTTATTAACAACATGTTTGGGGTGAGTTGTGGAGTCTATTGTAGTTGGGAATTGTAGTGTGTCCAATGTGTGGTAAGCCTGCAATATGCATGATATCTTTTACTATACTAATTCATACTTTCCTTTTCATTTCAAAGGAATATTTGACGAATTCTTGGAATCCACTTAAGACACATCACAAACATGGTAAGAATTTATGTTTGTTTATTCTCCTTTTAACTTCTGTTTTTAAAACCATTGCCTTCATGATCATCTCTGCACGACCAACCGGCAAAAGAAACCTACTACTAAGGGGTGGAATTTCAGCCTCAGAATTGTCTAAACACCGCTATAGCGTTGTCGTATGGTTGTGGACAGTTTGAAACATAAAAGTTAGGTTCAAAAGTTCTTCAAATATAAACAAAAGTTAATGCCGGGGGTGTCGCTACGACCTAGTCCGCTAGTCCGCTAGTGTGTGCGTGTGTGCGTGTACAGTACGCTAAATCATATGTTGAGCGGCTGTTGCAGAGCGGGACTCCGTCTGTAGTCAGCCCTCCTCTTCCAAGCCTCACATGGGACCGAATGGTCGAGAGCTCCACAGCTGTGATAACAACACTGTGTCGGGCCTGGTGGTTTCCACCAGTGGACTAAGGCTCTAGAATTGCTGCTAAAAGTCAATACAACGAAAAAGAACACATAGAATTATATATGTCATAATATGGACATTATATGGTGCCGGTCAGCTCTCTTGTATAATTCCCAAAAGCTCACTGCATCCTGTGGCTAAACCAGGGCTAGGATGTTGGCTCCCGTCCCTCTAAAGATTAGTTATTTCTCCTTCCTTAAAGAAGCAGGAGGGTGCATTTCCCTGCATGAAATGTGCATCCTGTTCCAGTGTTTTTACTTTACGGGGTGAAGCTCAATCCGAATCACGTTACCCATTAAAGTTGCTCCGAGGTTTGGTCAGGAATGCTCGCCTTGTTACAGAGCCACGCATCCACAGTGATCTCAGCTGGGAAGAATCTCATTGGCTCCGCAGCGGGCGAGGAACATCAGGGAACCGTTCGGGAGGCTAGGCGCAGCCAAGGGGCTGGAGGGGGGAGCGTCCCAGGGGAGCCTCGTTACCGCAGCCCCGACGCTGGGCGATGTCCTGCTGGAACCTCCAGAACTCCCGTCTCTAACCCCAGCTCTCCCTCTCTCTCGGTTCCAGGGGTGTCTTGGTGATTCCAGCGTGTGCCTGGGCGAGCAGATGATCCGAACCCTCCAGGACCTGAAGCAGACGGGGCGCCCGCGGCCCCTGAGCGCGCCCTGCGCCGGCTCCTTCCCCGTCCCGCCGCTCTGCCAGCGCCGGAGCCGGCCCGGCCGGGACGCCCGGGTGACGCGGCTCCGCGTGTCCAGCTCCAGCGAGGCCAGCGCCTACGACTCGGCCTGCTGCCTGGCGGGGCCCCTGGAGGAGGAGGAGGAGGAGGAGGGGGGGGAGGCGGGGGAGGGGCGGCTGGGCCCCGGGTCCCCCAGCAGCCGCAAGAGCCTGGACGTGGACTCGGGGTACTCGGAGGCGTCCTGGCAGGACGAGGGCGTGGTGCTGCGGAGGACCCGGAACGTGCGGGTCTCCGCCTCGGCGTGCCTGCGCACCAACCGGGGCGCCTCGGGCCGGGTCAGGCCCAAGTCCACGTCGGACGCGTGCCTGGAGCGCTGGACGTCGTTCGAGGCGTGCGGCGGCGGCGGCGCCGAGGACTGGACGGCGGCGCTGCTGAGCCGCAGCAGGAACCGCTCGCCGCTGGTCCTCGGGGACAACAGCTTCGCCGACCTCATCCAGAACTGGATGGACCTGCCCGAGTGCCCCGAGCCGGCGGAGCTGCCGCCCAGCGCGGGGCGCCGCCTGGCCAAGGACCTGCTGGGGAACATGCGCAGGAAGCTGGCAGGGAGGGCCAAGGGGGTGGAGGTGAGGCGCCGGCCGGTGGACCCCAACAGGGCCAGCCGGCCCCTGGAGGCCCCCAAGCGCATGTCCTGCCCCGTGGGCTTCCAGGCCCTCAAACCCTTCTTCCACCAGTCGCACACCGGCATCCACCAGCTGGACTCTACAGACTTCTACCAGTTCAACGCCCTGATGAAGAGCGGCAGCCGGCAGCCCATCATATGCAACGACATCATTGGATACATCTGAACCACGCTGCTGTGCTGGAAGAGAACGGACCCTGTTCCATAAATGTATATAGAAGGATATTCGAATTTGACATCTGGTATGTTGGTACACTTTTTGTATACTGTTGTAATAAAAGGGTTTTCTATTTAATATGAAAAATGTGTTTGTCGGAATTTGGATCGTAAGAGTTCATAGAAGTAAGGTAACATCGTGTTTTTTTATATCGCCGATGCGGCTCATCGGCGATATAAACGGGGGTTGTAACGTAATGCAGTGTCCTGCTAACAGACTGATGAAAGCCTGTCTCATACCATGGCTTGGAGCTATGCGAGGGTAAAGGGGTGGAGAACAGTCGGCCTTTGTCCAGGAAAACTGTATGTTGATGAGCAGAAAAGGCAGGGTGGGGGTGGGGGGGGGGGGCATTGTGATGCAGATAGGCAGGTGAGAGGAACACACCTGTGGGTGTGGGGAGGATTTCGGATTGTTCTGCTCCTAGCACTGGTTGCTAGGAAGGACCTGTTTGAAAGGTTCCCCACACCTACGCAGTCGACTTGGCTGAAACAGCACTGTCATTCTGTGGTTCTCTCTATATTCAAATCCAGTTAGAGAAGTGAAGTGAAAGACGAATGTTCCTCATTGGCAGATTCACCTTTATTGTGACACTTGGTCATGAAAGCAGCTAATCATCAACAAAAACAGTCACAGCATTAAGAATGGAAATCTATTTGCATCGTTGATTAAAGGTTGATTAACTTTAAGATCAAATGACCTTGGCTGCTGGAGCCAGCGAGAAGTTTTATAAATGAATACAGATTGCCATCCCCACATGCAGATACAATTGGCGCCTACATGAAAACTAAAATACTAATACAGTTAAACAGATTATCCTGTTACCAGAACATCTACAATTGAAAAATATTTGGCAGCAACAAAAATCCCAATAATAGATGTGTTTAAGGCCTGGCAGGACAGAGGTGTTTTAACCTCAGACTTTAGAGAGAGCATATCACTGTCTTTGATACATTTGGTGGTTTATATGAGTGAAGAGCCTATCAAGTGCATAGAACATTGCAATTGTGTGACTGGACACAAGTGCACTTAAAACATACAGATGGCCTAAAATTGTATTTTAAAAAATACAAGCACATTAAAACCTTTCATTTCACGTAATGACAGAAGGGAGGTAAAAAGCAGTAGTTTAGTCGTCTTTGCCCAATATTTGAAACACCATTGACCCTTATAACATTGGATCTTCGAAAGAAATGAAGAAGAGAGCTCCGCTGTTGACCTCAGTGACCTCACTGGAGCAGGTACCTGATGGGTGGAACGTCCTCACAGTCTTCGTCTTCAGCAAACGAGGCATAGATCTCCAGAATGTGTGTGTGCGGAGGAATCTCTGATTTGGTCACCATTCGCACCACATCAGATACACTGAGGAGAGAAAGGGTTAGGGTCGGATCGTTAGGGGGGGGTTGGGGTTAGAGGATTAGCTACATTTAGTAATATTTGAATCATTATAATTAGTAATATAGTCATATTTCAGGCTCAATTAAGTTCCTTCATTGATTTGATAAAATACAAAACAATGAAAACCAAAGTCGTTCATTTTATTTTGTGTTTCTTTTATCATCCAAAGTGGCTCTTTGGTTACATTATATTTGCCACTGTGTTATATTAAGTTTAGTCCTGATTTCAATCATTTCACCACAAAGTGTAGTGTGTCAAAAGGTCAATCTCTCC
>NC_082394.1:7522553-7531967 GCF_031168955.1 Gadus macrocephalus
GGATAACTCCCTCTTAGAGAACTGACGTAGAAACGTCCCCGCTTCTCAGAAGGAGAAGAAAATCCAATTCTCTCGCTCTCTGCCACAGCCAAGAGATGTTGGTGTTTTGAAACCTGCTATGGGTAGAATGAGTGGATGAAAATGAGTTTATATTGAAAGACATTGACCATAAGCGTTTAATAAAAAGTTTGAAATTTCTTTATAAAATGCTTTTCATTTCAAGGTCCTAAGGGTCCTGGATTCTAAATTGTTTCCTTAAAACAATAACAGTTGATAAAATCATATGGCACACATGTTGGATCAAAACTCCTCTCCGCTCTAGTGTGACAGCTGCTTTGTTTGAACTAGAATAGAAATAAAGCTGGATTCATTGGCAGTGTTGTAAATGTTTGAACTACCTCTTCACTGCCCTTTTAAAGGCATAGACCAAGCCATGTATTTATATTATGTCTCCTCGGATGTTGGGCCACAGCCAAGATATGCTGTCCACATATCACTGGCTGTTATTAAAAATGGCTTCAACTCTTTTCCCATACCGTAATTATGCTTCTTAAAACAAAAAGGATAAGTCATTTACGTCTGCTGATCACTCCATATTTATTTTATTTTCAATAATAATCAGGTATAAATTCTTAGATATTTGAAATATGTGTAAAAGAAAAACCATTGTATGAACTCACTTTCTGTTATCTTGTATGATCTCAAATATATAAATTTTGAATTTCTTTATGTTTGTCAATTCGGACAATGTTTGTTCTCTTCACACTAGAAGTTGCCTCAGGCCAGCAGTTGTGACCGTGGGGTTCTAGTGGTCGTACTGGTACTAGGGTTACTGGATTGATTTAAGGGGGAACTTGAAATGAATCAGTGAATTACATTCCCTGAAGATGTCTTAGTACCATAAATAAATGAATGCAGCCCAGTATATCACCACTCCCCTTCCACTTCTGACGGGAAACTCACTGAGAGATCTTCTCAGCTCGCGGTCGGTCGTTGATAAACGTTGCCAAGACAACAGATCACCCAAGTGGGTGCTACATATTGGTGGTGGTTAGTGAGGTCCCCCCCTTTCTTTTGAGTGTTATTCTGTTTTGCTGTATGCTCTGTAAGGTGACCTTGGGTGTCTTGAAAGGCGCCTCTAAATTAAATGTATTATTATATTATTATTAGATATGTTTTGCCTAAAAGTTGTTATTCCCCTTGGTCAGTAAGGTTAGTTAATGAGTTAAGAACAGACACATGTATTAATATTTTTGATATCAATATCAATGACCAATAACAGCAATGTTTATGTTCCCACGCAAAGGAAAACTAAATTCCTGTGATACATTGCTCTTCATCGCCTTATGTAGAATAAGATTACATTGCTCCCGGATTTTGGTTATTCTGTCTCGTCTTTATATGTTATGTAAATGTACATGTGTGTTCACTTTTTGGTAAAGCAGCAGAATTAAGAACAGAAACATGTCAGTGTGCCGTCCCTGATGCTGGGTTGACTCGATAGGATGTGATTGGTCACAGAGGGTACATGACTGTTAAAAGTTTGAGAACCACTGACTAAGGCTGTTTCCATGATTCATCTGAGATCTTCTGTCCCTCTAGCAAGTGATCCTAATTCTCTACCAGAATGTGGAGAAACTTTGGACACCAGGACCTCTGAGTTACTTCCTGTATGGCAGGAAGTTAGACAGTCAGAGTTTACTGCTCTTCCTGGGGAAACCCAGGCGGAGGCACCGGCGATTCAGATCACAGAAGGATTCACCGGACGGCAATTCTGCCCTCTCCGTACAAACATATTTTCAGCATGAGGCTTTAATGAGTTTACAAGAGTTTGCACCATGACAATCGAAAGGCATGTACATCTTACCGCAGCAGAGGAAGTGAGATGATGAAGTCCAGTGACCCCATGACTTTCTCATGATTGGACACCTAACCTGAGCTTGTTTCCCTGATTATCATCACACCATTTAGAGTGGCTTCCTCCTTCCATGCTTGTAATCACAGTCTATGGTGTTGGCTGGTGCTCTTTAACACAATGAAGAATTCTCACTGACAGGAAACTGGGTTCCGAGGGCAGACTTTGATAAGCCAGAGGCTGCGTGGAAGGGATAACTATCTCACGACTCTGCAATCTTAGATACACAATGACTATCTCACTACACTGTAGACTTAGATACACAATGACTATCTCACTACACTGTAGACTTAGATACACAATGACTATCTCACTACACTGTAGACTTAGATACACAATGACTATCTCACTACACTGTAGACTTAGATACACAATGACTATCTCACTACACTGTAGACTTAGATACACAATGACTATCTCACTACACTGTAGACTTAGATAAACAATAACTATATAATTACACTGTAGACTTAGATACACAATAACTGTCTCATTACACTTTAGAATTAGGTACACGACTATCTCACTCCACTGTAGACTTAGATACACAATGACTATCCCACTACACTTCAGTCTTAGTTACACAATGACTATCTCGCTAGCTACACTTCAATCATTGGTCCACAAAGACTATCTATCTACATTGCTACTACTTATATACACATAAATACTACACTGAAGACTTAGATACACAATGACTATCTCACTACACTGCTATCTCACACACTGTGTGTGTGTGTGTGTGTGTATGCGCGTGTGTGTGTGTGCGTGCGTGTGCATGTGCGCGCACACGTGTGTGTGTGTGTGTGTGTTATGTCACCAATGTGGTAAATGTCAAAGAAAATATATTCTCATTCCTGCATGAAATGGATCATTTTGACCATTTTTGTTGGTCAATGGCCAAACAAATAACACTTCAAGACAAACATTGAATTTAATCAATGTGGAAACTCATATTCAATTGATTGGTGAAACTTCATTATATTATTATAATTCATTACATTGGTTTGAATAAATAGAAAACAAATGAATGTTTTGTTGTTTGAAAACTGTATAATATAGAGAATTAGATGGATTCAAGGGAAACAGAGCTCCCAAACTGTCCAAACAAGCTGTATGTTAATTCACAGCAGCCGGCCCAGATCCATAGATCTGAAGACATATGTCATGCATATTGAACGTCCGCGCTTCAAACACAACAAACACCAGAACCCCATGAAGTTCTGCTGCTCTCATATGCACGTGAAGGCGCCAATCTGCCGATACCCGATCACTATTGATCCCTTGGTTCTTTATATGTTCCACAAAGAGGCAGATGGGACTAAACCTCTCTGTCTGCCCCCCGTGAAGACCGCTCATCATCGATCCAGCCCTACACCCCAGAGACAAGACACTCTTTAATTCACACGGCTTACAAACACACAGAGGAGTCAACACTGTCACTGGCCAGGGAGAAAGATACACCCAAGGTTTTTAGATTGACTTTTGTGATAATAACTGTTGTTGTTATTATGGGATGCCCATTGAGATCAGGAGAGCAAACAGAGGGGCCAGGGCGGGGGGGGCCGGGACCTCTCAACAGAGGGGCTAAAAGCCAGCCTCTCCTTTTGAGAGGTGCTCATTGACGTGTAAAGCAGCAAACAGAAGCTAAGTGGGGGTCTGCTCAGAGGAGGAGATAATATGTGTGTTCTTCACCTGATTTCAACGACCCCGGGGGGCCGAAAGGGGGTGAGTCAATATTAAAACCCTCTCCTTGCTGAACGGGGGCCACTGGCGTGTTGGAGCCTGCAGTTTAGACACGCTCGAAGACGCTCACTCAAACACATACATACACGCACACTCATGCAAGCCCACTGACACACACGCATGCAAGCAGGGAGACACACACACACACACACACTCATGCACCCACACATGCACGGACACACACAAAACAAACACACCAAATGGATGACACACATTGAGTCAGCAGAAAAGTCCAACCCAAGTGCTTAATGTGATGCACACCTGGCAAGCTGCTTTGAGTGACTATTTCGTTTTTTCTTTCATACAAGTCTTATATTTTCATTTAATTGTGATTTACGGTTCACTGAATAACTTATTTTGTCCTCTCTCTCTCTCTCTCTCTCTCTCTCTCTCTCTCTCTCTCTCTCTCTCTCTCTCTCTCTCACAAAATGTACAGTATTCCCCTCATCCCAACGTGATCAAACAGAGACTGGGGCCGGCCGTATGAACTTATGGCGGGTTATCCTGTTCGTTCCTGCACAGCGTTACGTGAGTATTCACAGGACGCCCTGTGCTCTGCTGCTGCCGTTGGCACGATTGATTCTCTCTCTCCCTGCTGTTGGAACCACCAAAGGGCATCCCTGTTCGTAGCCTCAACGTGTCAGTCGGTTAGCCTTGTTGTCGGCAGGTGATATCCGTGACATCAATCCAAAATGTCCAGTGGTTGTCAACATGAGAGGCTGCGATGCGTTTGGTTGCTGGATTGGGGCATCAGTCAGATAGCTCGGTGGCGGAGCTACATGGGATCAGCACAAGCCAAGCACCAACAAACTCTAAAACCAGGCGTCAAGATTCACAGGACTAGACGCGAAAGCAAAGGAAAGTGTGGAGCACGTGGTGAAGTGCACTCACAGAGGTATGAGAGGCAAATGGGGCAGAAGGACGCAGTCTGTTAGACTGACCCGGGGGCTGTTTTACAGTGTCTTAGCATGGACCCTACAACTGGCTTTACGGTAATTGCTCCCCTTTTGTACTGGTTGGAGCTCAGAAGGCACTGGTGCCAGAAAGCCAGACAGGGCAGGAAATCAGGGGTGTCTCCAGAGACGACGGGACCACCATTTGGGGCAAATGTCTGACCTCAGGGGGTGTCACCCGGGACTCTGTGTCGGAAAATAAAAACAGAGAACCACAACAAAGAACTGGGCTGAGAAATGATCCCTGAGAAACACGTTTTATGCACTCTGGAAGGCGAACACAGACGGCGGTTGTGTATTCTTAAACCTTTGTTTTTGAGGTCTTCCACACGCAGCGTGATTCAGGCCCTTTGCACACAATGAAAACGTTCTGGTTTCACGGTGACAAAGGTGGTCATTTTGAAGGGGAAATAGAAGTGGCATTTAGAAGAAAACGCTCAATCATGTTACCCATTCAGCGCGGCCGAACGTACATGCAGACTGCGTCTTTATATAGAGCGCATTCAGTCACACGGCAGCATGACTGTTGTCACGGAGGAAGTGTGAGGCGGCGCTCTTTGTGTGTTAATCGTCTGTTGTTGTTGCCGTGGTCACGGGCCACCTGCCACACTCCGCTACATACAGTGTGGCCATGCTGAGGCCCCTTGTGTTCCTGTATGAGGCCAAGGCTGGTCCCTCTGTGTGTGTGTGTGTGTGTGTGTGTGTGTGTGTGTGTGTGTGTGTGTGTGTGTGTGTGTGTGTGTCACAGAGAATGGAATACAAAGAATTAGGGTTAGAAAAAAATTAAAGAGCGAGAGAGAGAGAGAGAGAGAGATGGACAGGGATGGAGAGAGAGAGATGGGGAGAGAGAGAGAGAGAGAGAGAGAGAGAGAGAGAGAGAGAGAGAGAGAGAGAGAGAGAGAGAGAGAGAGAGAGAGAGAGAGAGAGAGAGAGAGAGAGAGAGAGAGAGAGAGAGAGAGAGAGAGAGAGAGAGAGAGACCTGAAGCAACAGGGGTATAGCTAGTAATTGACTCTCCCGGTTGACTCTCTCACAGTTTCTCCTTAATGAGAAACATTGACAAATGACTAAAAGGCCTCCAAGCAATACAACCAATAGAGAGCTGAGAGGATAATATGGGCACACCAGGGAGACTGAAATTCTGATTCATTAGAAAAAAATCGGGGCCAGTTGTTCAAACCAAGTTGTTTGTTTGCTATTTGTATCCCGCGGTTGGGGAGGCGTCATCGTAGGCATGCATAACTGGCTGTTGCTGTGTGTCACTCTAACCTACAGGGACCACACTCAGCTGTTTTATACAGCAAGGCCCGCACCGGCTGTGACCGGATCATACAAAGTCTGTATGTTGTAGGTTCTATCTGAACAGAAAGAAAATACCTATTTACAGATCGACATATGGTATCACAAGTTTGATGTTTTAATGGAAAGGAAAGTGAAGACAGGCATGAACAAGGTGAATTGAATTGGAGATAAAGTTAGGATCGCAAATCTTCATCAAACAATTGTTTGCTTACATAGCTTTGACACCAGTGGGTGGAGTTACCAAAGAATTATCGACATATTTAAAATATGTGTTTTTTTATTAAATAATAATATTTAATATATTCAATTTGTATGAATATGTGTTCATGATGTGCATATCAAGGTCTGTAGGAGCCGTTGGTTAATGGGACTGCACATGGTGAACCGTCCCTCTAAGGGGCTGCGTTAAAACCCATCCTAACGATGTAATCGCTTGCATGTGTGTTCCGTTTTCGTGCAACATTCCAGTGAATCAACCAAATAAAGCATGCCCTCAGCAGCCCAATCTGGGCTGATTATTAGGAGGGAACACAGCTCTGTGGAGAGATCAAAATACAATTTGTAAAATGCCTCGCTGTGGTTCGTGACAACCTTTTTGCAACGGCTTTTTCACACAACATTTTTAACTACTTGGGGTAAAGTTACGCTACATCATAAATGACATCATAGTTCTTAAAAGGAGATGAGGTTTAAGAAGTCACATGAATCTCCATTGTGATCCTTTAATACGTAAAAAAATAATTTTCTCACGTCACTTCACAGCATCACCATTTTAGGTTTACTGATGATCTGTTATAAAATAATTTGAACTTTGAAAAAAAACACGTTTGATTTCATGATGATCTTTCCTATCCTACCAATACTCATTAGAAAAGATTATTTTTTTAAACCTATTCACCCCTACCACTGTCTGAAGAGGGAGCAACATGTCTGCTAGCATAAAGGACATGCTGCAGCATACGGCCTAACCAACAACTTATCAACACGTTGGGTCCGTTTACAATACAACCTACTAAAATAAACCAGGGCCCCCGCCGTGTGTGTGGATCCCAGGTTAATCATTATCCCCCAGACCACCGTTCACCACTGGGCCGGGGTCTTATATTACCCCCGCCACAATACTGCTTCACGAGGAGAACACAGGCCTGCTAGGTATCAGGTTCACCCTGTCGTCTTAAGGTACACCGCAGGGGTGTGTGTGTGTGTGTGTGTGTGTGTGTGTGTGTGTGTGGGTCGGGTCCCTGTTATTTAGTTGTGCGGCAGATGTATGCCCTGCAATTACGAACAAGCTCAAATCCCGACAACAGATTGTGGACCACGTACGATAAGATTCTCTTACATTATCTGAAACGACCTCCAACGGCTGCTTGAAAACAACTTTGTTTACTCCTTTTACCAACTTGTGGTTGAAGAGAGTGTAAGAAAATTCTGGAAAGAACACCTTTTTTCTAAAGAATATTGTGGTTAGATAAGTCCCAAAACAGCAAAAGCTAAGAAAAATAACTTCCATTTTGTTTCCCCCTCCGGCCCTACCATAGAACAACTTCTGGTTCGCCTATAGAAAAAAAACTCTGGTTCTCCTATAGATAAACCTAGATATATATTCCTCTATATTACAAACAACACAGCGAGGCCCTGAGCACCGAACATACTCTGGTTGGAAATCTGGTTCCAATAGGGGGGCTTCCGGTGAAGGCAGGAAATAGCCGTCAGTGTCTGGCTGCCAGCTAACAGTGCAGCAGTGTGAGCGGGTCTGACCTTTGGGGGCTCCGGGGGCTGTGACCCTCCAAGCCGCTAATTCAATTAGGGGAGCGGGTGTCACAACAGGGGGGGGGCCCGTCCAGAGAGCGCCGACGAGCAAGAAGTTCAGAGCGGGGTTCGGGGGGGATTGGGTGATGTGGGGGCACAGGGGGTCTTGGGCTGTGATGACCGAGACCCATTATAGTGACCGGTGGGTGTCAGTGGAATGGGATCAGAAGAGGCTCTTGAAGGGTGAGATTCATTGGCTGGTGCACAGTTAAATTACGCTTGTGTCGTGTTCCTGGGGTGAGGTCTCTGTACTGCACACAGTTTAGTTTGGATTTCGATGTTTTTCTTGTCTAAGGTTTCGGTTTCTGTGCACCCAGGGGCGTCTCAGGGGGGTCAGAGAGCTCTACAATAACACACAAGCGCCGAGCGGCACACTTTGGGGCTTAAATGTGTTCAAAGATTCAATCCAGGGTATGCAAATGTTCCTGAAAGCTTTGACAGTCGGTAATCTCAGCTGGTGAACATTGCATGTCAAATTATATCGAATTTTATAGCATTGTGTGCTACTCGAACAGGCCTGGGAGAGCTGTCTTCCAATACTGTAGTTAAAAAAAAATTTGAAAAATGAAGCCGAAGGAATAATATAAATTGAAGTCGACATAGGGGCATTAGCAGCATTATAGCTGCTAGCTTCCTATTTATTAAATATTCATAACTGTTAAATATTTCACAAGTAGTCAATGATGTTATTGTTTGCCTTTTACAACTTCCTCTGACTGCTAGGGAGCAATCGCAGCAGCAGCAGAATAGAAGCTTTAGCGTTGGTGGAGCTGACAGAATCAGCTTCCCATCTGTTTACATATTTCAGCCTCCATAAACAGAGGATAACATCAGCAGGGGAACTTCCTATTTTGGGAAACAGATGTTTCGATCAGGATAAGAGTTAGGGGGGTAGGCGTACCCGATAACATACGGTTGTAACTAGTGAACAGAAATATCATGTCAAATAGCATGTGATCATGTGCTGCTGATGTACTGATTCATCACATTCATATTCATAGATGCGCATGAAAACAACATGGCACGTGTTTCCTGTCTAAAACACTGTCAATCATCCATTTCCTTGCAAAAGATCAGAGTAAAGCGCTCTCGATCCCACAAAGATGTGTGTGAGCAAGCTGCAGTAAATCTCCCCATTCTGGTCGGGTGTGCACCCAGATGCTCTCTTCCTACACCAGTCCAAGCATCACATGCCGTGACGGGTTTAAGGTCCTCCGTGTTTTCCAGTTGTGCTGACTGAACCCACGCGTCCAGGCCTTGGCAGTTCCTCGGCCCAGAAGGTCACAGTTGGTGCACGTGGTTCCCAGTGGCCAATGGCCATGAGGAGCATGCTTCCATACTCTGTCAGGCCTGCACCGGGCTGGGTGATGGGCTGGAGAGGGGGGCCTCTTGGACAAACAGTGAGAACCACGTCTGGTCATCTGATATTAATGATGTGGGGGGGAATCTCACGCGGGGAGCATGGTCACCTTGGGTAAGTTGAGCCTTGGATAGCCTAGATCCTGGCTGATATTCAACAGCTGCATGGCTGCCTCTTGGTTTCAAAGCCAGTCTCATAAAACCATATCTTATCCCAAAGGATTTTTGAGTCTAGCCAGTAAAGATAAGATACTTAAAAGTGCATTTATTACGAAAGTACCCATGGCCCTATAAGGCTTTCTGTCTGTATGTGCCTTTTGCTTGGCTGCGGG
>NC_082394.1:7532067-7647675 GCF_031168955.1 Gadus macrocephalus
TCGGATTGGAGGCCTTGAGGGATTAGGGTTTGAAACCTGGAGGCGGTCCGCTGGAGGGATGTCGTAGTTCTCTGCTCGGAGGTTGGACGCGGCGGTGATGTAGTCCATGTGGAAGTTGCTGTCGTCGTCCTGTTCATAGAGGGAACACACAATCATGGAACACCAGGTCAGACCTTAAGCCAGGCCTCAGCACAGGCACCATGCTCACATTCTGACATTAAATCATGATAAATGTGTCTTTTCCCTTAGGACAGACAGGGTATATATTGCGTTAAAGAATTAAAGTCTGCCAACAGCAAATCGCAGTTAGACCACTAAGTTTCTCCACTAGTTAAAAAGACAACATTTGAAAATGTACTGAAACTGAAAGTTATGATTCGACCAGCTTTGAAGATCTAAGCCTTTTGTCACTGCGTCATCCGACACAATCACACAATATACACACACACACACACACACACACACACACACACACACACACACACACACACACACACACACACACACACACACACACACACACACACACACACACACACACACACACACACACACACACACACACACACTCGGTCATCGGATTAGATGCGACTTCAGACTGGAACCGTGCCCTGAGTGACAGACAGGGCCGGTGAGGTCACTCCTCCGCTATGGCGCCTCCTCAGAGATCGGCGGGGTGACTGTCACTGCAGGGCAGGCCGTCGGAGGGGCCGGAGCGCTGTGGGGGTGTGTGAGGTAAGACGCGGCCGCGCAACCCGATAGCGCTGGATTCCACCCACACACATTCCACCCCGCCACGGTACGACCAGGCCAGGTAGGCAGCGTGATTAGGGAGAAGGGAGCGAGGGGTCTTTGTGTCCAAGGGGGATATCTGATATTTGCCCGGCTTACCTCATACGGACAATGCAGTGCGCCTTCATCATCGGGTGCCGTCACCCGATGATGAAGGCGCACTGCATTGTCCGCCGAGAGTTTGAAAAGTCATGCGAGGATAATAAATGGTAAATGGACGGCATTTATATAGCGCTTTTATCCAAAAGCGCTTTGCAATATTGCCTGACATTCACCCATTTATGCACACATTCACACACCGACGGCGGAGTCGACCATGCAGGGCGACAGCCAGCTCGTCGGGAGCAGTTCGGGTGAGGTGCCTTGCTCAGGGACACTTCGACACTCCGGGGAGTGAACTAGCAACCTCGCGGTTACCTAGGATCAAACTCACGTGGAAGGGTGGGCTTGTGACCCTAGGCAGGCTGGGAGCGAGGGGAGATGTGGTGCAAAGGTGATGCTGTGTGGAGTTAGTGTACGAGGTGAGAGGTAATGTCATTATGGGGGGGGGGGGGGGGGGGGGGGGGTCATCTGCTTCCAGGCTCTTCTTCTTCAAAAGACCAGTACACAGAGCCGTCAAAGTGCCCCAAAGCAGAGGGCAATAACATTCACCCGACGCCAGTCAGAAAGGGGACACATGAATGACAGTGGGCAACAGCAAACGTGAGCTCACAGGAATGGGTTAGTGTGCTGCTTCTCTTTTCTTCTTTTGTTTTCACTCGCTTGTCTTCACTTGTCTTTGTGTTCACTACACGTTTGACTGTTTGTTAGGTGAGTCATCGAGGAGCCAGCAGTCCTTCTAAGTTTAAGCAGAACTTCTGGGACTAGTAGGTGAGTGAAGGCACACAAGGTACAACTTGCAGATAAACAAGCAACTGGTGAACTGGGATATTTCCACTGCGTCTCAACCGCCAGCAACCCCTTGGTTTCTTGCTCTGGTTCGTGGACCATGTGGGAGCCGTAAGGCTTCAACTGCTCAATACAAAAAAAGAAAGGAACCACACTGACCACACTGTTTACTACGCACAATGGTTCTTTATAGCACTATTTCCCCCCAAAAAGGATGCGCACTTTAAAAAACTAAAAAAGTCCCTCCTGATGTTTGACGTCGAGACAGAGAGAGCACAGAACACAGACAGGCAAGCTTTGTTCACAGAAATCGGTTGGAGGGCCAAACACAGATTTGGGTCACAGAGAAACCCAGAAACCCAAAGAAAAAACAGCCCAAAAAACAGCTTGAGGGCCCCGGCACGGCGGAGCGTGACCACCGGCCCCCGGAGGTCCGGTCGTCGCTGTGTCTCTGTGGTGTCTGAAATGTGCGGTGTGTGCAGAAGAAGGATCCGTCTGCTTACCTTCTCAAACTCCACAGGGTGCATGTGCATCGCGGGGCCTTCCAGCGCCGGGGAACACAGCGCCTCTGTCAGCTGCTCTAGTCGGGCCTTGCCTGTTGCAGCGAATACAGGGAAACACCGTAAGGGCTGATTATGGTTCCACGTCGACGCAATGACCACGCAGACGCTTGGGTGCAAACTTCCACCCGAGGTTCGGGTTTTGGTGAGCTGATCAATCACACTCCTTGCTGTTGCGTCGCCAAATACATTTTTGGGGAGGCGTAGCCACTTAGGTCAGGGCCCTGTGGTGGACGCGAGGAGGGTCCGAAAGGACATAATGGGTCCGTTAAAAACCCCTTGCGTTGCGTCAGCGTCGAACCATAATCAGTCCAGGGCTCACCGGTCTTGGAGGAGGCTTGTGAGGAGACGCGAGCAGGTACGCCAACGCCAAGACTCACCGTCGTCAGTGATCCCCCGCTCCTGGTCCTCCTCCGTGATGGGCCTGTCGGAGAGCCTGGAGGAGGGCACGAAGGCGGGCACGGGGGTGTCTCTCAGAGTTACTCTAATGGCAGCGCAGTCCCTTGTCCCGGCGATCCCATAGATGTGCGCGTAGAGGTTAGCGGCCGCCACGATGTACTGCATATGGGGGTCCTGCGATCACAGCACACACACAACGGATCCTGGAACAATGAATCCATGCTGGGTTTCAATGGATTGAAAAACAGAACTTGATGGAACTCACTTTGTTTTGGTCAAAGGTCAGTGGGCGCGGGCACCGCTTGGTCCCCGACCAGAAGGGCAGCCCTGATGTGGTGAGCTAAGGAGAAGCAGATGGGGATTCTCTTCATCAGGGATCACAAGCTGAAGAAACAAGCACGCCAATTCTCACACATCTGCAACACACACACACACACACACACACACACACACACACACACACACACACACACACACACACACACACACACACACACACACACACACACACACACACACACACACACACACACACACACAGCGGTGGTCACACCAACTCGGCGGTCCCGAGTCACTCTGTTTCCCACATTTCCAGCATTCCTCGACTAAATGAAAGGCAGCTCGCTCGGATAATGCACGTCATGCTAAAGCGCATGAGCGCGATTAACCCTGCGTCGGACCGGCGGCGTGGCACCCGCACACAACTACGCCCGCGAAAAGCGTGTCATACAGAGTGTGTGTGCTAAGCGTGTACCAAGCATGGGATCTGATCCATCGGGACGGAAGAGGCCAGTTAGAGCTGGTTATCAGACACTTTGTTGGTCTGATAAGGGAACAAAGAGGCCTGGAGCCCTGATGTTGCCCAGTTTGACCCTGTGGTTTGAAAGTGCCTCTCTGTGTGTGTGTGTGTGTGTGTGTGTGTGTGTGTGTGTGTGTGTGTGTGTGTGTGTGTGTGTGTGTGTGTGTGTGTGTGTGTGTGTGTGTGTGTGTGTGTGTGTGTGTGTGTGTGTGTGTGTGTGTGTGTGTGTGTCTGACCCTGTGGTTTGGAAGTGTTTGTGTGTGTCCCCCACTGCGTGTCTGTCTCTCTGAACTGGTGGTTGAGAGTCGGGGGGGGGGGGGAGGGGGGGGGGGGTCCTTTGGAGCCAGGGTATCATTACAGTACTCATGTGTTTGCAGATAAGCCTATGTTGGCTTAGGGGTGGGGCACGGGGGGTTTTCTGGTCCGTAAAGCCGTGACTATAAAGCATCTAAGGCCACACTTAACCCATGAGAGAGGGGAAGTCCTCAGGTGGAAGAATGTCCACTGTTGTTGAAACTAACGGACAGTAAAAGTGCAGCCAGCCTCACATCAACAGGAGAAGTGTGATGAGCAGGTGAGGGTTATAAAACACCCTCCTAATTTCCCTGCTTTCATTCTTGTTGGCATCTCCAGACACGCACGCCATTCCGTGATGCAATCAGAGCGAGTGGAAACAAGCTTCTACACATCTGCCTCTAACCTTTGATCATGTGGAGTAACCTAGCAACTCCCCTCGGTCTCTTCTCCAGACGGCGTCTTTCCCTGACCATGTGATCCATGTTACGGTAGTGTCGACGTGTTTGTGAACCAGAAAGACATCCGAAAGTGTCACTGATGTGGTGACACGCCAACGTTAGCGGGCCTAACGCACTTCCTCTCCGCACACTCCAAGAGACACCACCGAAACCAGTGGGAGAGGAATAGAGGAACTGAGAAATGAGAAGAAACAACTGCCACTACAACTGCCGATGTGTGTGTGTGGGGGGTGTGTTTTGGGGGTGTTTGTGTGTGCTTGTGTGTGTGTGTGTGTGTGTGTGTGTGTGTGTGTGTGTGTGTGTGTGTGTGTGTGTGTGTGTGTGTGTGTGTGTGTGTGTGTGTGTGTGTGTGTGTGTGTGTGTGTGTGTGTGTGTGTGTGTGTGTGTGTGTGCGTGCGTGTGTGCGTGCGTGCGTGTGTGTGGCGATGTGTGTGTGTGTGTGTGTGTGTGTGTAGGTGTTTGTGTAGGTCTGCATGCATGCGTGCGTGTGTTTTATTTCCATCCATCCAAATGTCTTGGGGGTTCAGAATGCATAACATATCTCTATCACTCAATTATTGGGCCAATAAAAGAGTGGAACGTTTTTTTGGAAGCCTCGACTCGTCTACAGCATATAAGCAGCAGATGTTTTCCTAGAAAATATGCATAATGGGAAAGATACATTTCCTCTGTTGGTCTCGCTGATACCCAGAGGGTTTTAACTCACCCTGGATGGAAAAAAATGAAATGAAATGAAAGCCGTGTCAGTTGGAGGAATGTCTGTTACCTTAGCTCTAGCTCTGGCAGGGGGTACTGGGGTAACTGAGTCTCTGATTGGATAATGATTCCTACCTCCCCGTCACAGATGCCCAAGCAATGTTTGACATCACCCTGCTGCATTATACACCTTTACATACTGCATTCTGAAGATTGCTTTTCCTATTCTAGCGATGCAAAGGAGTGAGAGACTTATTAAAAGCATGTTGTTGCTCGCCCCAGTCTGTTCTAGTGACATTGTGGTTTGATTGACCCCTAATGTGGTCATGCATTCAGATTGATACTTATTGCCAGTTATCCAAATAAGTAAGGTGAACAATGAGATTCAATCAAAACCCAATTTAATCCAAACTTATTGGGTCGAGCAAAAATTGCTGATTGCAGCTCTAAGATATGTGTTTTAAAATAGTGTCAGCTATGAAAAGACTTGAATAACTGCATTCCAGACAAATGTTGCGAAGAAGACATCTAAGTCATGTTTTCGAGCATGATTCGAGCATGAACCTTGATGTTTATTGTACTTTTAATGCCGTGAACACATAATGTGGAACATTCCATGGCCCAACGCCAATATGTCAAGCTATCCTTGTGTCGCATTAAACCAACGACAGCTGTGAGAACCGTCACTCTCCTCGGCCTCGTCTGACGCTCTACGTGTCGTTACCTGATCAGCGGGGAAACAGTGCAGGAGCTGTCGGAGCTCATCGCTGAACAGGCTCTCCCACCGACAGCGCGCCCAGCGCACGCAGTCCTCCCAGCGGGTGGGCCGGTGACCCTGGGCTCCAAAGACCCCCCCCAGGACCTCCAGCGCCTCGGCCTCACCACGGCCCAGTGTCCGCTCTACGAAGCCCGGGTCCCTGGGGGGCACGGAGAGGAACGGCCCGTTAGCGACGGCTTTTGTTCAGCGCGGACAAAAAGGAACCACAGCACACGACCCTCGTGGAATGGATTGACGGGCGGAGGGCAAAATCTTAATTATAATAAGGACAAGAGCCAAAGTCACGGATGCGAGGGGGGGGGGGGTGGACGTGATAAGTTATCATCTCAGGGTCGTTTGTGTGTAAACATCCCACCGGATCCTCCCTTTGGCCCTGCAGACGACCTTCTCTATCGAAGGCTGTGTTTCCATATCAAGGTCAGTTTGGCCTTCAGCTGTACATTGTGTGGAGGAGAGTTCCTTTACTGTTGCCGCTGGGCCTATAGACATTAAACATGGCCCCAGCTGGATGATGTCGGTAACACAATCACTATGCACATCCTTTTCCCCAGTCTCACACCAATAACTACGACGTTGAATGAGCTCCGGATACATGTGTGATGCATGTGTTGGCTAAGCTTTGCTATTACACTCTGTGCACACTCTGTTCTCTAGGAGCACATGCATGCAATGCCAAGTGGGCCAAACAATTGTTTAAGAGCCCCCAAGGCTGATTCTCTCCCTGAGTGTAACTGGATTACAGAGCCTCGCAGGCCAATATCTCACACAGCTGGAGAACGACTGACTCTGCTGAGGGTTTTAACTCATCTCATACATGATGATTAGTAATGCAATGATTATTGCATTATCTCAATAAACTTGATTTGTTTAAAAAGAAAAATCGTCTCAAGTAAACAATGGAAAGCTATATATAATGGAATCAACATCACAGTGGTTCAGTACTATCAATGAGTGACTGGCAGCCTGCCATAGCAGACAATCCTGGCGGGGCTACGAATTAATAAACGAATGAAGAACGGCACAGGATATATCAAAAAATTAAAAATTAAAATCCTCATCCCCACCATCCACTGCATCATCCTCATCATTGATCGCCACCCCACTCATCATCACCACCATCATCACCACCCTCATCATCATCACCATCATCACCACCCTCATCATCATCACCACCATCATCACCACCCTCATCATCATCACCACCGTCATCATCATCACCACCACCGTCATCATCATCAACCCCCTCATCATCACCACCATCATCATCATCATCACCACCCTCATCATCAACACCACCATCATCATCATCAACATCATCACCACCCTCATCATCATCATCATCATCATCATCACCACCATCATCATCAACCCCCTCATCATCATCACCACCATCATCACCACCACCATCATCATCACCACCCTCATCATCATCATCACCACCACCATCACCACCCTCATGATTATTCATGACCACCTTCATCACCATCATCATCATCATCATCATCATAATCACCAGCCCTCACCATCATCATCAATTTCTGAATAGCATGGAAAATTGCAACCACATCATCATAAACTAATCTAAGGAAAGAAACCTAAAAACAAGGCTGGACTTTATGCTTCCATAATAAATCAGCTCAGATATGAAGAGAATAAACAGAAAGCCTTTGTAACGATTACCTCAGAAAGAGATTGACATTTTCCGGCACGTGTTTGAACCACCCCTCAAACTGGTCTCTGGCCCACTGGAACGGAATTACAAGTCACAACGTTACACTCATGTACAACACATTAGATAAATTCCTGTATTTAATACAGGAGTCCATCAAATAAACACATGAAATAAACAACATTGGAAAATAATGAGGTAAATGTGTGAAACAAAGACGGGTGTGATTCTGCTAGACCCTCCAATGACCCAGCATCACAGTGGCTGTGGATCGGTCACCTGCAGAGTGTGTTCGATACGGTGAGGGAAGTTCTTCAGCGTACACAGTGGGATGGCCCCCTCGGTATCGGCCTTGGGCTGTCCGTAGGACTCGGTCAGATGTGGGACCACCACTAGAGTGTGGCCCTTGGTCCCTAGGGTCCCGCCCTCCAGCATGGGCCTCTGGTGCAGCACACAGAGTTTGTCCAGATGGACCCCTGCTCACACAAACACAGCATGCTGCAGGACCTTTCACTGTGCAATGTTCATTTAGAGTGGGGCTATACCACGTTCTTCTGGTACAAACACACACACACACACACACACACACACACACACACACACACACACACACACACACACACACACACACACACACACACACACACACACACACACTAGGGATCGACCGATATATCGGTCGGCCAATATTATCGGCCGATATTCGCAGTTTTTACGTGTATCGTATCGGCCGATACGCGGCTGATTTTCGCCGATTATTATTTATTTTTTTTTATTATTTTTTTTTAAAATTTTTTTTTACTTGTTCTACCTCACCTGTTTTTAATATTTGTTAAATATTGTTCATCTACTTGTTCTTACTTGTTCTACTTCACCTGTTTTTACTATTTGTTAAATATAGTTTTTTATATTGAAGTTCAATAAATGTTCCTTTAAAAAAAAAATAAAAAAAAATAAAAAAAATCGGCTCAAGAAAATCGGTATCGGCGTATCGGCGTATCGGCTAAGGCTGATGAAAAAATATCGGTATCGTATCGGCCCTAAAAAAATCGGTATCGGTCGATCCCTAACACACACACACACACATGCAAACAAACAGTGAAAAACACACACACACACACACACACACACACACACACACACACACACACACAAATACACACACAAACAAACACACAGGCAAACACACACACACATACACAAACACACGCATACAGGCAGACACCTGACGTAAAGGTGGATAAAATAATATAGAAAAATTCAGGATGCATATAATACAGATATTTACTGGATCTGCATGCATGCACACACATATAGCATGCTTTTTTAATCCATGATGTATGTTTCTGAGGCTGCACCACTCCAAAGCCTTATTCGGGTTTAGTGTCGGCTGTATTTCACCACTCACTGGCCTCCACGTTGTCCAGGGCTGCGACCACGCCATCCAGACCCCTGAAGAAGGACCTATCGTAGACGCGCTCGCTCTCCGGATCCAGCCGGTTCTGGTGGGCTGTGATGTTCACACTGGGGTTCATCTCTCGCACCGCTTCCGCCGCCACAGACGACTTCATTTTCTAGGGGGGGGGGGGGGTTGGAGACAGTGCTGTTCATGTCATGATGGGAGAAGGGAGCCAGAACCACTGCGGGCTGAGTGATGGGAACACTGTGCGGTAACTCATACAAGAAATGAAAACAATATCCTGGGTGATTGATCAAAATAGAGCGGATGGGCTCGGAGATGCAAGTATTCAAGATCAGACGGCTGGAAGGTTTTGACTTTGAAACGTGACGATTGCATGACACCAAAATAAAAAGTTGTTTAAAGTTGTATCATATTATATATATTATTATTATTTTATTATTATTATTATACGGGTGTACTTCTTACTCCGATGTCTTGGGACCGGAACAGGAACTGTCGGTTCAGGTTGGAGCGCTCTATGGAGTCCATGTCTGTGACAGTGATGTGTCCCCCCTCCCCAGCACCCAGGCCCATGAGGGCAAAGTTCTTCAGCAGCTCACAGCCAATAGCACCAGCTCCCACCTTCAGAGAGACCCAGAAATGGACGGGAATACAGGGTTATGGGAAAAACCACCACTGAATGTTGTGGTGGATGATTCAAATACAAGGTGAGTTGTCCCTGGACTCACTCATGTGCACATGCATGCTCACGCTAGTGCACACACACACACACACACACACACATATGTGTGCGCGCACACACACACACACACACACACGCGCGCGCACACACACATTAGACTAACAGGAAACAGCAGAAAAAGTGTTGCAGGTCTCTGTTCACTAACACTAACAGGAAATGCCACATGAATCCAACTGCTTCCTGCATGTGTCAGCAGTCAGCATCTGCCAACAGTTGAAGAACCGCATTTCAATGACCAGCACGCCCTCTGTTGGACACCTATTAGAAGTGCACCTACCAGGAAATACTTGAGCTTCCCGAGTCTCTCCTGGAATTTAGAGCCAAACACAGCGATTTGGCCGTCGTACCTCGAACCGTCCTAGAAAAAAAATTATGACGGTGTGTAAGATGTTAAAATATCCAACCAGGAAGCTAACTATAGGATGCTCTGAGAAAGTATCGTAGAAATGTGCAAAATGCTTTACAGGTGAAAAGGTGCTGTCACTCAGTTGCTCGTCTTTGTTGTCGACGTCTTTGGGAAGACATTCCAGTGCATCAAAGTACAGCCACTGTATAAGAGGTTTAAACTTCCCACTGCAGGCCTGCAAAGGAAATACATACACTAGAGTGTTGTCCAGACCTATAGATTTGTCTTCAAACGGGGATACATGCTCAAAAATCTTTTACATCTATATATAAACAACCTATACAGCCATTATATATATACAAATTGAGAAAATTCAGCAACGTCTTTCTAAATACATAGAATATTTATTTTCTATGTAAAGATAAACAAATACAATGACAGGAAGTTACCTTCAGCACTTCCTGAGCAGCGACCCCTCCCATGAAGGCGTTGAGCGGGGCCAGATCCCCCCGAGCTGTGCGGGCCAGGAGCAGAACCACGTCTTCGTCCAGCGTCTCCAGCTGGGCCGACGCGTTCAGCCCCCTCACTATGTCCAGCAGCACAGCAGCGTCTGCCTGTCACGAGGGGACAGAACACAGCCAAGGGTCGGTCCCTTCTACGTAGTACCACATGACATAGATATGGGTTGTGGTGTAGGCTAAAAGGTTAAAGGTTACGGAGGTTTTTAGAGCCCGATGTATTGGTTGGAGGTTTTTCCTCATCCTCATCGTCCTCATCGTCATCCGCTTATCCGGGGTCGGGTCGCGGGGGGAGCAGCTCAAGCAGGGGCCCCCAGACTTCCCTTTCCCGGGCCACATTGACCAGCTCTGACGGGGGGATCCCGAGGCGTTCCCAGGCCAGTGTTGAGATATAATCTCTCCACCTAGTCCTGGGTCTTCCCCGAGGTCTCCTCCCCACTGGACGTGCCTGAAACACCTCCCAAGGAAGGCGCCCAGTGGGCATCCTTACCAGATGCCCGAACCACCTCAGCTGACTCCTTTCTAAGTAAAGGAGCAGCGGCTCTAATCCGAGTTCCTCACGGATGGCTGAGCTTCTCACCCTATCCCTAAGGGAGACGCCAGCCACCCTTCTGAGAAAACTCATCTCGGCCGCTTGTACCCGCGATCTCGTCCTTTCGGTCATCACCCAGCCCTCATGACCATAGGTGAGGATAGGAACGAAGATCGACCGGTAGATCGAGAGCTTTGCCTTGCGGCTCAGCTCTCTTTTCGTTACAACGGTGCGGTAAAGCGAACGCAATACCGCCCCCGCTGCTCCGATTCTCCGGCCAATCTCACGCTCCATAGTACCCTCACTCGCGAACAAGACCCCGAGGTACTTGAACTCCTTCACTTGGAGGTTTTTATCCACCGATATTGCCCAGTCACAGAAATATCTCCATATATATATATATATATATATATATATATATATATAGGAAAACCAAAAGTGGCAGTCTGCTGAAAAAAATGCTTTACCCCCAATTTGCTCATGAATGACAGGATGAAATTGCATAAACCACAAAAATAAAATCTTCCTTTCCAGATGTGCAGCAACAAAAATTTTGAGCGTCCCCCACTGACCTGAGACGTGGGCTTGGGAAGTCGGTGCTCCTTCTGGACAAACATATGGAGGCCCTGGAAGGCCAGATGCAGGGTCTGGTGCCTTGCCTTCTTCCCATAATCAGTCATGACCAGCAACTCAGGGTCCATTAACGCCTCATCCAATGGTTTCTGTGGATGGTGTTGGACTTTATTGATAAAAACGTCCTTTCTTCACCCACAAAGTATACTTTCGATATCCGTGGCATGAAGTTAAAAAAACAGTTTGAATACGTACAAATTTAATTGTCGAGGGCTGTTTGACTTCGGTCGCTACTCCACCATGGCCGGTCTCAGTAAAGCCAGAGGTGTCACCGATGGAGAACGAATGACCACCTGTTAGCAGAGTTCACGTCTCAATCTCTCAGCTCACATGTATACATTACAGGGATATCATCATTGCGAGTGCCTTGTTAAAGGTTGATATTCTTGGCCAATGTGTGTAAATAAAGACGACCACTTTGAATTTGAACTAAGCTCATGACTGTGGATCAAATCATTATCCTTTTTAACGGTCCTCTGTAACCGTTTTCTAGGAATTTTCTTGGTTCACCTAGGTGACAACATGAAGATGTGTATAATGTTGATGGACATACTGATGACTTTGATCTCCTGAGGACCCATGGTGTTGAGCTCTGCCATGCCCCGAACCTCAGAGAAGGAAACTTTGTGGCCATCTTGAAAACCGTGGTTCTCTTCGTCCAAACAGCTCACCAGGCCAGGATTACCCTAGAGGAGAGACCACGGTCATTCTAATAACGACCAAGTGAAGAACTGTATATCGCATAAATAGTCGCATTCCTAGTCGAACACGTAAAGTAGAACAAATGTTGTAGATAATAGTTATGAATTTGCATTCAGCTTTCTGTTGCTATTCTTAACAAAAAGAAGGAATGAGTGGACTTGAATGTCGACTAGAGTGTTAGAAGATGTCACCTTAGTGATGTAATTTATCATCGCAGTCATTGGCACCTCCCCGTCCCGGTCCAGCACGGTGAACTCCTCGCCAAAGTCACAGAACAACTGACTGAAATGAACCATGAGGACATTTATGTTAAATGGGCTGTAGGTATGATTTAAGAGATTTTATTTTAGTGTAATTTCTTAGCAATGACAAAGCCATCATCCATCAGCCATTAGTAGGCAAAACGCGCCGTGAAAATATTCTTGTTTTGAGTTGACTGCGCCTGCATCTAAATTAGCAGATTTTGACTTTTAGACCGCTCCTGGCTCACTTCTGAACCATCAGGGCCTTTTCTCAGTCCGATCAGGGCATCTCTCCTCTGATTGTTTCAGTAAGTCCATCTCTCCCCTGATTGGTTCAGGGCGTCCATCTCTCCCCTGATTGGTTCAGGGCGTCCCTCTCCACGTAGGGAGGGCGGGAGCAGAGAAGGACGTTTTTTATGGGTTGTTTAGTTGTCAAATATTGCTCTCTTCTGCTCTTTCCAGCCCTCTCTCTTCTCAACTCTCTTAGAGACAGCAGCTTTAACAGATGTTGTATTAACTCCTCACCCACAGAGTCCCCGGGTGTCGACCACTATGAACCGGATCCCATGGGAGTGGCAGTGGTTCCCCAGACGCTTCTGCTCCTCCAGCGTGGAGTCAGTGAGGACCACCACCTTCAAAACAGAGTCATAATAACCACCACACATTAGCCACATGGGCTAGGGGAGCCATAGGAGATGTGACGTCACACACACACACACACACACACACACACACACACACACACACACACACACACACACACACACACACACACACACACACACACACACACACACATAGACATAGACATCTTATAGATAGACGGAGCATCGAATGCTACCGTCTACTGGCGCTGACGAGACGCGGGGCCGCCATCTTGGAGTGGTCATCCGCTCCACTCTGTGTTCGAAATCGTTCCCTATCATGGATGTAGTGCACTAAATAGGGTGCACGCCATTTTGTAGGGTGTTCGAATTCTCAGTGGTCCACTATATAGGGCACTATATAGTGGACTTAAAATAGGGTACATACGATGTACCCTGCATGTTACTCCCGTATACCACAATGCAATGCGGTCGTCAGTTTCCGGAGGAGAAGAAGAAGCTGAATAACCGCGAAAACGAATACATTTAATGATGGAGTCTCCGACTTTCGTATATAAATGTCAAAAAAATGTTTGGGATTTAACATAGAAAATGTAACATTCAAAATTATTTAAAAAAAACTTGAACAAGGAAATGTAACATTCAACATCAATACAACCTCCAGCTTTCCTCGTGAGTGCCCGGTTTGTTTACATGACGTGGGCGTATCTGTCTGCGTCACACAAATACCCGGCGCATTTACTGACGCAAATGACGTTTAGAAATGTTCAGCGTAGTGTCCGAATTCTCGTTCCCTATTCCCTATATAGTGCACTATATCATGTACACTATATAGGGAATAGGGAACGAGTGTATAGGGAACGATTTCGAACACAGCTATATGTGTACGCTCACATACACACTCTCGCAAACTAGGGTTGGGCAATCGTCTACAAGCTTCCATCGTCCGATAGCGCCCCCTAGCGATCGCCGACATTCGATACTATCGGGGGGGGCAACTTTATAATTTTATAATAATGATTATTTATAATAATTTATCACTTTGAACAAAATCTATTTTTTTCTTAAAAACGATAACGATGGTCTTCTCCTTGGACCAGCGTGAGCCTCCGCTGATTTAAGTTTCGATACGTCGGTGCCGGCGGCGCTGTCATGATGACACACGCACAAATGCACACATGCACGCACATTCACACACTCACAAACACACAAATAGAAAAACACACAAGCACACTCACACACACATAAACACACACGCACAAATACAAACATGCACGCACACTCACACATGAAAACAAAAAATAGAAAAACACACTCACACACACATACACACACACTCACACACAAACACACATGAACACTCATTCAGAGAAGGTCACTCCCCTAGTGGTTTCTGTTTCATAGTGCAGCCCCTACTTCGGGGAGACTGGAGCCTGGGTGAGTACCTGGTACTGCATGAGCATGTCTTCATGCAGTGGGCCGGTGTGGGCAGACACCTGGACGCGGGGGTTCAGACTGGCCAGCCGGGGGAGGGAACACTCAGCCCGGTTCTGGCCGAGGTCAGCCTCGCGCAGGAAAAACTGTCGAGCAAAATTTGTTGAAACTTTCAGGCCCAACTAACTGACACCAAAAGAGACACAAAACAACGCTTCAGCGGTACTTGCGTGATGAGTGCATGAGTAGTACAGAGCAGGAAGGTGGTTGGTGCTACCTGGGAACTCAAGTGCTCCCACAGAACCTGGCCCTCGTCCTGCACCGTGACGGACTTCACCCCGGAGAGGATGACGTTGTGCGCTACCTCCACACCCAGGCCGCGCATGCCAGCTATCAGGATGTTAGCCTCACCCATCCGCTGCATTGCCTCACGACCTAACACATACCTGTGCACACAGAATACTATTGAAAGGGCCCCTATTTTACCACTAGGTGTGGGCATGATTGGCAATCACAAGCAATGGCGTCTTAGAGTACCATATTAAGCGCTATATAAATTTCATTTATTATTATTATTATTATTAATGGCTTGTAAGGACTCATCGGAAAATAGGGGCCCTTTCAAGGCACAGACACTTCACTGTTTAGTTTATTGACCACAGGGGACTGAGCGTATGTTTGTGTGTGTGTGTGTGTGTGTGTGTGTGTGTGTGTGTGTGTGTGTGTGTGTCTGTGTGTGTGTGTGTGTGTGTGTGTGTGCGTGCGTGCGTGCGTGCGTGCGTGTGTGTGTGTGTGTGTGTTGTCTCTGTGTGTAGGTATGTGTGTCTGTGTGTGTTTGTTTTTTCGTGTGATTGTGTGTGTGGATCGGTGTGTTTGTGTGTGCGATGATTAAGAACACATTAAGAACATGATCAATTCATTATATAACGCATTATAGTAGGCCTATAACAAATTATTAGGCTATAGGCCTAATACGTAATGTGATTATAAGTCAATATATTGTTTATATTCGCTGCATGCCTATTTAGCATTTTGTTGCACTCTGCAAAGATTAAGGTTCTCCGAAGGTGCATTTAATATGTTAATAGCCTGTGTTGTTTTTGTACTTACAGTTGCCGGGAATAAAATCCTTCGTCAATTTCTTCAAGCTCAGACATCTTTAAACCCTTAAAAGTAAACCTATATGAACAGCGAAGCGCAGAAAGAATATCTCAGTATCGATTCAATCCGACCGGTTTCTGGTAAACTATTTTGAAATTCTATTTCACTTTCGATTATCTTTGTGTTGCAATGTCTTGTAATGCCTTATTTTGACCGCTAGGGGGAGCTATATTATAACTCCCATGGTCACCTGTGTACGCAAGCCTAATGTTTTCTAACGTCAAGGGCGTAGGATATTTAATCTTCTTTTCTTTGTATTTATTCGTTTGTTCATTTGGTATTTGGTATTTATTCATTTATTTAAAGGACAGTGCACATTGATTAACATTTCTGTAAATGCGCCTGTGTTAGCCAGCAGGCTAATTTTCAACTGTAGTCCTTTGGCAAGATGTTATACTAGGCACATGGTGGCTGAAAATAAAATAACATATTAAATCACACAGCAATTGATATACAATTCATTTGGTGCTTGAGCAAAATCATTCCAACTGGGAGGGAGCAGACTATGTTAATTTGCAAATGTTAAGTCTGAACATAATTAGATTACAACCAATACATAATACCACCAAGTAACAAACAAATACAATTATATAAAGAAAAGTAGTTTTAGTTTCAGATAATAGGCCTATAATGTAATAGTCCTAACTCGTTTATTATAGAATGTACTACACAATCACATAAGAAGACATTGGCGACATTGGATCTTCAGGGCATGCCTTCCTATGTCTCCAGGGATTGTAATGACTCTCTTTAAGAGCAGCACAGCACAATAACGCACCTCTGGACAATTATAAGGCCTAGCAACATCTGGCTGCGTTACTCTCCTCTCCAAACACGGGCCCGCCAGATAAAGATTTAGAGGGGGAGTCCTGAGCCGCTTAGGAAGTTTATGTTAGTCCTTCTTGGGACAGCTGTGTGGGTCTGGGGCCTCTCGGCGCTGAAATGCTATCCTTTTTACATGATGGCAAATGTTTGTAGTGAAAAGTACAGAATTAAAAAAAAACGTTGCTCAACGTTTGACCTTTCAGACTTGTAATTCTTTTTGTTTTACCAATTTGACATTTAAAACGAATTTGTGACCAATTTGGACGAATGTGTGAATCATTTTCAAAGTCAACACTTGCAAGGTAAACTTTGTTATGTTAGGAAGAAAATTGGAAAATTGTGTGAGAAGAGCAGGGGGCGGAGTAGGTGGGGGGGGGGGGGGGGGCGTAGGATTTTTAAAACAATGTCCCTCATAAAAAAGCAATGCACTTTGGCAGAAGTCCTGCTGCAGAAGACGTAGACCAGGATGTTCTATTGTCATATTTGTTTTTTTTTTTCGAGATACGGCTAAATGGAAAACCCTGCGCTGTTTGTGATGTAAATGGTGATATTGCTTAAATGCTGATGTTTCGCAATCCGTCCAGCATGACTTCCTCGTTGCGGGCGGGGCGGTCTGCTCCCGGGCCGTCAGGTGAGTTCACAGCTATCGACGGTGGGGCGGTGAAACTGGTGAGGGTAAACCAAATCACTTCGTAAATCACATATCGGATCTTTGGAACGCAACACCGACTGAGGCAAGGTTTTTTGTTAGAAGGTAAGTGAAATGAGTGTATAAACGTTAAGACTATCGATTCAGATTAATAGTTTATACTCGTCCAAAGATACAGAACAATCTGACTGAACTAGTCACTACTACCTCTGAGACATGATGCTTATCGGCAGGCTATTCGTAATAACAGTGCCGACAACCCTTTTTCTTTTTCATCGATCTCGATATTCACATCAAGATTGTTTTCATGGTGACTTTTATTTGGTTAACCTTTTACGCAGTTCGTTCTGTGTTCTATGAACGGTACACTGTCCACCGAACTGGTGCAAAAGTACACGTTGCATCACACAGGGTTATCTTCACATAGTCGAACAGGCAAGCAAGAGGGGGAAAAACAGTGTGAGTCAAAATATATATTACAAGATAGTTGGGTTCTTTTTACGGAACAAAACCTGACAAACTGAAGTTCATACCTTCCCGATCTGTGGGATATTTCCACAGTCCTACATGGCCAGTCATGTCCTATCTTGTCATTTCCTCGACACCGTCAACATTTACCGTTTTTCTTTGCTATGAACCCCTATTTCATCTATAGGCCTAAGGCTTACAAAACCTTTAACCTATGTATAACAAACACCTAGTGTTTTTTCCTGTTGTTTGCGCCACCGTTTTTTATTTAAATATATTGAATTAAACAACGTAGGCTTATTATATACAAGTTCACTTGAAATGCTACATAAAGGACCATGGCGTGACTGTTAGTTATGACCCTGTTTAAAAAAACACCGTGCTGTGACTCATACGTGAGCACCCAGTCTGTTAAATCTCCGCTGCAGCATCACTCTCTAACCCCAGCGCCTCCTCCTCCCTGTTCTCGCACAGAGCTGCTCCCGCTGGTCCCGGGAATGTTACGGGCGAGAACAGAGTCCTGTAGGTAACACGCTGTCAGGTCGGAGCGTGGGGTGGAGAGGAGATGGTCACGTGGGTCGCCTCCTTGCTGACAGTATGCGCGTTGATACAGACGCACGCCGCCGCGGGGCCGACGTCCAGTTGTCCTACCACCCCTCGCCGCCTGGTGGATTTTAACGTCAACTACACCCTGCCCCACTTCCAAACCGCCAATCCCATCCAGAACATCCAAGCCAACGCGTACCTGCGCGAGGTGTACATCGCCTCCCAGAACGCCATCGAGGCAGTGGACAGAGACCTGAAACGGATATGGGAGGTGCGTACCGGCCCAGTGGGCCCCGACGACTGTCACACGTGCGGCCCCTGCGACGCTGCCACGACGCCGCCCGCGACCCCCGTGGATACGGACAACAAGGTCCTCCTCTTAGACCCGGCGGGCAACCTCCTGCCCTACCTGTACTACTGCGGCAGCACGCGGCAGGGGGTGTGCGCCTTCCTGGACATCAGCGAGCTGAGCCCCGTGTCCCACTGCCTGTTCAAGGAGCAGGACAACACAGAGACTTACTGCCCCGACTGCTTGGCCAGCCCACTGGGCACGCGGGTCAGCGCGGTGGAGCAGGGCCACACCACCCTCTTCTTCGTGGCCAACTCCGTGGACGCGGAGCTGGTGAGCCGCTGGCCCCGTAGGTCGCTGTCGGTGCTGCGGCCGCTGTCCACCGAGGACGGCTTCCACCTGGCGATGCAGGGGCTGACGGTGCTGCCCCCGCTGCGGGCGTCCTACCGCGTCGACTACGTCTACACCTTCGCCACCGCGGAGCACGTGTACTTCCTGTCGGTGCAGCGGGAGAACCCGGAGAAGAGCGGCTCCCCGCTGCAGACGCGGCTGGGCCGGCTGCCCCTGATGAACTCGGAGGCCTGGATGTACCGGGAGGTGGTGCTGGAGTGCCGCTTCGACCCCAAGCGGCGGCGGCGGCGGAAGAGGCGCGGCGGGGAGGAGCAGCAGCACCGGGTGGTGTTCAACGGGCTGCAGGCGGCGCACTACGGCCCCGTGGGCCGGGAGCTGGCCTCCCAGCTGGGGCTGAACCCCAAGGGGAGCCCCGACGAGAAGCTCCTGTACGGGGCGTTCGCCGGGGTGGACGAGCGCGGCGTGCCCCAGAGGAACTCGGCCTTCTGCATCTTCGCCCTGGCCAAGGTGAACCAGGCCATCGACCGGGGCGTGGCCGCCTGCTGCTCCAAGGGGACCGAGCAGCTCTCCAGGGGCCTGTGTCACTTCCAGCCCTGCGAGAACTGCCCGCACGAGGTGAGTGGCTCTGGAACCATCCGTACCCCCCCCCCCCTCCCCCCCCCCCCCCTCCCCCGGGGGACCCCCTTCCCATCCGGGAGGTCAAAGGGTCGAACCATCACACGTTGGTGTAAAGGGCGGGTTGTTAATGTGTCTTCAAGGTTGTTTCCACAGTTTTGTTACCCAGATCATTCCTGACTCATAACGAACGATCCAGTGTGTTTGCTGCCCGGTCGTCCCGTTGACATGGCAGCCGGCACTGACTGCTTAGTCATCCTGACTATTGAATCCAATCGATAGTCATTGTCCTCCACACAACAACACACACACTTTCACATGATCAACGTCAAGGTGTTAAACCCTATCTGTGATTGTAGATATAGTGTTGGTATCTAGTATTGGCTCCACTCCTCTCTTGTCAACACAATGAAGTACATCCACATCACAACAGCGCCGAGCCTGACTCACAGGGGCCAAGCTCGAGCTCAGACTTGACACAGTGATGAGAGTGGGAGCAGTGGGAGGATTGAGAGGTGTGTGTGAGAACAAGCACAAAGGGCGGAGGAGGGGCTGAAGAGTCTGACGAGGAGATCCCAGAGTGGGGTTTGTTGCCGTTCCTCCGATTGCCCGATATCCCCCCGCCCCGCCCCCAGGCGTTGTCTGATGACGTGATGTGCATGTCAGAAGGAAAGTGCCACCAAAACGACACCAGGACAAAGGCATGAGTTCCCCTAAGTGGCTGATTGTTTTGAGGGTTTATTTGGGGCATGAGCCTTTGTCGCACAGATATAATACCCTGGTACTTCCCTGTCTCAGCTTTCCTCTTATGTAAACCGGTTATCAAGTCTGCATTTGTTAATGTTTACATTTAGTTTAGGATGATGTAGTAAACGCTCCGGACAGTGACGTGAAAACACTGTTCCATAGGACATGGTGAAGTACTGTTTTATTGTTACGCGGTTATCACTGGAAGCAGTTCTCGGAAAAGGTGTGGCTTTTGGAGTTGCAATCCCACTCAAGTGTTCCACTTCTTTAAGTGTGCAAAGAGCCAAGCACACACACGCCTACCAGGACAGTATGTCAACACACACGGCTAATAAATCCTGCTGATAAAAACAGCGGTGAGTGTGTGTGTGTGTGTGTGTGTGTGTGTGTGTGTGTGTGTGTGTGTGTGTGTGTGTGTGTGTCTGTGTGTCTGTGTGTGTGCACGTGTCTGAGTGTGTGTTGAGGAAGGGAGTTGCTTGGCTGCGCCTGGCTGTTTTTTATGTTTTTTTAATTCATTCCCCTGGAAACGGGCCCGACAGAGAGGAAGGAAAGACATGCTGGAGGTGATTTCCCGAACATAAAAGAAAAATCCGAGGCATTCGCTATAAAAATTCACAAATGTCCATTGCTCTTTGAATGGCTTACCAGGTTAAACAGTGGCCATGTGGGGCCCAATAAGTGTCTGAGTGTTGTTTGTGGCCAGAGGATCAAAAGACCTGTGGATTGCGGGCATTCAAACTGCCAGCAGGACTCTCAGGCCTGTCGGGGCAAGCAGACTAATTGGACAGCCCTGGAATGTTTACGATGAGGATTCACGTATCATCCGGACTTCAGACGTCAGCCATCGTTTTCTATGTTGACCCTCACGCCCAATACAACAATGCCAAGAATCCCTGTTATGTAGTTCCTTAACTATTCCCTGTTCACAGGGGTTAGCCAACAGTGGCACGGTGCCAAGTGGTGAACATCTGTTTTCAATTTGTAGGAGCAAGTTGTCCTCTGTGTGGCAGCGAGCCAGATAGTGGCGGTGTCTCGGGGCGGGGGTTCGCTGCTGTTTGATGATCTCAGTCTCGTCTCTCAGCCTTTCTGCAACAGACACCGTGTCCTCTAGCTCCTCAATATCCGCCCGAATGAAGGATCGCAGACTCTCTGCTGGTCTTTGCATCGACTTACTGTCTGTCTGTTTGAGTGTATGTGTGTGTGTGTGTGTGTGTGTGTGTGTGTGTGTGTGTGTGTGTGTGTGTGTGTGTGTGTGTGTGTGTGTGTGTGTGTGTGTGTGTGTGTGTGTGTGTGTGTGTGTGTGTGTGTGTGTGTGTGGGTGGATGTTTATGTTTGTCAGTGTGTGTGTGTGTGTGTGCGTTTGTGTGCGTTTGAATGTTTATGTATGTGTGTGGGTGTATGTTTGTGTGTGTTTGAATGTTAAAGTGCGTGTGTGCGTGTGTGTTTGTGTGTGTCTGGACTTGCTTGTGTGTAGTACAGAGAGAGTAAATAAAAAAAAAAGAAGTCCACCAATGAAAAAAAATAAGAAAAGTCAAAACAATCACTCATTCGTCTTGGGTTTAAAACCAAACTCTATTCCCTCTTCTGCACAGAGCACTCAAAACGACGACTCGTGCCGTAACAAGCCCACCCTGGTGTCCGCTCCGTACTACAGACTGGACCTGTTCAACAGACAGATGCACGACGTGCTCTTCACCACGGTCTTGGTCACCACCAAGGGCAACGACACCCTGGGTCATTTCGGCACCTCGGACGGAAGGATCCTGCAGGTGTGACGAGGACCTTGAATTGACCTCAAGTGTATGCGTAGGAAACATAATCTGTTGTGAGGTGAAGAGGTATGCAGGAAGGAAACGTCTCAGTGGGAAACCACGCGGAAGAAGGAAAGACACATGAAATTAAAGATAAGCTTGATGTTGGTTTAAAAAAAGTAGTAACTCGTCAATTGGAAGTGAATAAAAAGAAGCTCATAATCGCTGTGGGTCATATTAGTATGGCGCGCTGTAATAATATCTTTGAATCCATTCAGTTTATTTAACGTTATTTTCTTGATGTACAGCAGCTCTTTTTGCCACGTTGGTGTTGTGCATTGTGTATGCGTCCCCCAGCAGCTAAGATCCTAGCCTCAGTTTGATACTTCCTGCTCCTTCTAGGTCGTCCTGAAGCTGGACTCTGTGTTCTTTGCCAACTTTTCCCTGGGAGGAACCCCCGTATCGGGCGTATCGTCTGTTTACACCGAGGACTTACTGCTCTTTGTTGCCGGGAATAAGGTGCTTATCGAACATAATACGTGATGAAGTCTCTCTCTCTCTCTCTCTCTCTCTCTCTCTCTCTCTCTCTCTCTCTCTCTCTCTCTCTCTCTCTGTCTTTCTCACTCCCACACGCCCACAGATATTTTTCTTGCCAAACATTTTAGACGATGTATGATTCTTCCACTAAATGTGCTTGGCCCCTAGTCTTCCTTTAATTTACTCTCTCTTTCTCTCTCTCTCTCTCTCTCTCTCTCTCTCTCTCTCTCTCTCTCTCTCTCTCTCTCTCTCTCTCTCTCTCTCTCTCTCTCTCTCTCTCTCTCTCTCTCTCTCTCTCTCTTTCTCCCTCGCCCCCTCGCCTCTCTCTCACCCCCTCTCCCCCCTCTCTCCAGGTGTTCACCGTGTCCCCTGTGGGCCCCGGCTGTGCCCACTTTGTCTCCTGCTCCTCCTGCCTGACCGCCCCACTCTTCATGGGCTGTGGTTGGTGTTCGGGGTCCTGCTCCAGGGAAGATGAATGCTCCTCCCCGTGGCACCGGACGTCCTGCGCTCCTGTTATCACAGAGGTAGATCCGTCGCTGTGCCTGTGTGTGTGTGTGTGTTTGGGTATGTGTTTGTGTGTGTGTGTGTGTGTGTGTGTGTGTGTGTGTGTGTGTGTGTGTGTGTTTGTGTACGTGTGTGTTTGTGTACGTGTGTGTTTGTGTACGCGTGTGTGTGTGTTTGTGTATGCGTGTGTGTGTGTGTGTGTGTGTGTGTGTGTGTGTGTGTGTGTGTGTGTGTGTGTGTGTGTGTGTGTTTGTGTACGTGTGTGGTTTTGTGTACGCGCGTGCACGCGTGTGTGTGTGTGTGTTTGTTTGTCTGGGCATACAGTTCCAGAGTCAACAGATACAGTACCGGTAGTTGGCAGGGATGCAGTAGATTACAGTGGAGACTCTATTATCCATTACAAAGGAATAAAGAAATTGTATTACAATATACAATATATTACACTTTATTTCTTTGTCTGGGTCCAGGTCCTGGGTAGGATTTAAAGCATGAGTACATAATTATACAATCACCACCGTGGGGTACATCAGATATCTCAACCCATTGTGTAGGCTACATACAATTCAGTTCAGCACACCTAACTTTGCAGAGATAGTTTCTGTGAGATGAATGGCTCTTAAAAAGCCTTTGTCTGTCTACGTGAGACAGTAGCCTAGGCCCTAGGCTATAAAATATGAGATCCTCTCGCTTCATTTAAACCGTTGGGGTGCTGCCTCATTAAGCTCTTAGTATGAATACGCCTTTAGGGCAAATTTTTCTATATCTAGCTATGATATTACATAATGAACATAGTATAGTAGAATTGATTAGGTCATAAACAGGTGATGTCTTTCACTTCTTGGCTGTGAGTAGATGTAGAAGCCTTGGTAACTCACTCAAAGGTCCTTTTAGTCATTCTTTTATAACTCATATGTTCACTTTTATTGCAGTTCTAGGAGTAACTCTGAGAGGCTAGGTAAATACTGGCCGTGAGCTGACTAATCTGAAATGCAAGGGACTGCCTCACTCAAGTGCCCAGCCAAGCACCCTTTAAATCACACAGATAAACACACATGGGCTGTGTTCCAAATCGCATATTTTTATTTTTCACCTGCTGTGTGTACTGCAGCTAATCTTACAAAGTACGTACTGTTGCACACAGTATGCATACACTAGGGACAAACTACAGGAGATGTTAGTGATAAGCATACCTTTATTGACAAATCAACTGTTTTTGGCTCAGTCGATGTGACGTATCTTCTGCTCCAGTATTGTGGGGCCGGATAGCCAGAAAGCATGCTGGCTGGCATACTGCGAATGGCGACCGGATGTAATACACGACAACCTGATATTTATATATCAGTATAGCCATACTGCATTTTCCATACTATTTATTGGAACATACTAAATCTTTTCCTGGCATACTAAATAGTATGGTAATATAATATGGATATTAGAACGCCGAACCCTCTCCTTTCCTCCATTAATAAATCCCATGTGTGTTACTTTGAACCAGACCTCAGAAGGTGTTTGCTTGTTAAAAAATAGATTAAAATCAGATGAGTCAAAAGTAGGAGTTGTTATTCCTCGTGTGGTCATTAACCATAAAAAGAGATATCACATGTATTTATTAATTAGTCGAAGACTCAGTCATAACCTTTGGTTTGGGTTGCGGTCAGCGGCAGTTTAGTTGCTCAATCTAAAGTTACTACAAGTTTAGCAATGCTAGGGAAGTGACACTCAGAGTTAATTTAACAACCCAAGAAGTCCCTCACAATTATTGTCCTCATTCCCTGTTACTTTGCACAGTTTTTTCCCAAGACGGCACCAACTGGGGCTGAGTCAGAGCTGACGTTGTGTGGCTGGGATTTTCAGTCCCCCAAAGGACCATCTGCCATCACCGACAAAACCCACACAGTCCGAGTTGGCTCTGAGACCCTGTGTACCGTACAGGCCAAGAGCACCAGCACAAAGTAAGCCCAAACAAAAATTGTTTTGCAAAAAACAATACAAATATATATATTTACATTTACTTTACTGTAATACTTTACTGCATTTACTGTATTCGTATTAAAACCTACGCTACATGGAAGCGGTTTGCCTTTTTAATCGATTTGATGTACTCGCGTGAATCTTGGAATTTCTGCGTTGTATCTACATGGTGGTATGCACTAGCTCATTGGGTCTCTGCTGGACGATGTGTTTGGTAACCCAGGTTGGTGTGCAAGGTCCGCCACAAGAAAGGCACCCCGACCAAGGCTCTCAATGTCACCTTGGAAGTGCAGGAAGCAACGGTGGGGGGCTGCTATTCCATCCATGGCCAAGCGCAGGCATCAGGATTCTCCTTTGTGGTAAGGGGTTGATGAAGAATATTTTACTGAAGGACACCTCTTGACAGCAAAGTATTTGATTGAACCCCCAAGCTGATATTCTGTACATTGTTCAGATTAAATTTAAGAAAGTTAGTTTCATGTAATGTCACTCGGCTCAATGCTCTCGTCCTTCACTCTAACCAGGTGCCCATTATAACGGAGGTCAGGCCCGCCCGCGGCCCTAAGATCGGAGGAACCATGATCACCCTGACCGGGAGCCATCTCAACTCAGGGATTGGAAGAACTGTAGACTTCGGTGGAATCAGCTGCCCGATTCAAAGGTAATCATGGACTCCCTTGTCAAGATCTGTGTGTCTCGGCACGTTGGTGGGATGGCTCCCTAATACTTTACCGAAAAATGTTTCTCATGAAGCATTTTGTACGAGATATTTAATGGGTACTGGCCAATTAATCCCTTCTACGGGGGATTAAATAATTAATAAATTATATCGTATTGTAAAGGTACTCCACTGGTGGGTCATAGAATACAAAAGTCTGGAAACCCCCTAGTCTCACGATACCAGATGATTGGGATATTAGCGTCTGCCAAATGTCTTGGGAATTTCAAATGCGAGTTTAGAAAGCCAGTGGGGAGTACGTTCACTAACAGTCCTACGGTCCTTACGTTTTACAGGATAGTATGCCTTACAATAAATGATGTCTGGCCCCGTTATCCTCCATAGACACACAACCAGGAGATGTATCGAATAACTTTGTAACACAGGGAGAGTATTTTTGAACAATGGAAATGCATTTCCGGAGCAAGGTTATTGGATTTAGTTTATTGAATTTAGGTAGGGGTAAATGCGTCAAACATCAACAAACCTTTTAGGAGTTTTTTTTAATGAAAAATCTTATAATGCAAGTGTTATCGGTAAGATAACGTTTACAAGCACACAAAACTTCTGCATGGCACCACGTTTTCAGGTGTGTCGCTTTCAATCGGTTAAACTGATTTTTATAAATGAAACCTGGGGGATTGTCCTCAGTTTCTGGTGGAGCACAGTGTTTGGAGAGAGACTTGTGAGTCCAAGAATACCCCTATAGGGCTAGATGGCTCTACAAGGGCAGATGGCTAGAGGGTAGATGGGTCAACTACCTCCACAGGGGTAGATGCACCCCTATAAGGGTAGTTGAGATGGCTGATCATGGATCCTATATAGTGTGTTGTGACTTCAATTAAAATCTGTCTTCTCGGTCTCCCAGTGTGACTGAAGGGAGTGGGAGCGTGTCTTCGGTGGTGTGCATCTCCAAGGCGTCCACAGCGGTGCAAGACGTTCCCGTCCGGTTCTTCATCGACAGCTTCCTCGTGCCAACCCAGAAGAAGTTTTCTTACCGGCGCGACCCCGTTATAACCAACGTGTATCCCCAATGCAGCTACAGAAGGTAGAGCGTGGACCCCGGTCCGAAAATGAAAGTTGTTCTGAAGTTGAAGGAGATAAAAGTGACCTGAATGTCATTGGAGGTTTGCGGAAGGAGACCACTGATTGCTGTTGGTTTTGGTTTCCCCACAGCGGCTCCATGCTGAGGGTGGAAGGCCTCTACTTTGACTCTGTGCAGAACAAGGTGGTCCAGTACAAACCCAAAAACTCACCCCAGGAAACGTACCGACTGGTGAGCGAGCATTCAATCATATATAATACAGAGGAAAATATAAGCGGTCGAACATGTCTTCGTAGTAGGTTTTAAGTTTAAGAAGGATATTCTCATTGGATATTTAATTTTTTTTATAAAAAAAAAAAAGATTTTATTTTCTGTCCATCATAGTTTAGCTTGTAATGGCCTCAAACCACCTGATTCAGATATTGTTCCATCAGACTCAAAAAGGGATGAGTTGCTGAGAAGGCAATTCCCCATAGGGAGTGAGAATTTGTCTTAGGATTTAGCAAAGGGAAATGACTACACACATTGTTCTTCTGACAATCCAGGTGTGCGAGGGTAAAATGAACGCCACGCACATGGAGTGCAGGGCGCCCGCCCTGCCGGGAGAGCACTCGGACGATAAGACGGAGAACGGGGAGATTTCCTTTGACATGGACGGAGCCCGGCTAATTTTGAACGAGACGTTCGACTACCACCCGGACGCCGCCCCCATCCCCTTTGAGAACGAGGAGCGCGTCCTGTACCTGAGCCAGGGAAATGATGAAGTCTCAATGCACGTATGTTCACCACTATATGTTCCTCACTATGCCCACTATTCACCACTATGAGCACGACACAGGACATGCCCCTCCAACATGATTCAGCGATTAATTAACATCTACCGTTACAATTTCCTAGTGGACAATGTTATCCAACCGTGAATTCAGATTCAGCAGGTAGGGGTCGAGCATCTTTCTCAATGATTCCTACTGGTAGTGTGAGGTTAGTAGTGATCGAACCCAGGACATATCTTGTGGGAGTCAAAACATCCACTACATTATCCAACCTAGACAGGAGCGCTACAGAAAAATAACCCCTTTTAACATGAGACCCATTTTGTCTTTAATAGCACATCAATCTGAATGCAGTGGATCAGTGTATGAATATCACCATGACCATCGGAGGCGTGCACTGCAACGTCCGGGTCTTGACCAATGAGCTCACTTGCAGAATCCCAAAAGGCCTCGTCATACCCGCTGAAGGATTACCTGTCCAGGTGATAAAAAAATAAACATCCACCTCAATTGAGTTTGTGGTTCACGTGATCGATTTAGTTGGCACACCTGTGGAAGTCACCTGACGGTGAGCCCAAGATGGACGCCTTATTGATTTGGCATCGCATGAACTACGTTTTCCTTTGCTGTGTCTAGGTGTGCGTGAACGGGAAGGTGACGGATATCGGCAATGTGGTCTTTATGGACAACCACAGCCGCACCATCATCGCTAGCATCGTCATGGGCATCCTGGCTGCCATTGTCCTGGGGGCTGCCCTGGCTTTGTTTGGGATGACCCGTTTGAGGAAGACGAAACAAGGTGAGGAGTCACTCGGCTGGTGTTGCTTCAGCCAGTCGAACAATAACGGCACGTTATGAATTGTGTAGCCGTATTCATTCAGTTTATCATTCTGTATTCTGTCACTTCTCTAGACAAGGTAGAGTTCCGTCTGTCGCGGATGTCTTCCCGCATTCACACGGGCAACAGGGAAACCTCACCTACCGGAGACTACCGCAGAAGTACGTTCACTCCAAAAGATTCATGAACATTAATTTGCTCACTCGCTCTCTACTTTACCACTGAAATATGTTCTATGAGGTACTGTTCCTTAATTTCTCCTCTCATTTGTTCCGACGTCTGTCAGATCTGTCAATTCAGACATCGGGTCAAGGGGGGTTGTTCTTCCAGGGTCCCTGGTACGCTTCTGGCTACGACCCGTCTGTGTCCCTCTCCTTAATACAACAGCCAACGCTGTCTATGGGCAGCCTCCGCTCTGACCTCCTGGAAGAGGTCAAGGATGTGCTGATCCCTGCAGAGATGCTGCGGGTGGTGGAAAGCCAGATTATCGGCAAAGGTGAGCTCCTCTCAGAAAACGGCTGATTTGAGAGTTTTATTCCAAACTTGGAGTGATCTTATTGCGTCTTTCTGTAACGCTTTCTACCCTCCTTTGAAGCGATCCGCTGTAACCTTGAACCCCTGTTTTGATGCAGGTCACTTTGGCACAGTATACCATGGCTATCTGATTGACCACAAGGACCAAGAGATTCACTGTGCTGTCAAATCACTGAACAGTACGTGTCTTTAGCCTATTTTGTCTGTACTTTGTCCAGACAATGACAACGCTAACCTCCTGCCTTGTTTTGTCTACACTTTGTCCACACGTGTTGATGTGCCATGTCTTGTGTAAACAGAGTATGCACAGTGTGAGTTGTTGTGCAATGTGTTAACAGCGAATCTGCAGTGTGTTTGTGTGTTGTGTGAACAGCGAAAGAAACAGTGTGATGATGTGTGTTGTGTGTACTGTACAGAATATGTACAGTGTGTGATGATGTACTACGTGTTGTGTGAACAGAGTACATTCATTGTGTGTTGATGTACTACGTGTTGTGTGAACACAGTACGTACAGTGTGTGTTGTTGTGTTGTGTGAACAGAGTACATAGAGTGTGTGTCGATGTGTTGTTTTGTACAGAGTGCGTACAGTGTGTGTTGATGTGTTGTGTGAACAGAGTACATTCAGTGTGTGTCGACGTGTTGTGTGTACAGAGTGCGTACAGTGTGTGTTGATGTGTTGTGTGAACAGAGTACATACAGTGTGTGTCGACGTGTTGTGTGTACAGAGCGCGTACAGTGTGTGTTGATGTGCTGTGTGAACGGCAGAAGCGCAGTGTGTGTTGATGCGTTGTGTGAACGGCAGAAGCGCAGTGTGTGTTGATGTACCGCACGTTGTGTTAACAGGGATCAGTGATGTCGAGGAGGTGGACCTGTTCCTGAGGGAGGGCATCATCATGAAGGGCTTCCACCACACCAACATCCTCTCCCTGCTGGGCATCATGCTGCCCAAGGAAGGGCTCCCCCTGGTGGTTCTGCCCTACATGAAGCACGGAGACTTGAGACACTTCATCCGGTCTGAGAAGAGAGTGAGTCATCCTCAGATAAAGAAAATGACCCTATGGAGCAATATGAGCATAGCTGAAATAGCGCTGACCCGATGTCTCATGTGTGTTATAACGATAGCTTAGAGATTACGTTACGGTTGAATTCCCCTATTCTGTGTGGCAGAACCCGACCGTGAAGGACCTGGTTGGGTTTGGCCTGCAGGTCGCTAAGGGAATGGAGTACCTGTCGCAAAAGAAGTTTGTCCACAGGGACCTGGCTGCACGTAACTGCATGTAAGTGTGAATATTAATAATAGTAATTGGTATGGAACATAGAAGCCCCTCTCCTACTTGCCTTTGCCGGTAATTTAACGGAACGTGTGCATGGGTGCCGGCAAATCCGTTCTGCTAATTTCCCTGCGTCACATGTTACATCACCGGTAGAAGTTAATTTGCAGTTATTTCGCCACAAAAGCGTCAACTATTACGGCACACCCAGTGCTGTGTATATGGCAGCATTCCACTCAAATGGAGTAAATGCGTGTCTTGTGTGAACGCAGAAACTGCCAACTCTACTGCAATTTGTTAAGTGTTCTCGGATTAACAATTAATGTGTATTTCTCGGAATTGTATGACCTTATTTTTTTTACTAGATTTAGAAAAATTACCGGTTCTGGGGATATATATATATATTTTCTGGCTGGATGAAAAAACGAATGTCTTTTCAGGCTGGATGAAAACTTCACAGTTAAAGTGGCGGACTTTGGCATGGCCAGGGATATATTTGACAAGGAATACTACAGCATACAAGACCATAAGAAGGCCAAGCTTCCAGTCAAGTGGATGGCCATCGAGAGCTTACAAACACAAAAGTTCACCACCAAGTCAGATGTGGTAAGTGTGCTCGCTGTCGTTGTCCTTTCATAGTCTTGTGAGACCATCCTGATATGGTGAGTTCCCATTCTGCTTCCCTCATCAATTCAGTGTGGCTCTGAACCGGTGGAAAGCTTCTTCCAACAAAAACAACATGATAGGATCAATATACGCTCGGGCAGGAGGGGAGGGAGGAGTTCCAGCTCATGCGGAGCACCGCATTCCTTGGGCAGAACCCAAGGAAAGTGGAGCAATATAAAGTTTTAATCTGAAATAGATAAATTTAATGAAGGGTGTTAAACGATTAACAGAAATCTGCTATTTTTGCTTTACTTCCAACTGGATTCGACACGAGTGAAGAGCGTCACTTAATAAGTTAAACTGATTGGCTGGAGTTTTTTGAACAACATAAGATTGCGCCCATATTTGGAAATCAATTTCTGTTACGGCCAAAGGCAAGCTGATGCTCAGTGCGAAACGGAAACTTGAATATCTGGATGGTCTCACGAGGCAAGCTTTTTCCCCCATTGCTTGTAAATATATGTTTATCTTCCTTCGTACAAGTGAATGTCTGTACAAAATGTCCCATGTGGCTGTTTTCTGGCCACCATTGTATGTTGTACGTCCTGGCACTTAATGTACGCACTTATTGTACGCACTTAAACTACATTGCACTTATTCATAGTACTTAATTGTGTAACATCTGGCGTAGCTGCTAGCATTGCTGTACACAGGGAATGGGTTAGTCTAGCGATTGTTAGTACTTGCACTTGGCTCTATGAACATCTTTTCTGTACTGACAGCGATATATTGTTTCACTTCTAATGACAAAAGTACTTTGGATAAAAGCGTCTGCTAAATGCCCTAAAGGTAATTGTAAATGTTTCAGTGGTCCTTCGGAGTCCTGCTGTGGGAGCTGCTGACCAGGGGAGCCACACCCTACCCGGACGTGGACCCCTATGACATCACGCATTACTTGCTGAAGGGCCGGAGGCTGGCCCAGCCCCAGTTCTGTCCAGACGCCCTGTAAGACGCCTGCCTTAAGCCCCTCTTGGCTAGCACTACGACGGCACCTCTGAGAGGCCGGAAGGAATAAACTGCACAAACAGACAGAATATACAAATAAGCATAGGGTTTATTCTGATGCATGCATGCCAATCCCTGTAATGGAAAGAATATATACACAAATAGCATTGTTTAAGATGTATTTACTCCCAATGCCTGGAATGATTGAGGAAATGGGTCAGTGTCTGGCGATCATAACAGGAATGAGCTGGAATAACACGAAAGAAGCATTGGAAAATATTGTTTTTCTTATTTGTCCTGAGTATTCCAAGTATGCAGTATTATATCATGTTGTTGTCATAAGCTCCCAGAGATATACTTCATATTCCAGGGAGATATTGAAGCACTGACATTTTCCTTCCTGCATTCCATTCTGCGGGAGAAAATGAATACCTAAAATGTATCTTGGACGATGATGGGTGGTCCACCCAAAATGTCTTTCAATATCCCTGTTATCAGTGGCACTGTTCACTTATTCATTTCCTGTATGGATCATGATGGATCATCCCTTATAGAAGCTGTTGATAAGTTTTAAGAGCTATGATTGCAGGGTTATTTATTGGAAATACCAAAGCCATCTGTAAGACATAAGTGAGTGAAATGCTCAGTGAGAATATCTGTTTCTAGTTGATGCCTGCCTCTATACAACAAGACCATTTCGAATTTAGAGCTCCCAGCTAATTTCTGACCAATTAGGGTGAATCATTAGTGCCTGTCAATCACTGGCGTGTGAACTATGCAACACTTCAATGGCGGAGAGGCTTAGAGAGGAAGAAGCTCGCTCTTTACAACTCTTGAATCTCACTTGCTGCAGCTTTAATGTCTTAATTTAACATTAACCCTCCCTAATATCCATCCGTTCATTCATCCATTCCTTCGCGGAAGGTTCTCCATCATGGTAGCGTGCTGGGAGCCCGAGCCGGAGTCCAGGCCCCCCTTCCAGGCCCTGGTGCAGATCGTGCAGGAGATCATGGAGTGCCTGGAGGGAGAACACTACATCAGCCTGAAGGTGACCTACGTGAACCTGGACGCGCCCAAGCCCTACCCCACCCGGGCGGACTCGGCGGATGAGGCTGAGGATTCGGACTCCGGGTCGGAACAGGACTTATTTTTAACCGAGGGGCCGGTCTGAGGGCCCCCCTTCACATGACTGAGGACAGACAGACAGAAGAGAAGGATAGAGCTGTGACTGGACAGCTGTGTCAACAGCCAGAGTCCACCAAAAATGTCTCCGGTCCCCACTCTGAGGGGAATGATGGAACTGCCAGTGGAGCGGAGCAGACAGCGGCCCTGTGAATGATGGAACCCCCAGTTCACTGGGCCAGAAACTGGTGGTGTGTTGTGCCTCATCATAATGGGCTACCATTTTCACTTTTCTGTCCTTTCCCTGTAGCCTGACGCTGTTGGCGGGTTTTTTTTTGTCACAATCGCAGCTCAATTGTAAATACGATTTTTTTGTAAATTTTTATATTTGTCTTTTTTTGCAATGAAATGATTTAATATAATTCAGGGTTGCTTGAAATTATACTTGATATTCAATCTGTGTGTGTGTGTGTGTGTGTGTGTGTGTGTGTGTGTGTGTGTGTGTGTGTGTGTGTGTGTGTGTGTGTGTGTGTGTGTGTGAGAGAGAGTGTGACAAGTTGTTCAGTCGACGCATTAGTCAGTGCCAGAGTGCGGCAGACTGTTACGCACACTACACACTACTTTTTATCTTACTTCATTCTGACTCAATCCAAAGGAAATTGGATGTGTGGTTTAAACCATAGAGACGAATAGAGAAGATGGAGACGAATCAACAGCGTTAACATTTATTTTTCTACCGTGTAAATCTTTTGTGTATAGCGGCTGTGCGTAATCCCATGACTGTCCCCTCGTCGCCACTAGAGGGCAGTCTAAACACTGAACAGGAACGATTGCAGCAACAACAGTGTGCTGCACCAGATCCAACGACGACCGCACATACATCTTTCACACCAACAACGGAAATCAATTCCTCAAATCAGATTCGGAGCTGTCACACCGCTGAGCAACCACACTGAACCAAATCGTAAGCCGTGTCATAAAATCTATGGCATACAAATAACAGGATGTGATTCATAGTTTGCCTGTCGTGCCCTGGTAGTTAAATGTTGATTAAAATGAATAAAATGAGCGTCTTCTGCAGTCAGATAACATGGCTTGCTGCAGAAGGGGGTTTGGCTGAACATGGCAACGTCTAACTGATTCCAAAAGCTCTTCACAGCACCACTAATGCAGTCATTAGTTGCGATTAACACAGTAATAGCTGAAGACATTCCCATGTCTCGTCACCTCACGCCCAGTGGTGCTACTATCTCCGTGCACCGGGGTGCACTTGACGGAACAATTGTGATTGCACATGTGCTCTCAGGAGCATAACGACTAGATGAGGCGTTTGCATGTTTGTTTAGCTGAGCCGAAGGAAGTCTGCGTTTAGTGGATGTTTGAGGAGGAGACGATTAAAAGATACTTCCAAAAAGTGAATCCCTCACCTCGAAACGTCCTTGGGTATACTTCACTGTAATGGCATGTTGCGTGGAGTGGAGAGCTGCTTGCTTGCAGTGCATGGGAAACCATACTAGTTACTAGTGGGAAGTGTGTATGGTTAGGAGGTTTATACAACGGTTCACACACTGCAGGAAGGAAAGAATGAAGGGAAGAAAAAAGTAAACCTGGTGAGCAGAGCATTCATACCATTCTCTGCACGGTTCATTCATCACACTGAATCATTCGACAGTAGCTTTGGGGAGGGGATTTAAAATGATGAGCTGTCTGTGATCAAGCTGTGCAGGGATGGTAAAAAGTCAAAGCAGTAAACTCTTCCGTTCACCTTATTGCCCCATCACCGCTCTTTCAGCGACGGCATAGAGAAGCAAACGTAAACATTAGAATACAGAACTCAATTGAAGTCAAAGATGATCAATAGAAACCTGCTTGCCATAATTGAATCTGCAATTGAATCTGATTAATTTGTCAGAGAAAGTGGTTCTAAATCTTGGTGTGTGTGTGTGTGTGTGTGTGTGTGTGTGTGTGTGTGTGTGTGTGTGTGTGTGTGTGTGTGTGTGTGTGTGTGTGTGTATATATAGCCTATATAAGATATATCATGATATACATGATATATTCAGTTTCAAACAGGTTAGCAGAGAAATCCTTAAATTATCCAAATTATGTCAACAGCTTGTCAGCCATCGCCGTGTACTACAGAGGCATTAACTTATTTTTAATATCTGACATCTTGTGGGATACAAACAAGAACGGTATCTTCCCAGTTTACTGGATGTTCAGGCACATTACCTGCTGTTTCAGGTTTCACTGTAATGAGAACAAAATGAGGATTTAAGAAGTATTCCACAGCCATCTGGGATTTTCACCACTTCTTAGAACTCAGATATAGGCTAGTACGAAAAGGGCCAAAGGAAAACCAGGCTTATTTTTTTTTTCCAACCTTGGATAGAAGGCTGAAACAACTTTATTTCTGTGTTCTTGTTGTTTGTAAAAAATAAAGTAAAAAACTATTAAATTATTAAACCCAATAGTTGTGCTGTTCTCCAAAGCCAGACCCTGAATCTGTTGGGGCTCTGTCTCCTGCTGTCTCCTGCCGTCTGTGTTCTGCCCAGAGCGCCTCATCCACTCTGAAGCCTCAGTGTTGACGTCCTCCATACAAGCTAACGCTAGCTCACCAACACTACTGCTCCCATAGCCCTTCCAACTGCCAGCTACTTCCCCCTGACGATGTCGATCTGAAACCCCATTCTGCGTCAAGGGAACAAGACAAGGCTTTCACAATGTCCTCTTAGAGTTGACTCATCAGTGGCCTATAATGCTCTGTGGTAACGATTTAAATAAGTGATAAGGATGCTCATTTAGTGGATTATGAGGTTCTGTGGTGTATACTAGAACACTTGAGGCAATATCATACTATTTTTTATTCAAGTTCCCCGTATTGTAACTATAATCTCCACCCAACACACATTGCATCATATATTTGTGCTTGACTTACAGGACATATAGACAACTACTATGGGTATCCTAAATGATGCAGCTATATTAGTTGCATGCTCGCCACTGTGCAGCTGTACAGTCTCCCCCTTGATAGTAATGAGTGCATGTTCTGTAATGACAGCGCTACTCAGAGATAAAGTCTACCACAGAATACAAACGCAATTGCAATGTTCTCACCTTGCAGCAGTTTTGCACTGTGGTGTGCAAATATACTCTGTTCATTCGTGTGTGAGTAGTCGTGAAGGAGTTGGAAATTCAATAATCTTCAAGGTCTTCCAGATTTTCAAGGTTTCGACTTGTAAATCAATCTGCAAAGATAGGAATAAATATTGTATAATAGACTAAGAGCATGCAACAAGAAATGGGTCTCTGGGTTCATCCCTGAAGTAATAGAGTATCTGTCCACTGGAAAATCCTCATAATGCAACACCTTTAGGAAATAACTAATTTAGTGTTTTTGGGGTAATTTTAGTGTTTCATTGATATTAGTTTTATAAATAATGTCTCCAGAAAAGTCTTTGTTTTGTGAAGCCTGTGTTTTTCACCGCGGAAAAAAATCGGGCAAGTGCTTTCCATTGCCTTTCTCACCTTTTTGTTCTGCTGACTGGAAAGATTATCCTTGAGCATGTGTGTTATCAGTACATACCTGAATAGACGAACCATCGTCCCACCTCTACCCAGCTCCTCTCATTGTCTGCACAGAATTCAGAGGGAGGCTGCAGTGCTGGGAGGTCGCAGATGGTGAGAAATGTTTTCTCTGTGTGTGTGTGTGTGTGTGTGTGTGTGTGTGTGTGTGTGTGTGTGTGTGTGTGTGTGTGTGTGTGTGTGTGTGTGTGTGTGTGTGTGTGTGTGTTCCCATCTCTGCTGTTAGCGAATGTCTCCACAGATGGGCATATATGTGTGTTGAAAAGCTGACACTGAATGTGGTGAAAGCATCACAGCGACACAAGGCCAACGCAGTGAGCCACAGAGACACACAGACGAGCTTCAGTCGCTCAATATTCCCTCACGCAAGTTCTCGAAGACAAGCCATCGCTGCACACTTTGATTTCTTATTTGGAGAAAACAAATCAAAATCGGCCCGTTTTGAAACCCAACGATGTGCTCCCTTTTCTCAGAAGTACAAAGAGACATTTTACTGTTTAAATGGCTCGATGTCAATTTAGTAGCAATGTTTATTTTCTGTATTTTTCACAAAGAACTCCTGCCCTACACACAGGTGATGCCAACTGACTTCTTTAAGATGTACCTACACGTCAATTATTAATGTGAGTCAGTCAGCATTGCAGCAACATATTTCTTATGACGCAGTGAAAATGGACTGCGAATGCAATAGTTAACAAAACCTTGAATAATCTAAGTACTCAACTTAAAAAAAAAATTGGGATTTGATCAAAGTATGATATAATCCAGTTATGGTCATGGGGGGCACATACTCAACGATTCAACCTGAATTGCTTGTTTACAAGGAGAATCCACAATACAATGACACAAAATATCACTAATTTCAAACACTTGCATACTGTTGTCAAAACCAGAAAACAACCATTGAATTATTCATCTACCCGATTTACATTCCCAAATGACTCACAAATCTCAAATGCTAACCAAACACAAGCAAAACATAAATATTTGAGGTGGATAAAAGCCCACTGAGGACAACTGCCACCATAAGCTAAACAGTAGAGCAGCGTGATGGAGGGCTTGTTTTGGCCACATTCCTTCATGGCTGCTGTTTGGTCCAATAATAGACGCCAGTCTCCATCCAGGCTTTGATGAACCACCGTGGCCTTTGTGCTCAGATTAGAAGCACAACATCTAAAACTGTAAAAGTACTCTGGGTCAGGTGAATACGTTGATGGATCTCTTCGGACCAACTTAAACATGAATACACAGCGTTTAGGTTTGTATTAATTCAAGAACACCTCAGATGAAGAGACTGTCGTTCTCTCTAGAAGGATGGAATGGTGTCAATATGTGTCTGTATTTTAAATGATAGTGCCAAAATGAAGGCCCTTTTCTCTTTAACAGTGCCAATCAATGGTCTAATGGTTTATAGATATATGTGGGTACCGTTTCATTTTTTTTGTATTTAATAAATAACCTGCCAATAATTATTTTCAATATTAACCTCTGTACTTCTAGTCTGATTGAGAAGCCAGGATCCACAAGCCACTCAAAACCAATACAGAGTTTTTGCTGTTCGGTTCAATTGCCATATAAAATACCACACTCGTGTGATATCCCCTTTTTGAGGAGAAGTTGTTCCCCCAGCCCTTCTGAAGAGCTTTCTGTGTATACATGTTGTGTTAAACTTGTCTGTGATCACAATATGTACGAAAACAGGTTCCTCTCGTTATCTAGGCCTCAAAATTTATCTCAGACATAGTATGCGGGATAAGAGAGAATAATTATATTCTGCTTATCCCCAGTCTGTGCAAGCACCTCACAGGCACTTGTGTTTTTCTTCCAAAAGCCCTGTTGTGGTTTGTAAGCCTGTTGCCATGGCAACCTCATCATTTGACGCCAATGGTGTGTAGGAAGGCTGCGAGATATGGTTGAAAATTAGCGAACTGCTATGAATTTCAGCCCCGCGTCTGGTCTATTCATATATTTCCTTCTATTTACAAGTAACCCCGATGACAAGATGCTCTACTCCGAACCCTGAGCTGTCCCTAGAGGCTCTGGTCTAGATGGAATCCACTGATGTGCATGAGAGCCATAGATGTGTCAACCCATGCTGAGGGACACCCAATCTCAATGTTCATTCCCTTATTCACGTCGGTCCAGCTTCCTGCCGTGTCCAATAATGCAACTCCGTCTCTATATTTATTGCGTACCACTTGATAATTGCTAACACCACTTGGTCCCCTGGAGTCAGTAAGAAGTCACTCGTGCCGGCCCAACTGAGAGCCATGACGCCGCCACCATCTGCCCGTTTCCACGCCAATGGTGAACGGCGGCAAGAATGTATTTAGCACGTTTTCCTGTGAAAACTGATATTATTTATTAGGTTTGGTATGTGCGGTTTGTTTGTTCTGAGTACTGTCAAATGAAACTAAGCATCCGTATCATCATAAATTCAAATAACTGCATCTCCGACCTGGATGCCATTTCTAAAGTGAAACATCTATATCAGGCACCACATCACATCAATGAAATGTCATCATAAATCATATGCCCATCATAGATTGTAGCTTTGACATGCATTGCTCCATTTAAGGGTCTCAGGCCTTTTACAATTTCCTCAAAGCATCACAAAACTAGGAAATATAGCTGGCCCCTGATGATATCACAATGCCCAGAAAATGATCTGGTCTTCGGTTCGACTGGTATACATAGTAGGCCTAGGTTAGGTAAGATCTCATCACATTCCACAGGCACATCACATTCATCACGCAAGGTCGTGTTAGATTTCAGCTTATTTCTAAACTGTTCAGACAGACTCTGCGTTGTGTATTTTCAGTCGTAGTAGTAATTCTTGAAGTCGAAATCAAAGCAGCTTGACAGGTTGGATTAGAGGGTTGAATAGATGGTTTATTCCAGGATGTAATACAGCGAGATACAGATTTAGGTTGAATAATCTATAGTGGACCCGGTGGTCGATGACTTGTTCCTTGGCTGTCGAACCCTCTTCTCGTCGAACCAAAGGGTTGGGGCGAGTATTATACAAAAAGGGGATACATGAATAACACGAAAACAGATGCACTCTCAGCACTGATAAGGTATCTGGCCCTGGCCATGTCCCGGAGGACCAGGTCGGTTCAACCTTGTTGAAACATAACAATGGCAGAATGTTGGGGAACACCTTGTACCAGTATGAGAGGCCCTGGCCTGTCCCTAGACTAGAAATATGAACAATAGAGAGACACTAAAATACACCAACATTCTACAGTCGTTTGAAGTCCGTCGAAGAGGAGACAACCAGCTTAATTCAACTATAGAGTGCGTCAGAAATATTTTTTGTGACCATGTTTGCGAAACAGAATAAGATATTCGATAAGATGTGCCTACGGGAAATGTGGTTATATCCCATCTGGGATCTTATTAGATGTCCATTAAGGGAGGATACTTCCTCAATCTTTTTTATTTTTTAAACAGAGTTGCATGGAGTTGTGCACGCATTTGCATTCATGGTGAGACAACAGAACCCAAAGGGCAGGCCATCCCTGGAGCTGTCCAGCATCTGCTCTGTGTTCGACTACATGAGACTGGTTGATTAGACTGGTGATGGTGGTTCCAAGTATTACTAGTAGTATCAGTCGTAGTAGGCCTACTATTAAGGCTGCATCGGCCTCCTTTCATAAGTAGCCTATGGATAATGTTTGTATTCATCATTATATGAAGATGTAAAATTGCTACTGATGGATAATGACATGAAGAATCGTGAGCCCTTATAGGCGTCAGAGTGTGTATTCTTGCCTGTACGCAATACAGCTCTAACCAGTGAAAGCACTCTGTCACAGATAACATGACTATTGGGTTTGGTTTCTATGACAACTAAGTTGACAATTTTTTTTCCTCCCAAGTACCAATGCAGTATGGTCAAAAGAAAGCGCTTCAGTAACCAACCATAAAGCCCTTCGGATTCGTCTCCAAATCATGCTGTACGACACACATGTAGCTGCTAATGCGTTTAGCTATGAGCACACGTCAGCTGTCTTCCACATAAATATGCTCTATCTAATCAAATGCGTAGCTGTGTCCATTTTAGAGTCTTCATCCGAAAACGTCCACAAACACCTAACATAATAAGACAGCGCGACTGCAACATCTTTAAGAGTGTGTGTGTGTGTGTGTGTGCGTGCGTGTGTGTGCGTGCGTGCGTGCGTGCGTGTGCGTGTGTGCGTGTGTGTGTGTGTGTGTGTGCGTGCGTGCGTGCGTGCGTGCGTGTGTGTGTGTGTGTGTGTGTGTGCGTGTGTGTGTGTGTGTGTGTGTGTGTGTTTGTTTGACTGGGGGGGGGGGATAAAGAGCGAGATGAATGGAGGAGAAAAACCGGAAAGGAACACTGGATCGGCGAGCCGTGCAGCCATGGTAACATGTTCAAGTCTCGACGAGCGTGCGGCGTGAGCTGGCCCCCGTGACGCAAATTCCACTTTCATGTGTTGCTGTTACGACAGCACGGTCAGCAGCCTGCTTGCGGATAATTAAAGCTGATATAAATCTATAAAAGACTGCATTATGTGTCCCCTATGGGAGGGGGGAGGGAATTGAGAATGGGTCCAAGAAGCCGTGTTACTTTCTTTTTTATGATTGTATATATTTGTAATTTTCCATAATTATCCATGATGAGAAGCGCTGAAGAAAAATCTATAGACATGATTCATGGTTGAACATCTTATATTGTTAATATGCCTTTTTAACAAGACTGTAATGGAAATACTAATGTGATATGTAGTCATTTTAAAGTTATGTAGGCCTATCCTTCCCTCTAACTACATTTGATCCAGAATGACATGCAGCAACATCCCATAGTGTTAACTTAAATGTGCTGTAGGAAGGGTTTAACCACGTTTTTTGGGTTGCTTTTTGTTAGAAATGGCCCATCCCTCCTTCTAAGTGTGCCGTATAAACATATTTTCCAGTTGACTGCGTCAGCCTCTGAATGAGCCAATTTCGGTTTTAGACCGCTCCCGGCATATTTCTGACCAATTATGGCATCTCTTCACTGATCGGTTCGGATCATCTATCTTGCCTGTCAATCACTACTGCTTATTTCACAAACCACTAAACTTATTAAGAAAACATTTTACCCGTGAACTTGGTGAGACATAGTTTACAATTGTCTTAATATTGTTTAATATTGAATTTGTCCAAGAAAGGGTCACATTTCATAAGCCTAATCAATTTTTTTGTAATATTACAGTGAACAGAAAAGTAGTCACCCTAAAGATGCACCAAAGTCAGTCTCGGATCCAGAAGTCTACCTATGTTGCTGCAGAACTTCTAGGGGGAGGCATCGTAGAGTTTTGGCCATAAAGAAACAGCAGGAAACTAAGCCTTGTTTCATGTTTACTGTCTACACAGTGTTGATTGGAAACCTTTACAGACAGCTTTTTACCGTTAGTACTGTTGGCCGAGTTTTCACCAATTTCATTTTCACAGATCCCCGCCTTCAGCAACATCATTGGTCGAAACAAACATGAAACAAAAATAAGATGAAAGGCCAGTTTTCCCAGATTTGAGCTCATCTGCCATCAGACATTGGATATTAATTCAAAAGTCTGATTTGTGTGTCTAGGCTAAACCATAAGATACTCAATCTGTAGTGTCATTGAAAAACACCCACCCAAACCCACACACACACACACACACAAACAAAACCCACACACAACCCCCCCCCCCCCCCCCTCACACACACACACACACACACACACACACACACACACACACACACACACACACACACACACACACACACACACACACACACACACACACACACACACACACACACACACACACACACACACACACACACCTCGGCCCAACTTACTTTGAATGATCAGTCATGTGTTTTAGAAAAAAAACTCCTGGGATATTGCTATGGTTACTGTGGGGCGAGCAGCTGGCTTCTGTAGGCAGGTGGGAAGCAAGTGCCGAAGACGGTCACCTTACATCCCAATGGACTCTTTATGGGGCAATGACTCCATTTAACAACAGTGTCTTACCTAGTCCACTCTGTGTATTTGTGGACAAGTTGCCGTGCACTATCCAATAATATAAATAATTTAATATATAAACACCAAGGACACAACACTGAGGTGTTATAAGTGTTTTGAATGTTCTGGATTTATTTTTAAAACAGAAACTGACTGCAGCATTTAAGAGGATGATATTGATTATGTTACTCACATTGACATCATCTTCAGCTGAAAGCCTCAATGTATTTTATGTGGGGAAAATATAAACTAGACTGTATTTTCATGATCTTTTCACCCATTATTTTTCAAGTTAATAATAATTGGGTTATTCATTTATTGTGGACAATTTAACTGGAACAGACTTTAACCTAGAGCTCATAACTCCATATCCAAGTCAAAGGAACAACACTTAGTTCTTTGTAGAACTCGGTCTCCTTTGACTGTGGGCTCTAGGCCTCTACCAAGCCTGGTCCACATCATTCAGAATTATTTATTTATTTACGCTGTGAAAGAGAATGGGCAAGTAGTTCCTTTCCGACGCTGCTGCTCACAGATTAAATTAGCAAAAACCAACCATTTCATTCTCAGGATTGGCTGGAAAGCCAGGGTGTTGAAAGTGGCCAGGAAAGTAGAAACAAACATATGGTTTGGATCTCAAGTGCAACCTTCATAAGGATTAAAGTAGCATATTCTACATATTCCGAATTAATCAGAAAATGTCCCCCGCCCCAGATTGACTAAATACTGAAAATTGGACATGCCCTTTCTATGTGGAATCATGATCTCTGGATCATCTTTGAAACCATGCAAAGCTTCAGTATGGGACCGCGTGCACGCTTCTACCTGAAAAAAAACATCTGTACACTAGACATACAGATGCGCACGCACGTTTACGCGGGCATCACAAACACACACAAACACACACACACACACACACACACACACACACACACACACACACACACACACACACACACACACACACACACACACACACACACACACACACACACACACACACACACACACACACACACACCATACACATGCATATCCCCGCCTTTCTGCATCATAGCATAGAGTTACCATTACGCGTCTGTGGTGCTCGCATGCAGAGGCAGAGTTGAAATTGGCGCGGATCTGTAGCCATCTCAAGAGATCCGTCTATCAAGTAGCCTATACGGGAGAAGTTGAAGGAAACCACATTTTGGATATTATTCGCGTTTATTCCAAGTGTGCACTTACTGAAGGTAAGTAGCCTGTAGCCTTTGTCATTTGGGACATTTATCAATACGCTGCATAAACAATTTCAGTTATTGTCTTTTTTCTTTTCATTTATACAATAGAGTGTTAGAAAAACACACTATTAGTTTAAAAAACTTTTGCTGCACGTGTTATACATACCATCACCTTCTTACAATCAAACGATCCTTATTCACAATCAAACGATCAGTATCCACGCGTTGCATTTTATGTGCCATAAATATGATTGTTATATATGCAAACACCAGGCTAACGTCCATGTAAATGTAGGCTATCCGCTGAAATATTGCGCATCGGCCGCGGTGGACAATGCGGAGTTGAACCATCTGCAACTATGTATTCGGTATCATTTGTCTGAATGAAATTCAACAGAAAATGCGCATTGCTCGAAGCCAGTTTTCCTCTGCAGATGTCTCGGGATCACATTTCACAGGCTGACAGTTACATACCGTCCCCGACACCTTGTCTTTTATGAATAAACATGAGCCTCATCTTCACACCCTAAACACTGATCTTGCCGCACTTCACGGTTCCGGAACACGAACTTAATGTTTTGAATCTAATTCCAGGACTTGGGTGAGAGGTTTATGGGGCAGTTTCATTGATTAGTTCACAATGTGTGGAAAAGCGTACTCATCAGTTGAAGTGATAAAGCTTTCACGTTTTGTACTTGACTGGTGACGCTGCGCCTCTTCGGGGACACTTGTGGAGTGTGGAGGGTCCGTCCGGGCAAAGGTCGACATTAGGCGCTGTTGGCCTATACTCGTGCTCAACACTTGGGTGTTCCTCAGGCTAAACACCACATTTAGACTGCTAAAATGTGAAAGATGCATACAGAAGTCTGACTTTAAGATGAGGTTCTTCCTTCTTATTTTTTAACCCAATCAGCAACCATAGCTCTGTAGTTTGGATTTAAATTTAGAATAATTGAATTGGGCATATAAGCAAATTCTCATTCATATATTTCATAGTTTTTGTCTCCAATAGAGACAGGAAAAAAATGGGAAAATATTGCTGCAAGATGCGGTGTCTGTGACGTCACCCAGGTTTCTAAAGAGCATCTTGTTTATGCTTAATGCTCATGCCATCTTTTCAGTTGTTGGAGCCACAAGATAAGCCAACATTTTAACAACGGCTGGTTCAGGGTGTAGCGATGAATCTAGAGAATATAGCTACGGGATCAAATAAGGGTTTTGTTTATTTGCCTTGAGTTCCAGTGAGAAGAAGGTCACTGTCCATCAAACCGCTGCTCCTAAGCACATCAAAGATGGAAGGGAGCTTATGTTGTTTCAATATCGCATTAATATGTTTAGCTATTTACTTTTTGGCTAATGCTTGTATTCAAAGTGACAGTAAAATCTACATCAAAAATGTTATTCATGATTGGATTAATCAGCTTCTTGCTCGTCAATGATATAGATGGCATCTGTGTGCAGTGATTAATATGTCCAAGACAGTAGGACAGGTCAAAAACGGCTATGTTAACAGTTATTTGGTTACAAGGGATATAGATGTTCTCAGAAACCTTTGGGAAAAAAACAAAACACAAAGTGGATTTAACACATTTTTCTGATCAAGCTTTTTTTTATAGTACTGACAATGAAAATGTTATTTTAACAAATTAATCCATTTGGATAAAAGTTGGCCATCGGTCAGTTTAAGTCTAAGATTAAACACTGAGTCCAGCCTCAAAACAGCATCACAGGTCGGACAATAAGTCAGGAGTAACTACTTGCGTACTGAAGATACACTGGCTATAAATGAATGCACTAAATGTGGGCAGTGGGTAGGAAATGCATTAAATTGTTAATGGAGTCGTCTAAAAAGATGAAACACATAAATGTCATAAATACATACAATAAATGACATAAATACCTTGTGTGTTTATGTATAATGCAAATTCCTCTTTTGAAGAGAAACCGTAGCATTGAATTCAGTATTGCACGTGGTAACCAGGCAACCGACAACTGGTCACGCAAGCCAGTGATGCTCAAGGTACGGGGAAGCATTGGTACGATCAAAGCATTACCAAAAGGTAAGCAGAGATGAAGGCACTGAGGGATTTTATATCAGGGAACGGGAAATTCACAATGGTCTTGCATTGATTTGAGTGAGTAGACAACCTATTATCAACCTATTATAAAAGAAAATCGATTGTAAAACATGTTTAATGACATTAAATGTGATTGGCACCACAGAGTAAACAGTTAGGTCGTCATGTATGAAACGCACAGAATTTATTTGTTCGACCATCTGTGCCGGCACTGCCAGTTCCTTTGAAGAGACTTTCACCAAATCCTGTACTTTGGCTTATGGCCACAGCCTTTCACACCAATAGACAGACTTTCACCAACAGACCTGTGTCCACAAATAGAATTCGGACAACACACAAATGACTGTACTATCGCCAGTTCATTGTGGATGAGCCATATATGGGATTGTATAAAAATGATGAACTCAAAACAGAGAAGGTGCATCTGCAATGTTGATAGGACTTAATAACCTCCATGATTCAACATCAAGTAAAGGAGCTTACTATGGGAACCCAACAAACCTCATGTCTTATTTGCTCTGGCGTATCCTCCCTTTCAGATAGATTTCCAGCAGACCTGGCCCGCGTTCACAACCATTTATCTATTATGGGGTGGGTATGGTATGAGTGTAGGGGGGGGCCCTATGTGAGCCCAGTTTAAGCATTTTCATAAACAGCCAAGATGGTTGCTGCTAATGTGTCCCTTGTTTCGTTTCTCTGATTGGTTGTATGGCTATCCAATCGCTTTCAGAGGGCATATTGCTCTGCGCCTGTTGAGAACGCCCCTTGGAAATTGAAAATGAACTGAGAGGTTCCAGACTAAAACCCATTTGTGGGCTGGTCTGGAGATGTCAGGCTAGGACTCTACATAAACACATTAAAAATAAATGTCATCATTACAAATCTGCCTTGGGATGGAGCACATCCCACACTGAATCAACCACATAATCATAATGCTTGTAGCCTCATACTAAAGTGCCGTGTGCCTGTGTGGCTTATACAAGAAATGGAACATGATAAAATGAATAAGACCTTGCAGCAAGGTCTTATTCATTGAAACTTTTCCCATTGAGAACATCCTTCAATGCCACAGCCAAACGGCGATAACATTATCTCTGGAAACATTTAGTGCAATCACTTTGAAGGGCATCAGAAGAAAGGTCCCTGATGCAGCAGAAGTGAAGTGCCTTCCATCCTTTCACAGCAAGGACTTAGATATTCTGCATAGAAAATCGCTTTAAACAATAAATGCACAAGTTTATCTATTGCCTTCGGATCCGATCCTTTAACTGACTTCCGGCGATGTTCAGCCTGTTTTAGAGTTAAACCTCACACTTTAATATTCATCCATAAGTATACAAACACCAATGAATGATTGACATAAATAGGTAAATCTATCTTGGTACGTTTCTGTGTGTTAGAGGATAAGATATAAATAGATCATTCTGTCACATTTTAATCACCATCTCGTCATAAAAATCAAGCGTATTACAATTGAGCATCACATTGTTGTGACTTATTTGATACTGTTTATATTTAATGGTTTCCGAATATATGAAAAGGGTTTGCAAGACTTTTTCCATATAAACATGTTCGGAAATGGCAGAGCACTGCTCTAGGAATGAAACTATTCTTAACTACTGCTATCTAAAAGTGACCTTACATCTTTGTGACCTTACACCTTAAGTGATCATTTGAAGGACCTCTATTTTTTCACCAGGTGCAGAGAGATTTGCCATTACAAGCCATTTGAAAATCCACCCTCTAGCCCTGGGGGTAAAATAGGAACTCTTAAAATAAAATTGAATCACAGCTTCAGACTTGACCTTGTATGTCAATCTCTGTTTACTGTTGTCCCTTCTTGGTTTTTGTACTTGTGACTCTGCAGGCTAGGGCCGGAGCTGCCATGCCATTCGGTTGTCTGACACTTGGGGACAGGAAGGATTACAATAATCCCTCAGAGGTGACCGACAAATATGACCTGGGACAGATTGTTAAAACGTGAGTGCTGTGAAACTGTTTCATGCAGGATCATTTATTATTTACATGTAACGTCATTAATTCATAATTGTAATTCTGTTGATGTTGATTGTTTTTCTCAGTGAGGAGTTCTGTGAGATATTCCGGGCAAAGGACAGGAATACCCTCAAAATGTTCACCTGTAAAAAGTTCCTTAAAAAGGATGGAAGAAAAGTAAGGAAAGCTGCCAAAAATGAGATTACGATCTTGAAGATGTAAGTATTGAGTGCGTTATAAATGATGATGATCTAAATATGTTTTATTTTATATTCTGCAATACATCACTACATGCATTACTTTATTGCAATTTGATGAATTAATATTTCCTTTAATTTATGCTAATATTTAATAAGCTATTTTGTGTATAGTGGTAATATAGTGGCATATATATTTAGAAAGCAGTTGATAGGATACCCTCCTCATGGAATCTGCTAGCAATTGCAGAATTTTGTGTAGTATTTGCAAACGTATTATGTATTTACAGTTTATTCACTACCTACGGCCCATGGGGATATTCTGAAAGGGGCCTTCTACCTCTCCCTTTTCTTTATTTGTCTTATTCCTTATTTCTCCACTTGTTTCCTTTTCCAAAGGGTTAAACATCACAACATACTCCAGCTGGTCGATACCTTTGAAACTAAGAAAGAATACTTTCTCTTTGTAGAAATGTGAGTATTATTGGAGAAAAGGTTGTGATATAAGCTTCCTCAATGGTTAATATAAGCCTTGGAAGCACAGTGGATCTGTATCTGGCTGTATGAATCGGCCTTTGTATTTCGGTGGGTTTCTGAACACGAAACATTGTGTTCAGAAACCATTACTGTGGCCACTACCCCAGAAATGGTTGCTGAGAAGCAGCCATTACCGGGGAAAGTGTTTTACCTGATGGAATATCTTTCAGCGCTACCGGCAGAGAGGTGTTTGACTGGATCCTGGACCAAGGCTATTACTCCGAGAGGGACACCAGTAATGTCGTGAGGCAGGTGTTGGAAGCTGTGGCCTACCTTCACTCTTTGAAAGTAGTCCACAGGAACCTCAAGGTATACGGATGCACTGCTGACACCTAGTGATAAAGAAAAGCATCTCCCAGAAAGACCAATCATCCAGACTGTTGGCATAGGTCCACCTTTAACATGCTGAAATCACTTCAATTGATTGGATTCATTCATTTATTTGTTCATTTTAGCTGGAGAATTTGGTGTACTTCAATCGTCTGAAGCACTCAAAAATTGTCATCAGTGACTTTCAATTAGCAAAGATGGAAAATGGACTCATTAAAGACCCATGTGGTACTCCAGAATATCTTGGTAAGATCCAAATAAAAATAACTAATTTAGTAGTACACTAATGGAGTTTCAGTAATTATCAACAAGAAACCCTGTTACAACGTATCCTTTAAATGTTCATTTCTACTGTTAACATTTAGTCTACCCTCAACTTTACTCAACTATATGCCATTTGTTTTCCCTCAGCTCCTGAAGTGGTTGGGCGGCAGAGGTATGGAAGGCCTGTTGACTGCTGGGCCATTGGCGTCATTATCTATATACTGTAAGGTTCCTCTGATTTAAGACCTTTAACACATTTGGAGGAATAATCCTCCATCTGTTTGCACAGTGTAACGTTTATTTGCACAGCGAAATCCTTTCATCTTGATGGCTGTTTTGTGTGCAGTTTGTCAGGAAACCCTCCGTTCTATAACGACGCTGAAGAGGAGGAGTATGACAACCGCGACAAGAGCCTCTTCCTGAAGATCCTGTCAGGGGACTATGAATTTGATTCCCCCTACTGGGATGACATTTCAGACTCTGGTATCAGTTGAATATATTAACTGGGATATATTAATTACTCAATGTCTTTTGAAGTTGGCATCAATTTAACAAATGTCAGGGCTTCATGTTTAATTTTTGTTTTGTTCTCCAGCCAAAAACCTAGTGGCCTCTTTGTTGGAAGTGGATCAAGACCAGCGATTAACCGCACAGGAGGCTATTGGTCATGAATGGTAAAAGATGTTTTGATTTCGATTTTGAAACCAACACGATTAGGATACATGCACTTTCTTTCAACATTTATGCAACTTTAATAATATCACAAGTTATAAACCTTTGACACTTTCAGTCTATTTCTGGTCAAAGACTGAGCCTGAAGGGAGGTCTACTTAGACAACAGCCACAACAAAAACACAATATCTTTAAGTTCCAGACAATGAAATGCAGAGAGAAACATGTCACAACTAGATGCTTCATCCGCTCATAAACGGCGTTGATCATTTTGTTTAAAAGCTAAGATGTTCTGAATTTCCTTTGCATCGCAATAATTGTTGATATAGTTGTTCAGGATGAAATCACATTTTAGTAACAGTAAAGAGATATTTTTCATGGCATAGGCAATTCCTGAGATCATTCCCTCACCATATGTTGGCCCTCATTTGATCAGGATATCTGGGAACGCAGCCTCTGATAAGAATATCAAGGATGGAGTATGTGCACAAATAGAAAAGAACTTTGCTAAAGCCAAGTGGAAGGTATTCCTCTTCTACTTTCCAAAAACACAAACGTGTCCAGTGTGTCAGACGAGGAGTGGGCTAACCCGCGCATTCTGACCCCCTCACAGAAAGCTGTACGGGTGACCACCCTGATGAAGAGACTCCGAGCCCCAGAGCAGGGGGAATCCGGAGCCTCCAGCCCCACCCCAGGGGCTGTGGCGGGACCCCTCACCTCAAACAGCGGCCCCGCTCCTCCCACCTCCGCCCCAGGGACCGCCCCAGGGACCGCCTCCAGCAGCACGGAGCAGGCTTCCGCTAAGGAACAGGTTCCAGACACAGACACTGGCGTCATCCAGGCACCCGCCGTGACGGCCGCACGTGACGAGGAGGAGGCCGGGGAGAGACGCAACGGGCAGACACCAGCACAAACTCTGGGAGACAAGACGGCTTAACCCAGCAGCAAGACGAGGATGTTTGTTTATCGAAAGACCCACAACATGATCATTTAATGTGTAAGCGATTCGATTCTTGCCTTCATTCATGTTTCTTTCAAGTGCAGCCGTATAGGCCTATGTTCAAGCGAAACATTTTGGCCTTTTGCAATCTGTGTAGGCCCACAAAATGTTTTTTCTCAGTATTATTCCGACCCGCACATGGTGTCTCATGTTGGTTTCTCTTTGACAGGCAGTCTAAAAGGTGGCTCTAATGTACAGTAGCTGAACATGTTATTGTTTCGTTTTCTGTAGGTCTTTTGTTGAAACTCTTAGCTGCTGAAATATTTAAAAAAGGATCCTGTGACGTTTACTTGTGTCTTGTTTTGTTTTTTACTCAAGATTTTGATCATTTCATTGGGGGATCTAATACAGCTGATGTTGATGTTTTGTCCTGTAGCTAATCGTTTAGAGTCTGCATTCTTGTTTTATATTGTATTCTGTGAATCATTATTTATTCATGATTTGTGTATTTGGCAGATTTTAGCTGAGCTAAATATTTGTTAATGTGCATGTGACTCTCAATAAATTAAGCAATTTTGTAAGTGCTGAAACGTTATTTTTCTCTGAAGTATTTTACAAGCAATTTGAATTTTATCTTGACGATTCACTGATTTATAGTCTAACAAGAAATGCACAGGCAACAATAGAATATAATAGAATAAGAATTGATATAGGCCTACTTTATAATGGACTATGCCTACTTCATTTGATGCTATTCTATTTTATACTAACTGTATATACTTTATAGAATCAAAATACGATTAAATAAAAAAGATAAAATGACTACATAGCCATGGCTTTTGGAATTGTATTGTATCCTAAATTAATTCAAAACAAAAAAACACAACAAATCAGTCTATCGGTAGAAAACTATCGGCATAGGATAACAAGGCAAAGCCCTATGTAGTTCTAGACATGCGTCAACCAAACATGCGTGAATCAAGCTTTAAAAATGATCCATAATTATTTATATTATATAGGCCTGCGTTGTGGTAGCCTAAACTTGTTCTTTGCATTGAAGGCCCAACAATAAACATTATAATTGATTGCTTTGAGGGAATTCCCTGAGAAAACACAGATGTCCAAATATGTATAAAACACCATGTGCTTTATTTGGTTGGCTTCATGAAATAAATGTTTGTGCAAAGATTGTACTATAAAAGGAACGTTTGTCAATGGAAATCACCCATCCTTGATAAAACTACAACTCCCAGGGTTCTTACTAAACTACGCTAGGCTTCGCCGTCACTCCCGGAAAAAGTGGGCTAGGCTCCATTTTAAACTATTGCCTTTACTCTGAATTGGACCTCTGCATAGAATTATCAGAATATCAGAATAAATAATAAAGGTAGGTCATTTACACTGAAATTGCCCTTTTGTCAGTACAGTGCCGTTCATAATATTATAATACGAGCTACTGCGTCTTCATTACAAGGTTAAGAAATCGTCATTGCTAATGTTAGCCAACCTAATGTTGGAGCAAACGCTAGCCGATGACCTCATTCTCTAGATATGTTTCTTTATTTGGTAATGAGGTAGACTTCATTTAAGCAACCGGTTTCTACTGTCGCTTATGATATAGATTCGCATATTCTCATAAATCGCGCGGCTCTTATTACTAATAGACGTCACTTGATGAACCACAGCAGGCCTGAACCCATGCCTTCGCAGCTCGTCCATCTGTGGTAGACCTCTCATCTTGCATTAGCAGATCTATGACACGATGTGTTGAAATGCTCGTGTTGTTGACCGTCTGCTGATGTCAGCCGCAAGTTGCAGTATGCCCTGGGTACCCGCGGTCCTAGATCTAGCAGAAGCAAACGTTGTTTTATATATTTTCCACATGTGTGAAATTGTGATGAACACTATCTTGCCAGGTGATAGACTGTTGGAGAAGTAAAGAATAATGTGGGATGGACCTGGGCAAGGACCACGAGGGGGGCCACCCTTTCGGTAAGGATTAATTTGTTGTGTGCTTTATCTACTTGATATCATTTTGCGCTGCTGCACACCCCCAGGTTATATATATTTTTTAGAAGTACGTTCTGTATTTCTATCAAATGGACAGCAGGGGCGGAAACTTCAGTGATAATACTTTCATTAATTAATTTTTCCCTTGCATGTCTTTGGTAAAATTCCAAGTGTATTTTATTGCGTTTCCATTAACCATAGTAATGTGTATTCCAGTGGTGATCGTCGTGGAGACATGTTTGGGGGCAGAGATGGTCCCATGCCTGATTTTAGAGGTAGGGATGGCATGAACATGGGTCCAATGGGTAATATGGGCCAAAGACTGCACGATGTACCACCTATGGACATGCGGAGGATGGATGGGCCTAACACAAGGGGGCGAGGGAGTGAAATGGGAACGCATGAAATGCGTGGTAGAGGTCCAAACCGCGATTCATTCAGACCCGACGAAGAGCCCAACTTCAACATGAGGAGGCAGGGGGAGGAAACTATCCAAGACAAGCTTTTAAATCAAACTAACTTTGGGGGTAGGAACTCTCCAAACATGGAAGGGAGAGGTATGCCATCACGGGAGCAAAATAACAGGTTCATGGATATGAGGGACAGGGACATGAGAGACAGGGATATGTTCCCTGGAGACATGTCCAGGTTCACCAATCAAAACATGGATGGCAGGAGATCCTTTCCTATGGACCGGATGGAGAGGAATGATGGCTTTAGGGACATGCGTGACAGGCCTCCGGAGGGCATGGATGACGTGGATGGCTGTCGCCTGGACCTGCCACCTCGTGAGAGGAGGATGATGGAGTTCGATAGAAGAGGGGGACCTCCCTTCCAGTCTAGAGGAGGATTTGATTCAGATATGGACTTCAGGAGTCGTCCCGGACCGGAGAACGACTTTAGGGGTAGGGATCGATCTCCGTTGCGTTTTGGGAACAATAATGATCGGGAGAGATCAAGGTCCGACATGCCCCCCGATGTTGGAAACCCTCAACGACGGGGTTTGAGGGGGCCAGAAGATTCACGTGGAGAGGGGGAATTTTTGGATGGTTCACTCATGGACTATAGAAGTGGTGAAGAAATGACTCTCGCTGAAGAATGGAAGAACCGTAACAAGCAGAAAAGCACATCATTTCCCAACGCAAGTAAAGGATTAGAGGGCTTGACAGACAAACCAGGACCTTTAGCTTTTGGTAGAGAGGGAATCTTGCCAGTTCCCTCAGCATTTAAAGGCCGTGATAGGCCATTATTGGAATTCCCTGGAAAAGACATTGGCTTCTCCCGTGGCGGCCCCTTTGGGGCCATGAATCTCCCAGCAGTGGGTATTAAACCACCAATCAACCTTCCTTTCCCAGGAATGGGTCCACCTCAGGGGCCGCTTGCTGTAGAGAACAAGGGCAAGCCATGGCTCGATATAAAAGATCCCAAGCTGCCTCCAAGTACATCAATTCTTCTTCAAAGACCCACTTACAATCAAGAGAAAAATCTGCCACCCCCGGGTTTTAAGGGGCAGAGTGATTGTTATCCAGGAACAAATAATACCCCACATAACCAGGGACCTGTGGTCAGCAAGATTGCGACAGAATTTCAAAGTAGCAATGCAGCACAGGGCCGAGACCAGGACTACAGGGACATCGATTATAGAACAGGATCCACAAGACCCTTTGATTTTAAACATGAGGACTTTCAGAGACCTGACAAACTTCTGAAAGAGACTAAACCCAACCCTCCTTCAAAGTTTAGTGACTCTGGCTCTCAGGTTAGTAGATTTAGTATTTTCTTTTTTTCGTTAATGCTTTTGTATTATCAAAAGTAGGCTCTTGTTTGCAAATTAAGACATTTCTGCCCGTCTAATCTATTTTCACCAAAATGTGTGCGGAAAGGATCAAGATTACAGGAGTGCATCAACGGAGGACAAAGTTTCCAATACGATATCCATAGTTGGCATCCCAAAGACTGCCACAATGGAGCAGGTATGATTTGATTTTGTGCTGCACTCGCATCAATGTTCAGACGTTTATTTTTTGTGGTAGTAACTCTTAATACTTTTGCAGATTCTTGGTGCCTTTGTTGTTCGCGATGGAGTGTCCATGCAGGGGATGAAAATAAAAAGTGTTGTTCCAGGTGAGAAATACGTTGCTGTATGGAAATGTTTTTCTTTGGGCAAACGAGCGCCCCAATGTACCACGATATATCTCGCCGATACGATACTCGAACCTTCGCATTCCTCTTTTCTAAAGCTTCTTCGCTGCTTTTTTCCGGTCTTGGTGTTAAGTTTCGCTCAATTGTATGAGAGTGGGTATTGTGTCGTAACAGTCACTTCTTTCATTTCTGAGATTGTAGGGTCATTGTCAGCTGTCTCAGAGGTTTCCTCAACACTGCAACAATGTTAAACATACTTGATGTCAGTCACCAAAAGTTTGATCACGAGTGGTTCACTACATTGTGTTTTGCATGAATCACATGGTTGGCGAACAAGAGAGTGGTCACTGTCAGTGAAAGTGAAATAGATTACTTTGATAGAGCTTCTCATTGTCTCCATGGGTTCCCCTTGGATAAAGTTTATTGTATCATAAAAAATAAGAGGTTGCCATTTACATTTCCTAAGCCTTCTGTCAAGATAATCTTAAGAGATCGGAAACGTGAACAATATCTTCATTAGGAAAACATAATATAAAATTAAGGTCTGGCAACACTTTCAAACTCTTGTGCCAAAATCTGTCTGGCTACCATACGTTGGCCGTAGCTGGGTTTGGGATATCTGTGTGCAAAGGCTTGGCTATCATGCATCTTGTCATCGTTAAGTCAGAAGTGCAGTGAACACTCGAATGATGGAAGAGAGAAAAAACATAATGAAAATTACACTGAATTTCTGTGTCATGAAGGTAAACATTCTGTCCATAGAAAAATATGCTCACTGTTCCTCGATTCATTCACAACGTGCTGTTTTATTTTGTGTTATACACCGCGTGACTGTCCTTACTGGCTTTGACTAACAAAAACCCATCTGTATTTCAAATGCTGTCCCCAGGTTACAGCTACGATACGGCCTATGTGGAGTTTTTAAACCTCGAGGATGCAGTCCACTTCATGGAGTCGAACAAGGTGGCCCATCCTCGTCACTACGAAGGCCCTCTCTCCCAACAGGATTTTGGGGGGTTGAGAAGGCTTTTAGTAGAACGTGGGGGAGGGGGTGACGGGGTCCTGTAAAAGTGGTGTCTTTTATTTATTGTTGTCATTCGACGGCATTATTTTGAGATTTACATTTTGAGCAGCACCAGGTTACAGAGAGGCAACTAACAATTACATGTTATAGCTAATGTTAATGGGATTCTTGGGAGTTTTCTGTTTTACATTGTATGAGACCGGGATCGTATACTCTACTAACGCTAATGCGATTTAAGCATTTCTATACATAATCTTTAAGCCAGTTTCAAAGTGTGATCAACCAATAATGCGACTAATTATTAAAAAAAAAACGGTTTGGATTCAGAAAAAGGTTGAAATCAGTCAACCTTCCTGTATTGTTCTCCACAGTTTTCAATGATTCCTACATGTTTGGGATGATATTGTGCCAGGATATCATTGCCCTTGTTATGTGAAGATCACATTTTCTCTTCAACACCTAAGTCAGAAAAACCCTCTTGTCCAGACAGTATTTGTAGAAAGACCTTTTTTTTTACCATTTTTTATGATTTAATTGCGTTTGTAAGCACCAACCTGTTCAAGGGAAAGTGGTGGATACAAATGTGATGAACTCGTGTCTGAATGCAACAACTTTTTCACATGATCCCACATACTTCCCATCATTCATCAGAAGTTCCTGATTCCCCTGACTGGATTTCCACTTTCAGCATGTGATCTATGTTGACAAAATCGTAGCCTTTCTGGGCTTCTTTCTTATGGTCGGAGACCCCATTTCTGAACTTGCTGGTCGTGAACCACTTCACGGTCTGGGTCTCTCTTGTCTATATTCATCCTCATGATCTTGATGCTAGACCTTTTGCAGTCTTTCGACTGCTTTGCCTTGTCTTAAGTGAATCTCCTGTCCCTGCATTTTCAAGCCAATCTTGGACACATCCCATAGCGGTTTCATGTCGGTCGTATGCAACTGAATGTAGAGGGGATGTACATCTGTTCAATTCAGTTCTGTGTAGTTATTGATTGTTTATGGGAACACAGAATAACTTCTGCTTGGATATTTTTGTGACTTGGAACGTTTCAAAGGCCACAACTTGGCAGCTTGTGTAGGTTTCCTACTTTTATCTTAATGTGAATGCGCAATACAAATGAACATTAGTTTGAGGGGGGCCTGAAAAAGGGCGTCCCTTCACAATGGCGCCATCTTGACTGCGAAGTCCGTTGAGCCATATTGATCCTTGTTTTTTTGCATTTATGCCACGGGTATGATTTGGACATAGGGCTATATAATGTGGTTCTTGCTTTCAAATTGCATTTTATATGCATGGCTGGGTCTATATATATTAATTGCTAAGCCGTTAACTCTCTAAAATGGGCTAATTGTTTACGTTTGAGTTCAGATTTTATTGAAGAAATTGAGTATTGACTATATTAGCACCTGGATCACCGTGTCTTATCGTCTCATGTTCTTTAAATAGCAAATATCGTATCTAACTTATAGTAACGTCAGTTTACATTGTCAAATTCTTTTTTTTATGTGGTCTGGTATGAACCATTTTGGTTTAAATTTACTGCAAATTCACATCTTCCTTGTGGTATAAGCGGTTCACAAGGGATAACTTTTGGCAGGTCAATCCTATTTGGGACTCTGATTCCTTTATTGTATTTCCGTGCAACGACTGACTCTTGATTTATATATATATTATGAAGAGGAAAGGATTTTGTATAAGGAATTCTGAACCTTGTCGAAGCTAGCCTTGTTAAATAACCGCGTATGGTTGCCTTTTTTTTAATAAAAATTTTTCATGACGGGATTGGCTGGCTTAGTCTGGCATAGTGCATGATGGGTACTCTGGGTTTATGTAGGTGATGCACTTGAAGTTGCCCAGTGAGTGAGCTCATTTATTCTCATTTCAGGGTTCCCTCAAAGTCGGCCATAAAACAGCTTCCATGAAATACGTCCAACCAGAAAAGAATCCCTTCGCTTTCGTAAGTTCCCTTCCCAGCCCTCCCATTCCTGTGAACAATCAGTTGACCCTCTAAAGACTCGATCCTTGAATCCTGCTTGACCAATATCCTCATCTCCCGCCCGGGGCAGGAACCGACTCCCAGCGCACCCCAGGTCCAGAAGCCGCTGCTGCCCATTCCAGACGTGCCAGTCAAAGACGTGCCAAAGCCCGGCCTGAATGGCTCCAAGGGGGACGGCCTCATGGAGCCCCCCCAGCCCGCGGCCCAGTGGCAGCGGAGCTCGGACATGACCCCGGAGGCCTGGCAGCAGCAGGTGGACCAGCAGCAGCAGCAGGACAGCCAGCAGCAGGCCGAGCCCTGGGCCAACCGCAACCCGCCCCGCCAGGGCCCGCACAACTCTGATCCCATCTTCAAAGAGAGCAAGAGTAGGTTCATGTTCCAGCACTCTCTTTAAGAATTGACTGTTATTTGCGTGGTGTGTACATAAGCAGCATTACCCAAAATGATAATCGACTTTTGTAAGTACAGAGCGAGGCTTTCATCGTTGTGCACATTGCCTACCTAATGTCCTCATTTGCTTTTGACATTCACTCTTTCTGAATAGGTATTGTTTACAATGACTTTGTATTCGCTCCTGTAAAATGGTGGTATCCAGAGCAATAATGGCTGTGGATATACTCTTATTTATTGCTTCCTCAAGTGAACACGTCCACGTCCCCCTTGTGTTTCTCTCAAGCCATGATCATCAAGAACGTGACGCCCACCACCACGGTGGAGACCATCCTGAAGTGCCTTGATCCCTTTGCCTATCTGGATGAGAAGAACGTCCGTCTGGTCAAGGGCAAAACACCAGGCGCCAAATGTTTCTGCTTCGTGGACATGGACTCCCACGAGGTATGGGTTAACCTCTAAAGTCATCCCTTCAAGCTCACTCGAAGCACGATTTTTCTCTTTCATATTTGGCTGGACCCGTGCCCATAACAATGATGAAGTACTTTTGCATCACGGTCGACCAATTTCCATGCACTTTATATTTCCCATAAAGCTTTTTTTGAAATTTTATTAAAATCGTGATAAGCTATATGCTGCTTTTATTGCGTTTGTTTATTCGCCAGTGAAATGGTTACCACAATTTTGAGTTGATTTTTTTCTGAAGTAAATTTGTTAATGTTAATTGGCCAAAAAATATTTCATGTAATTCATGGTGGATACGTAAAGCCGAAGCATGTAAAATAGGGGAGTTATTGCATGGAACACTTCCTGCTTGAATAACAAACCCTAGTGCTAACTGAGCAGGTGTTCGCTTGTTTGGGGAGAGGTTCTACACAAAAAGACGGCTTCAAATCCAAAGCCTCCTTGTGTCCTAACACAAATTGAACCTTGTGTAGCAAGTGACCCGTCTGGTGGATCTGCTGACGAAGCCCCGGCCCCTCTCCATCGATGGCGTCAGAGTTTACGCCGAGGTCGCCAAACCCCTCAAGAACCAGAAGTAAGGGACCGTGCCAAAGAGGCGTCGAAACAGGTTGTTCATGTATTTGGACCAATTATCATAATATGTTGTTTCCTGCTCTCGTCTCCAGTTTCAGACGAGACGATAAGCCGGAGACGTCGCTCTTGGGCTACCCCCCACCTGACGCCAACATGACAGCGGTAGGATCATTTCTGTTGTTTTTTAAAACGGCCGAAGTGAGACGGGGGGGTGTTGTTGATAGGGTTCACTACTCTGTGTATTAATATGGTTTTTGTCTCTAACTTCAGCAACAACAACAGTTCTTACAGACTCTGCAGTTCCCACAGTCGCTGCCCCCGCTGCCAGTCAGTGGTGGGTTACAAGGTTAGCCATCCTCTTGGAGACTCACGCACTAGCCTCCCACTATACTGCACGCTGAGCCCATTCTGCTCCCAAACGTGACTAGAATAGAACTGTGCTCGCCCAGAAATACAACATGAGATTCTATCTAATTGGGTTTAAAATAGGATGTTTGTTTTGTTTGTATGGAAAAACTGAATCCAAACTTGGGTCCTCTTTGTAGTTCCTGGAAATATGTTGGCTGGCGGTCTACATCCCCTGTTGCCAATGGACTCCAGTTATAACCAGGTAGGTTACTTCAAACATGGAGATAACTACTGTGCACTATGTTTACACCTGTGTTTGCTCTCCTACCAGGGGCGCAATCCTTTCGGTATCGAGATTAGATTTCGATTAAAAAAGTAGACTAATTTAAGGATCTACTCCAGTCCGATGTGCGCTAAGAAATGCAGTGTTGCTTGGAGGCAGAGTAAAGTGTGTAGTAAGATTTTGTCATTTTTATATTTAAAACAACGATCATTGCAATAATGTTGAACCCACAAAGGCATAAGACATCGACTTTCGGGTTTGTGAATTGAGAATCATAGAAGAATCTGAAACAGACTAAATTTCCCCTCGGCCTCTATTCAATAGGCAGTGGGCTATGGTGCAACGCCGGCCCTGGATGGCTCGTACCAGGCTGCAGGGCTCCAGGCTGCTGGCCTCCAGGTCGGGGGGCTCCAGGCTGCTGGGCTCCAGGCTACGGGACTCCAGGCTGGGGGACTCCAGGCTGCGGCAGTGCCATCTACCCTGGATGGCTCAGAGAACTATGTTTATGGTAAACAGATTTAATCAATTATAATTATTGAATCCTGAGAGGTGTATCATTGTTCAGAGAGCCCCGAGTTGACCTGAAGTCAAACAGTCTAAGATGTTGTGTATATATGTATATTACAGTATTGCATTTTATTTATTTCGTAACATCGTTTTGAGAATTGAGGGATTTTGAAAGAAGGCGCTGGGTTTGCTTACCGATGTTCCTTAGGCAGCGATGACCAACATGTGCCTCTTTCCATTTGTTTTCTGAGGTTCTGAAGCTCCGGACGTATCTAATTACCTCTATGATGCGACTTCAGGATTCTACTATGATCCTGAAACCACGCTCTACTACGACCCCGGCTCCAGGGTAAGCACGCGTTCAACGCCTGGGATCACGTATTGGCCTCCTAGCAGCTTAATGTCTCGTCTGACAACATGCAGCATGAAGGCATTGCCCAATGGGTCATTTGCATTTAGTGTAGGTGACTTGCTAATTTGAAATGATATTTCATGCATACAGTAAACGATGTGATTTGGATTGCTTGTACACCAGCATTATTTGAATGCACTAATCAAAAGATAAAAATATGGAAACCTTAAAGTTTTTGTTTGTCCCTGGATCCGCTTCTAGTACTTCTACAACGCCCAGACGCAGGAGTACCTGTACTGGGACGCCAACACCAAGACCTACATCCCAGTGCCGGGCGGCACGCCGGCCCCCGCCACAGAGACCCAGTCTGTCGCCATGACGGCGGAGGTCCAGGCCATCCTGTCCAACCCGGCCGCCGACGCCCCCCTGGAGATGAAGAAGCCGTCGGAGCAGGCCGTCGCCCCGCCCGAGGTCCCCGACCCGGACCCCTCCCCGGCCCCAACGGTGGCGGCGGCGGCGGCCCCGGGCCCCAGCGCCACCGGCACTAGCCCCACGCTCACCGCCGAGGAGGAGTCCGCCAGGCGGGAGAAGGAGGGCAAGGAGGAGAAGCCCCGGAGCCTGGCCGCAGTCAAGGTAACGCACGGCGAGGCTGAGCGGGACTGTGTGTGTGTGTGGGGCCGGGCATACGACTCGTACGCTGACGGCTGCGAGTGTGTCCCTATCGCTCAGATCATGAAGGACATGGAGCGCTGGGCGAAGATCCAGAACCGTCAGAAGGACAGCGTCCGCGCGGCGTCCCCCGTGCTGAGGATGGGGGCACACGACGACCGCAGGTCGTCCAAGGCGGCCGACGCTGGCTTCGCCGTCTTCGAGAGGAAGGTTAGAGAGAGACATGCACACACACATGCACACGCACAGCTCACACTGTATAATCTTCACATCACGTAAACAATGAAGCTGTGAATCTCCTTTCTGGAAGTGCCGTACTGCCATGAAGAGAGGGTGGGATTTGCCCGTCAATCTTGTATTTGTTTGAACACCCCCTTTGTGTCCTCCTCTCAATCCTCCTCCACTCAGGGCTCTGCTGGGGACGATCTGTTCAAGAAGCCTCTCGCTCCCGCAAAGAAGGACGAGAAGCTGAAGGTGAGTCATGCTCCACGTATCCCGTTCCCTGATGCTTGCAATTACGCTCTTTCTGTTGACGGCGTCGTAATAAAAAGTGTAAGCCAAGCGTCTCTGTAACCAGAGACCTCTGACTGAGCTCTTTTGAACTGTGAACCTTGTGACCAGAGTTTTGGACTTGGTTCTTCGTTGCCGTTTAACGACCGTCCGTGGTTGTGTTTGGTCTGCCCAGCGGCCCATGGGATCCCTGGGCCTGCTCGCGTCCGACTACGGCGCCGGCAGCGACGAGGAGGTGGAGGAGGAGAAGACGGAGGCTCCGAGGAACCTCAAGAGCCAGGCTGAGGACAAGGAGGACAAGCTGACGGACTGGAAGAAGTTGGCCTGCCTGCTGTGCAGGAGACAGTTCCCAAACAAGGACGCTCTGATCCGCCACCAGCAGCTCTCTGACCTCCACAAGGTGTGGTATCACTTTAATATTGGATTGCGATAAGGTATCGGATGATGCTCAGACACCCTCCTCTAGCCTGGAATCGAACCGATAACTAATATGTGCCTGTATAGGTGCATTCCTAGTCTGGATGTTCATATTCATAAAGTGTTAGAGTTACTGCGTAGTTAGCATTTACTCTTCAATGCATAAATGTATGTGTGACATTGATCCCCCCCCCCCCCTGTACAGCAAAATATGGAGATCCATCTCAAGATCAAGAGGTCCAAGAGGGAGCTGGAGGCACTGGAGAACCAGGAGAAGGAAGTGAGTGTTGGGGGGGTTTGAAAAGGGTTATTCATGAACCGGGAGGGGGTGAGACGAGGGCTGATTTCTGTGCACACGCCTCCTGTTGAGCGGTGGTGTTAACGCCGCTCTGACCCCGTCCTCCACAGCTGAGCGCTAAAGAGACAGTCACGGTCACGGTCCCGCTGCGGTCGCCGGAGCCCAAGAAGAAGAAACACACGCACCACCACAACGCCTGGGCCGGAGGCTCCAGGTTGGTGGAAGCAAACGGAACGCTTGTTAGGTTATCGCGGATGAAACCCACGAGCTGTGATTTGACTCCTCCTCTTCCTCTCTCTTCTAGGGAAACGCACAAAGGCAGCGACCGACCCGGTTTAGGCTGTGAACCCGTAGAGGTACGTGAGGATGCACCGACGCGCACGGCTCAAACCCCCCCATTTTCTGCCCAATAAAAACTAAAGGTTTACAAATTGTGTCTCTTGTTTCCAGAGGAAAAAGAAGGAGCCCGTGGTCTGGGACCACGCGACCTACAAGCAAGCGGTGCGAAAGGCCATGTTTGCCCGCTTCAAGGAGCTCGATTGACCCGGCTTTGCGTCACCCATTATCGTCCGTGTTTGATTAATGTGAAGCGTTTGGTCTAAATGACTTGCCAGATTTGTCTCTGTGGGGGTAGGAATACTGCCTCCCCCACTGTGTTTACTGCCTCTCTGCCTTGGTCCTTCTATAGAGCCGTGACTGTAGGAAATGATATCAAGGGGAAACACGATGTAAATAAGCCCTGTTTCACACTAACTGTACTGACCGGAGGTGGCTGGAGAGTGATATCCGTTGATCCAGTTTGTTTTTATGAAAGACAGTGCATCAATAGTTACAAGTTGTGGTTTTTCCCACCCATATTATGGATAACTGATATTTGGTGTCCTAATAAGTGTCATTGTGACTCCTTTACTACACATTAATTTTATTTTGAATACTGCTTAACGTTTGTCTTTTAATTTTGTTTTATGTATACAATTTTTTTAGTAAAAACCTAAGTTAATTAGATCAACTCTTCTGGCGTCTTTTCTTGATTGTTTTACGTTTAACCGTTTCCATTTCCGACGGTTCTGGCTCTGACGGCTAAAAGGTTTTACTCTGTGATGCAGCGTTTCTCCTCTAGATGGCAGCAACACATTTGAAACATTTTCCAAAGGCTGAACTGAACCGGCTGTTGAAAAGAGCTCAGAGTGTACGGGGTTCTATAGGCCGCAAGAGTTAGCAATCTTAATGAGGGATGAACAAGACATTTTAAATTACCATTTTAGTCTTTCGCTCGCCACAGGCATTGGGCATACCAAAATACGTTGGCACAAACGAACCTGGGCAGGCAGATATGACCTGCGTGGCAAATTAATCGCTCCGTGTTACCCCCCCTTTCCTAACGCTATGGGGTAGGCTACAGGGGGTCCTGGGTTCAGTGGGCCTATTTTATCACATGGCTCCCGAGTAAATGCGACGCACTAGGGACTCTGAAGAACTGCACACCTCGTGTAGGCCTACAATGAGCCACATCATGACGAAACGAGTGCGAAGCTTCGCAAATACAAGATGGCAAAACAGCCCGTCATTAAATCAACGTAAGTACACCAATTAGCACGTGCCACTTCATTCACACCTCCCATATGGCCTCCCGCCTTCCCATAAATATTCTTTAATAACGAGTGTGTGAAACAACAGATGTGCTTACCTAGGAAGCGACAGTATCTGGAGTCTGTTTGACTGGCTGGTGGGGAGAGACAAGGCTGGGGAGCCGTGGCAACCCAAATATGTAGCCACAACAAACACACGCACTCTGCAGGTTCAGAGAAGGGCTGGCTTCGCACTGCACTCCGTACAGCTGTTGCCTCGCTAAACATTTCATTCCAAAATCAGCCAGTTCCCATTCAACAGTCCCGTTTGATCTCTGCTAATGGAGACCAGTGCACGCAATGAAGCGGTGGAGCTTATTGCCAAGTGTTTGCGTTATGTGCAGGAACAGATGCAATAACAACACTTCAGACTATACCGGGAGGAGGGGGGGAAACCATTAGGGCCCAACTGGTCAAACATAATTTGTCACGCCATACCGGATCGAGACACTTTTCATCACTGGTAACCTGCGGTAGTCTGACTTGTCACGATTCACTGCCTCTCAGAGTGATCCCTTCCTTGATTTGAAGGAAATAGAAGACTTTTTGCTAACCAACCCTCTGCATTAATAAGACTGAACTGATAACCTAAAGTCAGTTGAGTTTGATTTGTCTTCCTTTTCGAATTCTGTTTCTCTTAAATCTAGGCCTACAACCGTAGACTCCCATTTGAATCCATTAAATCTTGTGTTGAGGATGACATGCAAGCTTAAGTGCACTGCCATTCAGAGACGAGAAGAATGTGTTTCTTTTACAGTACTTTTCATACATACATCTAACATTTATTGTCAAGTAGGCCACAGTAGGCCTAGTTATATTGTGGTGTTATTCACATATGTAATCCTAGGTATTCCTTCAAGACAATCCCATTGATCACAATATTGAAGGCAATCGTATGTGGTTCCCCCACATAAAATGAATTCAAACTATCCTTGAAAAAAATAAAAAATAACACTATAGACCTAGAACTACAACACCTGTAGTATAATCTTAGACGACAAGCAATTTGAGAACTTCAAATTACTTTCTATCTCCATCTAAAGCCATAGGTTTAAGTTTCCCAAGGTGATTCAGTGTTCAGGATGTCTGCTCTTTCTCCGGCTGGCTGGAAATGCTCATATGCATTACATGTAATTCGCTGTAGCCCATGGCACTGATCAAATGAATACATTTCTAGTGCAACACATTTAGGCCTTTGGCATGACTATCTGTGTATTTGCATATAGATTGAGTATTTATCGTGCAGATCAACATGGTATTAGGTTTCCCACACTTCATTGACTTTGCCTTTGTAAGAGTTCCCTAAACCCAACCCATAGTTGGAATCTGAAAGAAATAAAGCAGTGAAATGCTAATTTCTGACCACAACCTTCACATGGAATAAGAAACAGTTGTTTGCTAATCCTAACATGACAAGAACCCATCTGTTGTGATCAATGAGGCTTACAGTATTGCACAGTGACCGGTGCTTTTTCAAATCCTATAAGCAACGTGCGCTCTTGTGTAAATACAACACAAAATTAGTATTTTGATTTTTATGCAGACGTCTCATGATGCCAGTAGGTTTGGATCTGAAAGGAATCATAACCTTCTTTTGCCCTTCACTCTGAGGCTTTCTTTTACCTTATATTTCCATGTCCTTCTTTTCCTCCCTTCTTCGCGAGTGCGCTAACCTCATCCTCTCTTCTCCTCCGGGTGACAGCGGTCATCATCATTACCGACCCGGGCGGACCCAGACTCAGCACCACTGTGACAGAGAGACAGGCATCATGCTGGGGTGGACTCCAACAGGACGAAGGCCAGGGGAAGACAACACAGATATGTGTTTTGTCATCCACGGTACGTGCAATCCTTCAAGACGCCCGATCTACGCTGGCGACAGGACGAGAGGAACGAGGGAGCCAATTATCCGTAGCCTGTGGGGACAGGGGGGGGGCAGGGAGCACCACCAGCCTTGGGACGGGGGGACGGCTGGAAGACCTTCAGCAGCAGGACCCTTCAGACGTGAGAGGTATGCTGTCACTCTAACCCAGACAGACAGACAGAGAGCAGAAGCGATGAGTCTGGTTTTCGTCTGGCCGGGGATATGGTGGGATATATCCAATTGGGAACCAGACACCAGAATGGGATAGTAATTGCTGTATTGTACTAGTGGCCGATTTTAATGGCATGAGAGATTGTTGATGAGAGTTTCAAATGTTCACATGAACCAAAGAAACACAAACCCTTCTCATGGGACAGTGCAGCTCTAACCATTGTTTCGTTACAAATGTCATCACAAATTGTCCTGACAGACACATGTTATGAATAGGTTGTGGATTATTTTAAAATATCAACTACATGATATAACAAAGTTAGATAGGAAATAAATATCCGAGTGGCACACAGCCTTCGCTTGTCTCGTATAACAAATGATCAAATGGAGGCTCCATGTCACGTGTGATGGCTGGCCTCAAAGAGGAGCCATGTGTTGGTGGAGCCAGTGGACTGTTCAATCATCAGGGAAAACAAATAATACTATTATGATTTTCTGAGCCATTTCAACCAGAGAGCTCAGCCTTTTAAGTCGTAAACGCCACCTGCTATCGATTATTAATCTGAACAGAAGATCATCTTGGAAATGTCCCTGCAGTTTCCAGGCATGGAACCCACATCAGGGCACAGTTAATGTTCGGAAATAGTATACCAATGTCTGGAGCAGAACGGATTCTGTCCTGTGATTAGGATCATGAGAGACGTTGGAGGCATGTTGAGGTGATGTCATTCTTGGAATTCACTCTTTTCTTTCCTTTTTTCTTTCTTCCCTCTTCTTTTTTTCATCCTTCTTTTCTTCTTTGTTACTTTCTTCAGGTCCTTCTTTTTCTATGCATTAACATTATTTTATGACAGAACACTCATGCACATCCCAGCAGGTTGAGGGACAGAATGTTGTCACATCTGACCGCATCACCAACTGGGACAACTGATAGCGCCTACGCCTCAATCGTGGTCGGGAGAATGCAGAGTCTTCCTAAATGTGCCGTGTGTGTTGTTGATTTATAAAGCCCATCTGAACTCTGAGCGCATGATTCATGGCGCACAGTTGGATTCCCTGATACCTGTTTCCAGAAGGTGCAGACTTCTGCTCCATCATTCATCGTCTTCCTGGGATGAAGCGTGGGTTTCGCAGAGGTTTTAAAACACAATACTGAATCATTTGTCTCATATATAATGTCATTTTACTGCCTATTTGGGAGCTTTAAAATTCATTCCATGAAGGATTTGAAAAAGATTCACACCAGATTTACTGTGGTCTGTAGGTGACCATGTCCTTTTCTAAAACGGGTAATGTATCCATTTGAATGAACTATATGCAACCGCAATTAAAAATAGCTGTTTCCATGCAGTAAACGGTAAACTCTGTTGCTTCTAATATTGATCATCTTTAGACAAGTCTTGTGTAACTCTCCTCTTACCAATGAAATTAAACAGAAGGGTTTGTATTTGTTCTTTATACCCCATGTGTTCTTTAATCCAGGAATAAATGCAGGTTTGTTGCGGGTTTGTTTGTTAACAGATGTTAACATGCGGGTAAAGAACCTCATTTTGATCAGCCTTACCGTTTCATCCTCATGTTGTACCTCGAGAAACAGAGCTGGCCCCGCAGGATTGCCTACGATCTCAGAGTCTAAGCACTTGGATATAGCGAATTGTCATCCTGGTTTATTATTTATGGTTTCCTTAAATTATTAATGCCATTTAGGATTGAATGGGGACATGGGACCAGCATTACAGTGGTCTTAGAAAAAAAGAGGTAGATTGTAAGCAGCAGATGTTTTTAGCAAAAGCAATCTAGAAATACAGTGCAAATCCTACAACGGTACAGGGAATACTGGATTGGTGAAAAGTAAGTGAAGCTAAAACTTTAATCTAAAAAGAAACACATGGCATCACGCTTTTATCCGAAGCGACTTACAAAAGCATGAGTGCATATGACTCCTTTGGGAGTCAAAGCCGTCACCCTGCCAGAGTTAGGCCCAATCCCATTTCTACCCCTTACCCCTTCAAAACAAGGGGGAGGGGTAAGGGGAAGGGGTAAGGGGTAGAAATGGGATTGGGCCTTAATGCCTTGCTCTACCCGTCAAGCTAGACTCTGGCTAAACATTTGTTATTGTAGATGGATGTCATTATTAAGTGGTAATGACATTTTAACACAAAACAAAAGATGGTATCACTTATACGAAGGTGGTGGTAACAAATTGTTGGTAGATAATAATTGTGTAATGATTAATAATTGGCAACTAGAGGCAAGTAATACATCATTTTTAAGATTGGTGCTTTGGATGAAAGCATGTGCCAAATGATTTAATAGTAGCCTTAATAGAGGTAACGACATAATGTAATGGCTGTAGTGTGATTACCCACTAATATGCATGTCACTTTTTCATAATTTGTATGAGGCTAATTACACATATGTTACAATATCAAATTGTCCAATATTTACAGTCGGGTCAAATCCAAAAAAAATGTATGCAGCATTTCTTTACGCCGGCATCCTGAAGTGCTTCCCACAAAGCAATCAAACCCTGGCAAGGGGAATTCCCTGGTCATTTTCTTTATAGCCCTCCCTCCATTATCGTTGTCTTCTTGCGGCTTTGTATATATCGAATGCAAATTAAACCCACATTCTTCACAAAACACTCTAAATACCCCAAGGGACAACAGCAATTACGGCGTTGATATAAATGCCGTCATTCTATCGCACGTCTGAATAATTCAGAAATCTTGTTGTTTTTTGCTCCGTGGCTTGCCTGATGGATTGGGCGGAGGCTAAGAGGTATAATTGCACTGTTAAGTGTTAGTGTTAACATTTTGTTTGGTATTGTCAGTCAGCACCCGGGGATAATTGTGGCCTAATGGCTAGTTATAATAAGGACGACCTACGGGGGGGAAATGGACTGAATGACAGGGGCATTTGTTCCTCATGAATAAAGAACTGCTCTGTGAGGACTATCATGTCCCTCCTGTATTGTTCACGTTCACGTCACAGTGGGATGTATTAAGCCCGGCATCCATCTGTTGCTGCTGCATTTTGTGGCACTAGCATCGAGGCACACCGTTTTTCCTATATTTGCCGCTCCCTTTACAATTTCAAGCTATTAATGCCACCTTTCAGTTACCACCTTACTTGTATTTCGCCTGAAGGCATTTCTGTTAACATTTTCATACTTGGTTTGTTTTTTCATTATTTATTCTAGGGATTTGTTTTTTTCACTTATTCACTCCTTAGTTAGTTTGACTTCACTTAATTGTTCCATATTGCTGTTATTTAGTGCAGCCTGTAAACCCAGTTTAACACTTTGTGTTCATGATAGACTAGCTTCCGTTACAGTTGTCACAGTCTGAATATTAAGGTTATATATTTGATCAGCACAATTCTTGAAAAACTTCAATAGAAAATAAATGATCTGCAAAAAAATACTTGAATACTTTAAATGTGCATTCAAAGTAACCCTGACAGATAGATCAAACCAATTCCTTTAAACTTATGGCTCATCAATCATGATATCTCAGTACAGCAGCACAGCATCTGCCATTCATTCCTGAAGCATATGCTTTTGATGTTTCTCTGTGCTATTATATATTCTCTCATCAATCTTCATGTTTTATCTTGACTTTGCTATGTACAGTATGTACAGAATGCCCAGTGTATATATATACAGTATATACTCAATCAGGATGATGAAAGCTAGGTGTAGGTCACCATGGGCTCTCAGTATAGCGGTACCTGTGCACTGAAGCCATCCTAATGGACCCAGTGGTGCTGAAAGGTACTTAACAGCTAGCTAGCTAGCGCTCTGTAGCGCAGCCATACCAGCACATGCTCATATACCGCTGTGCTTCCTCTAGCAAGGAGAACGCACAGTTGGGGAGGAGAGTGTTGGTGGGGGTTGTGGGGGGGGGGGGGGGGTTCGGTTGATAAACCCATCAGTGCATTGTGAGCAGGCAGATGGAGAGTCAGCCCCCCCCCCTTCCCCATCAGCATCTTCTCTCGTTTGGCCCGGGGATATTTTCATTTCCACGTCTTTGGGTCTCCACGACGTTCCGCTTCCTTCCTGGGTTTTCCTGGGGCTTGTTTCTATGCTCAGTCATTACTGTAGCACAATACCCTGCATTGTAGCCAATTTATGGAAAGAGAAAGAAAAGCGATTGTGGAAAAATGAATCATTGTCCCGGAGGCAAGGGAAAGCCAACATGGGGACAATATCCGCGGACGCCATATCACCATCGCACCGCTTCCAGGGATTTACAGGAGTCTGCCGTGTAGCTGCCTGTATTTGATATATTTTTCATTAAGACTAATGAAAATCTATACCGGGAGGAGAATGTTAATATTACTGTGCATTGTCTGGGATCAGCACAACTCATCACCATGGGGAAGGATTAATACCTGCTTTCTCCATCGGTGGATCGAATGTGTGTGTGGAGGTTCGATGCACAAGTGAAAAGAAAATGTGTTATTCTCAGGATCTTTACCCATTCCTCCTACATTTGTAGTTAGAGGCCGTGGGTTGACAGTGGACTTGACTGGCTGCTAAAGCCCAAGCTCCAGGGAGGAATGTCACCTGAAACATGTGTATGTGACAATATTCTCAATCGAATTCTCTGTTAGAAAATGTTAAAAAAAAAAAAATTCTCTTACTCTTTCCATTTCTAAACCGTCAGGGTCTAATCCACAGTGATGTGAGAGAACGCCATGACTTTGACTAGACCATCTCCACACGCTGATAAAGTACAGTAGACCACTGATGACAGTGAGCTACCCCCGGGATCCACGCACACTCGTATGAATAGAAAATCAATATGCTGTTTCAGTGCAATTGTCCTCTGAGAAGGCACTGTTTGCTGCTCATTTGCATGAGTTCTAGTGGTACTGCAGATGTGGTGTTGAAGATGCATTGTCCTTGGTGTGATTGCGGAGCGATCAATTACTTGGTTCTCCCGATTCTCTACGAAATCACAGCGGCCACAAAGGAGGCCTGAAGCATCTATCACTCACTACACAGAACCATGGTTATACGTTTTAATTTTCTCTTAACTAAACCAAGATGAATGTGAATTTCAATTACTGCAATTCTGTCATCAAATCCGAAGAGAACTGATAAGAAGAGCCACATCTTCTGCAAACATTAATATACCAACACAAAACGAATGTTGTCAGCTCATCAATCATCCTCTAAGACTAAAAGATGCCTCATTCTTAATATTATCAAAATAATATCAGTAAAAGTAAGACTCTTCACAGAACTATTTTGTCTGCTGCTGATTTCACTGCCTAAGTCCTGCCTAATGTATTGCAGCCCTGCAGCAAAACACCAACAAGGGTTTTAGATAAAGCCAGATTTAAAATTGAAAGATACAAACACAAGCAATATTGGATTCTGTCATAAAGAACTCAGGAGGGCTTAAACAGGATACTCATGTATCTGCTTTCTGTTCCGTTCAATAACAGTATGATTCATAATATCTTACCGTTCATCTTCACCATTTTTACGCCATGTAGTGTTTAATACAGGGATCATTTGCACATACGTACGCGGCTGCCAATGGGAATAACTGTATATATTACATCGCATACCGTTTAGATAGTTTAAATATTTGGATGATCACTTAGCACTCTGAATTACACACGTACAAATACAAATGCAGAAAGAGACCACCTGCATCATTGACACGTAAATACCCACCATACAAAGACAAGCTTTATCTTCGTTACCGTATACGTCTTGAAATGAAACACTTCCATGTCCCTTTGGTACCGTTGTGTGATTCCCTTTCCCACCCACGGTGCGTGTGGAACCCAGCAGGCCTCTACGCGTCCAGCTCAGCTGGGATGGAGCTCAGAGGAACCGTGCTGGGGCTGTACATGTGTTATCAAGCTTCCTACTGCTGCAGGGCTGACGTTGACACTCCTGGGTCCTCAACCACCCTATTGTGGCTGAGGAGCATTGGAAGAGAGCCCTATATAGTGCTTGTTCATCAGAATGCATCCTGGGATTTTTTTGTTGGTGAGAGAGTTGTATTTATGTAGAATCCTAAAATAAACGTACATATACCGTATCCTAGGCATATCCAAACTTTGTTCTGCCTCGTCTTACGTTAGGCAATGTGTACAACAATGTCACAATACATCAATGTCACCAAATAATGACAAATAACGGGGAAAAGGGAAAACTGGAAGGGAATTGAGTGGAAAGGACAAGTAGTTTCAGACCTTCTGAGACCTTTGTCTCAGTGATGGCGCTACAGGTGAAAATTATTGTGGGTCTGAATGTTGTTGACAAAGAAACAGCCTATTGAGATTTGTTGTATGTATTATACATACTACATGTTAGGCAATGGTAGCCCTCTCTTCACTTATAATTCAAATAGACAGTCAAATTCAAAATAAAGCAATGCTTTGACCCCACTGAAATAGTGGATGTTACAGTGTTATTACAGTGTTGATCTTAATATAAAAAATTCCCACTCCCCTGCCTCTTATCCCTTCTGACATGAGGCCGCCTTGTTTCAGCAACTTGTTTCAGAAAATATTTTAGCTTAAGGCTTGAAAATTCAAACTGATGTGCCAGACGGGGCACCTCATTATGCACATAAGTGTCAGAGTGCCGAAAGCGTATCTAAAGTCGTGTCTTTGACCTTCCTATCCTTCTTCTGAATTTTACTTTGAAAACCCAGGCTGCTTCAGTCTGATTGAGTTTATTCAGCGCCCCTCTGTCCCACTCCCTCTTTCATCAACACCCCCAGTCCACACCTACACTCATGCAGTGGTTTCTGCTTTGAAATGAGAAATAAATTCATCAGGAAACCACAAAAAAAAATAATAATGTAGATAGGCCTATTTCTTTTTTTTCTTTTTTTCTTTCTGGCGTTCCTAAATGTCTTCCAACAGCCAAGTTCAATCTGAGTAAGAAGGGTGATATGTACTCTGTAAACCCGGGTTCCATTAAACAGCGTGTGTTGATGTGTGTGTGCGTGTGTGTGTGTGGACCTGAGTGATAGGTTCACAGGACAGACGAAAAGGTCATAGTTCAGCGGCGGCGGGAGCACCTTTGTTCACTCAAGTGTGGGGCGGCCGCCTCGGTCATACCGTTGGACAATGGCCATAATTACCGCGATCATTAGAGAAGTGGCTGCTTAATGACTTGTCAGGTAGAGCGTTTTTTTTGCCGTCTTCCTGACATTTGTGATTTGTTATCTAAACAAGAAGCTCAATCAAGCATAGCAACGAGTCATTTATTTCACCATGTGTGGCGTTGCTTATGGCGTAGGATTTAAACAGTTTCAAGCGTTTGGAATTCCCCAAAGTTAAGGGTTTCAATTTTTTTCTACCTGCACAAAATTACATTATGAGCAATTTTCTCAGTTCTAATTAGTAAGTAAGTGATTTCTTTATAGACTGTAACACTGCCTTTAACTCAACTCAAAAATACATTTGAGGGGTCATAATGTGACAACAACCAAAACTCCTTAGATCACAACCTATCATAGATCATATATATATAAGGCTATATATAATCTATATATAGATTATAGATAGCCTTAGATCACAACATACATTATCTATACTATCTACTATCTGTAATTAATATTTGAAATTGACACTCTACCATCACCACCACTATCACCCAGCCCCACCCCTGAAAACGGCGTTCGGCAGCTGCCTGATCCAGAGGTTACGTCAAGGGTGCGTCCGCTGTCAATTCTTCTGCACGTAGATAGATCTCTTTCAGCGTTGATCACAAACGCCTTAATAACCCATGAGCTCATGAGCCAGCCAGCCATGGGGGTGAAGAAACTTGGCACGTTTCAAACCTCGGACCCAAATAACCAGACAACCCCAACCTACTGCCCCTCTCAGTAGATTCAATAATGTAGCATGTACTATCTGTATGTCTACCTAATAGGTCTCATATTTACCTTTACTTTATGTGTTTACATTTATACGACTCCTATTATACAATATGTATATTGACATATTGTGTATCTATGTTAAGTTATTTGCATTATTAGGAGGCCAAGCACAAGGTGCAAGGCAACCTATTGTAATTGTTGGTGATTTTATTATTATTAATCCGCCCCGTTTGACTTACACAGCCTAAACCGTTTGCGCGCTTTTTATGAAACCTTCTACAGCTTGGAGGCTGACTCAAGATAAACAAAGAATAAATATGACACTTATTGTCCCAAAGGTGGCGCTATAGCAATAGTCCAAAAATGCAACCTTTGAACAAGCCTATCTCTTTATTATTATAATTGCCAATTCCTCTGACGGTTCCTGTCTGCGATTAATAAAGCACATCCTATGGGTGCGTAATGGGAAGAACCCGACCGTCTGCACGCATTACGGGTCGCGGCCAGTAGGGGGCCGGCTCCCACGAGGGCCGGCAGGGCGGATTGAGGGAGAGCGGGCTCTAACCTCTGGGCGGTGCGGAGGCCATGTGGCTAACGTACAACATGTCACCTCGGCAGCTGTTCACACATAAATCATCCATGGTAACACGATGAGCAGGGCTCGCGGGCCACTGTGTTTAAGGGGGTAATCAGGGCCAGCCGATGCTCTACCGCACACACAACCACACACACGCTCACAAATACACACACTTACGCACACAAGGCAGGAAATTGTCATGACATCATTTCATGGTTTTTTGTCGAGTAGGTGTTGGTGTCTTCCTCGTCGAGAAAAAACGTGGATGAGGAGTGACTTCTCGTTCGATACATATGTGTAAATCGGACGGTTAATTTTGTTAGATGTGTGTTGTATAACGACGCCATAGAGTCCCGGGGAACTTTTGTCAGCGGCAGCGGTGTAAATGTAGTCGAGATGTTTTCAGAGGGCTTATGCTGAACTGGCCGCGCTCCAGTGACATCCTAGAAAGTGTCATCTCTGCAGCTCAGTGCGGGGGGGGGGCTAGAGACAACTCCTAGATGTCCTTGGCATACCAACGGTGTGGTTCAACAATGGTGTTATTTTATATACCACCCCCCCCCCCCACCCACACGCTCTCCATTTCGGTCTCGGCGTCAGCTTCAATCTTATCTGTCAGGCCGGTGCAAGAGGAGACCTGTTGGGGGGGGGGGGGGGGGGGGGGGGGGGGGGGGGCGACGCCCCTGAAATTACTCTGCACTTTACAGCAATTTCTGTGTCAGTGGTAATTGTGCCGCATCAAAACTTGTGACCTGTGGCAGGCTTTAATTATCATCACCCCCCCCCCCCCCCACCCCCTTACTTCCTTTCTTCTTCATGCGGTGGAATGTTCTACCTGGGTGTTCGATCGCCCACAGGCTTTGATATCAGACACGCCATTAATAAGAGCTGATTGTACGCCACCGCAAGGCCTGGCTCGCGAGAATCCTAGAGGAGCCTTCTGGGGGTAATGCGGGAAACCATGGAGATACCTGACTCGCTTGAGGAGATGTTAACAACGGAACATGGTGGTGGTGGTGGTGGTGGTGGTGGTGGTGGTGGCGGTGGTGGTGGTGGCGGTGGCGGTGGCGGTGGTGATGACGGTGTCGGCGACAGTATGGGATGACTCATTGCCGTAAACTGGAGCTCAGGCGAGCTGTTAATACAAGACAGCAGATCTTTTTGGCAGAAGTTCACCATAAAGGGGAAAAAGGTAATTTTTTCTGTTCCCCAGGTCATATATAAAAGCAACATTGTGTGTGGATTGGGTTTCTCTGGCCCAGTGCATCTGGGGGCCAAAGACAACAGGAAGAGTCAGCGTGCTGGAATTGAGTACGAAGGCAGAGTGGAAACGCACACGGCCCCATGCTCCTCAGTCCATTGACATCCCCCATGCTATCGAGTTCTGCACTCGTCATGAGTATGAAAACTCTGGGAACAGCCATGAAGGTCCCTTTATGGTGATCCTATTAACGGGGCGAAGTTGTTACTATTCTCGATTTTTGGCCATTTATAATCTTCGAAATGTGTGTTGAGTAATTTTTGATGAGTACGCCAGATTCAGACTCTGTGGTTGATTTTTATTGGATGTAAATGCGTTGATAAAATATTATTTATACAATTTCTATCAAGAATTGTATTTGATTAAGTTATGTTGCTAAGCCTATAATAGCCTATTTCTGTCCAGCAGAAATTTATATATTTCCAATGAGATTACGACATTTTATTCTGCACGTTTTTGAACGTGCTTGAAGACAGTTCTCTCCTGATTGGGATAATCACAAAGAAAACACAAAGTTGATTTGTTTCACCCCGACACGAAGGGCTGATCTAGGAGAGCGTCTGCCTTATCCAGCGACTGTTTGACAGTCAATTTTTGTACTACGCTACTTAGTCTCATGTGCGTTCACATAAAACCTTTCATGAAACTTTTTAGCAGCCCTGACTTTTGTTAAGTCACGTTGCTTTGGTAAGGGCAAATCTATGCTCAAAACACAGTCAATCGATTTGCCACGGTCTGGTACAAACTGCATCACTTTGAAAACGGGGTTCATTTTCATGTTTGGTTGGTTTCATCAATGTTAACCTCTTGCACCCTGTCCAACTACTATGTACACCACTTGATCCCACTGAGCTGAGATGTGCTATGTCAACACTAATGTAACAGTGGATGTTGACCCAAGGTGAGCCACAGATTCTCTGGCAGACGGAGTAGTACGGCTAGAATAATAATAATAACACAGACACATTTCTATCCCATAGATACCGCTTCCTGAAATGTGCCCCTGTAAGCAATTTTGTGTAAAATGTTTGTTTGAGTGGTATCTAATTAAAGATAATTGTAGTAACTATATTATTGTAGTAGTAACTAGGGGTTGGGGGGTCAAGAGTCGGTTCTGATTGTTGTGACGTATGGGGGGTCTTAAGACACACAATGTTGCCCCCCTGCCCCCCAGATTCAGGAGGGTAAGGATTCATCGCATACATTGTATTTTAACAATGTAATCGTATTTATTATTCTATTAATATATTATTATTGTTTAGATTTTTGCTTAAGTAAATAGATATTGGAAATATTGGAGGACCTGTCCAAACAAGCCAGTGGTTGTGAACACTTGGTTTTAACTGCGTAGGCGTCAATAGCTCTCTGAGGTGCCGACCCCCAACGCCCCGACCCCCAACAACCAGTGCAGGACGCTTCCATCTGATCTCCACACCATCATTCTGAGCGCCCTTGAACAAACAACTTGGAATGGAATTGCCTCCTGCTGTTTTATTAGCCTGCTCAAACTTTAACCGCAAATCACTCTTTTTGGGAGTTCTGGTGAAATAAAAATGAAACCCATAGGATTTGAACCCGCTGTACAGGGTACCAACCCCCCACCCCGGCCCCCCTACAGTAAATGTCACACCTTCTCCAAATGTGCAGCCTTGGTGCTTGGGTCAGCATGTTCCATGTGTGAAATGCATTAATATGAATGGGTTTACTTAAAGGGGAACCGTCATGTTCGGCTTTTTCTGATGTGACAGAGTACTGATTCATACGTGTGCTTGCAGTCTGCAAGATCAGTTTCCGTGAAAAAGTTGGAACATTGGATTCTTTGGTCAGGGATTTAAGTTCTCCATTTAGTCCAAAAAGGACCAATGACGTATGAGGTCAACATTTTTAAGTGAGGAACAGTTGATGTTTCAAAGAAAATGGTTAATGATGACGGCTCCCCGTTAGATCTGAAAGAAAAGAGTTCGCACAAAGGAAATGTACATGTTCGGTAACAACTGAAATAGGCGCATGTGGCTACGCAGTACTAAATACATGGACATAAAATAAACGGTGTTTAGGGTTTAATCAGCCTTTCCTCCAGAAAAAGACCCCCAAATCATCTTCAATCTTGGTGCTGTCTGGCTGCATACTTCACGCTTGATCGTCTTCCCCATAAAGATTCATCACCCGTCAAAAAGCCACATCTGCATTCAACATCTGACAATAAGATACCCGTTTTATAGGGACTTTTATTGAACATGGGCAATTACACATCAACATACAATAAACTGCTGACCGTCATGGAAGAATCAAAAGTGATTTTGTTTAAATAAAGACAAGCTGCCTCTCTTAAGGCGATTTTCAGTCCAGAGTGAAATAGTTACATTTAAATATACAGTATATAAGTTGTAAAGTTGTAGAATTGAATTCCATCACGGCATAGGTTCCACCATTACATTTATGTGCACTAGGGCAGGATCACGTAGAAAACCCTTACCTGCCCCCAAATATCTTTATATATGATATTGCTGAAAAATACTTTGAGAGGAATCTTTGATCTGAACTCTAAACTATTTGAAACATCTTGTTTACATTTCTGCTCAAACCTTGGCGTGTCATCACCACGCCGGGACCCCTTTAAAAATCAAATAGGAAAACAGCTTGATGAAACCTTCCTCCCAGGTTGTCCAGGGTTCTTCTATCAGACACGGGCCTCATCTGGAGCACATCTGGACCTCGTTGGGGCCTCTGGCCAGCAGAGGAGGCATGCATGAAGCAGCCATGACCCAGAGAGCACAGGAGAGCAAGGGGGAGGAAATGAAGGAGACAAAGGTTTGCCACCCCACCTGAGTGGGGGATTGTCCTGAGGCGAGCTGGCCAGATAAGGGCCGGGACACTACAGATTCCTGGCTGAAACCAGAGTGGACGCGCCAAATCCACATCTGATATCCTTGGGCAGAGTCATTATCTAAGAGGCACACATAGTAATGGAGACAGAGCAGGCCCATGGTGTGATGTGGTTGGATGAAAGCGTGGCGTGGTCCGCATCGGGTTATCCCGAAAAAACATTGAGCGAGGAACTAAGGCTTCTGATTCAAAGCCTCATCCACAGCCTCCTGCATCTGACATCAATGTGTATTCCTGTTGAGGAATTCCACAGCCTCTTCCAGTTAGTTTCAGGTCACCCTATACCGCCCATAGCACAACCTGGAATTCTACGCTTCAGGGATAAATTAGATCTTTGCGGGATGGAACGAGGGGAATCAGGATTATTTCACAGACCAAAGAGGACATTTAGGACAGCTATTGTGTTCTTTTATGTTGGATATGTCTGTTGGTCTGGGGTATCCAATGTCCCCCAAATCATAAAATTGCATTGAGAAAGCAGTCGGAGGAGGACTGTCCATCTTTTTACAGCAAGAAAAAAACCTGGATTAATTAGCAAAAATAGGCTTTATTGCACCGGACTGTCGTGAACATAACTGTAAGGGCTTTGACTTTGGCCTCAATGGTTCATAAACATAGTAATCGCTGAACATTAAGGTCCCCACCAGACACTCAAAGGAAAGTTTGACGAGAAAGGAAAACAAAAACACAGTTTTCTTTCTTGCAGTTCTTTTCACAAAATCTCCCGGGTGGCACTTTTCTTTATGCCACTTGGCCGAGTCCAAGTTGTTGCCGTGTCGCCTGCTGACAGCGTATTTGACACAAGTCTTGTTCCAGCTTCCTCTCAGTCATAACATACCCCTGGGCACTGAGAGAGGCAGCCATACATCTTAAAGGTTAGTCCGGCTAATGAAGGCAACCTTGTCAAAGCACCAACCCCCCCTTGGGTTTTTGTTGCACAGTAATCCACATGCCACTCTTTGAGAGGGTTCTCCTGCTTGTTACCCCAAGATTCCCTGCAGGCAGTGCCTCGGACAGCCCCAGAGTAGGACCCAAGCTAATGAGAAATGAGCCACTACAGTAATAACACACCTGGGGAACCATGCTGGATGGTTGAGCTGTAGAAGGGGGGGGGGGTCACTGGGGGCTTCTACCAAAAGGACAATCAATTGCATTAGAAGTTCCTGTTTATGTTAAAAAAGCAGTTAGAAATAACACAGAAGAAGAAGAAGATTTGTTAGATTTATGTTAGAGTAAGCTCAATAGCAGAGAGGGCCGGTCATTTATTTGGCAAAACCATATGGTGACCCCGGTCAAATGGATTCATGAGCTATAGAACAAGGAAAGCCCTTACAGTGACGCCATTCAAACTTATTTTAGTGGGTTAACCAACCAGAAATAAGGTGGAAAAGGAACAACAACAAAAAGTAGTTTTTGAAACGTCTTAAAAATCGAATAATGTTGCGTTCTGTAAATCAGTTTCCCACCGGCTTCCATTGAAGCATGCAGAGAAGAAAACGCGGCACCCTGATTGATTCAGACTCACTCGGTCGTGAAGTGAACCCAAACCAAGGCCAGTGTGACTCTAGTTCAAGCGAAACAATGTTTTATTAAAACAAACGAAACAAAAACACGGCTATTCCTCAGGCTTTACTGACAAGGAGGCAAGTGATAGAATGTGCTGGAGAGACACAGCTGGCCTACATTACCCCTCCGTGGCGGTGCTCAGGTTCCCCCGTGGTTGTATTCATGACCGGTGTCTCTCACCACGCGCTTTCATCTTCCTCTTCCTCAGAGGGAGAGAGAGAGAGAGAGAGATGCGCTTTGGTCCTGAAGCATGTCTGTTTTAAGCTCACAGAAATGGTCAAAGTCTTTGGTTACACGCTCCAATAAGGGTACATTTATTTTCCATTAATTAACCATTCATGAACATTAGTAAATTCAGCAGAAAGCATTAAATAACAGTTGATTAACAGTGAACCAATGGTCTAGTTATCATTTACTAATGGTGTTCATGTGGACTGATGGTGTTCATTTTAACTAATGTATTAATGTAAAAAGGGCCAGGCCATATCCTAACCCTGCCCCAAGACCCTAACCCCAACCCTAACACTGCACCTTATTGAATGCTGTAGCATAATGTTAATACGGCTTTAACTAATGTTAATTAATGCTTACTTAATATACTCTTATTGTAAAGTGTTACCAAGTCTTCTGTCACAGTTTGAGAAGGGGTACACTTATTTTATTTACTCATGTTGTGATATGAACATATTCTTATAGCAGGTGCCAGCTATGTTATTTGCTGTGACATATTGATTATTTCTTATGAATTATAATTGGAGAGTTAATGGGTGAGAGGATTAGAACTGATCGGTCCAAGATAAATCCTGCCCAAACATGGTAGTATTTGGAAAAGCAGCTATTCTAATATATTGAACTGGAATTTCGATATTGTCTCATGATTATTATTAGTTGGAATAATAGGCTAGAAATGAAAGGGATATATAACTCAGGTTGTTGGCATGAGTTCCACTAGACTTGAAAAGTACTGTGACTACAAAGTATGCCAAATTCTGAGCTGACATTGGAATGATATTGCCCATGAAAGTAATTGACTGCAGGATAACAAAAGCCTCGTTATTTCTACACCAAAAAGAGTATCACATATTACCAAATAATGTAGAAAACAGCTATGATGGCACTTTAGGCAATGTAATATGGTTGAGCGTTTATTTTACACTATGACGTGATTAGTCCTCCACTATTGATTGTACACCCTTATGGTATACAGATCAGATCAACTTGGCTTTGGATAATGTCGCAATTCCGGAATAACTTGCTTGCGTTTGATTTCCCCTGACACAAAATAACCTCAGTGTGCCCGTTGAGGTACAGGTCGAGGTACCGACCTGTAGCGGTTCAGTGTTCACATCTGCTTCCAGTGCGCTCGCTAGCTGAGAGAGGAGCTCTCGGCTCTTCAAGCACAGCTGGCCGGCCACGGTTACACCCGGTGCTCCACATCCACACAGCTTCTGACTTAGAGGCCATAAAACCAGACAGGTGTCCCAGTGTTTGCACATGTTTACACAGCACGCGATATATGACTTATGTCTGTGAAAGTGTACCCTGTGTGCACGCATGTGCATGGGTGTGTGTGTGTGTGTGTGTCTGTGTGTGTGTGTGTGTGTGTGTGTGTGTGTGTGTGTGTGTGTGTGTGTGTGTGTGTGTGTGTGTGTGTGTGTGTGTGTGTGTGTGTGTGTGTGTGTGTGTGTGTGTGTGTGAACATGCGACACCGGGGGCCATATATATGGCACTGCATCGCCTATTAGTCTTCACAGTGACCTGCTCTGATCCATTAAATGGATCAGAGCAGGTCACTGTGAAGACTAACAGTTTGATTAGACGTTCTGTGATTTAAGTGCCTCCATTCGGTGCATCACACCATCCTGAATCCCCTCCCTTCCTCCCCACTGGCAGATTGCTTTTACCATGACGAAAGTTTAAAGTTTAAACGCTGTTACAAGGTCTACATCTGCTTAGTGTGAGGATGGCTGAGAGTGTGTGTGTGTGTGTGTGTGCGTGCGTGCGTGCGTGCGTGCGCGCGCGCGCGTGCGTGTGTGTGTGTGTGTGTGTGTGTGTGTGTGTGTGTGTGTGTGTGAAAGAGAGAGAGAGCGAGGGGGGGTGGGGGGGAGTGTGCATGGTGGGGGAGTGGCAACGTTTTTTGAAATGGAAACTAATCCGCCGTGAAATAGGTCTTATGCTGAGGTCTAGCGAGCCTGTCCTAAAGACAACAAAACATGTCCTGTGCTGCAGATAAGGATCTGGTGTCATGGTGTTTCTGTTGGCCTTAACAAAGTGACTGTTGACAGCCCACTCCATTTATTTCCCCTTCGTTATTGTTTTTACTGTGACGTCAAATGAAAACACGTTCAACAAGGTGGAGTCAAGAGATCAACCATCATTAATAATGCTGAGACTTGACTGGCGCTCCACAGACCAGATGAGGGGAGGGGGGACATAAACAGCTACACATAATCGTAGAGGGGTGGGATGTGATGAGAGGATGGACATTGTTGGTTGTCAACCCCCTTCATGGTCAAATCATCACACTGAACATGCCCATTGCAATAAAAAAACAGACTTGTGCCTAAAGATCTCTTATCTCTCTCTCTCTCTCTCTCTCTCTCTCTCTCTCTCTCTCTCTCTCTCTCTCTCTCTCTCTCTCTCTGTCTCTCTGTCTCTCTGTCTCTCTGTCTCTCTCTCTCTCTCTCTCTCTCTGTCTCTCTCGCTCTCTCTTTCTCTTTGCCTTTTTCTTTCGTTCCCTCTCTCTCTTTCTCTCTTGCTCTGCCTCTAACTGTCTCCTGCGCTCTCTCTCTCTCTCTCTCTCTCTCTCTCTCTCTCTCTCTCTCTCTCTCTCTCTCTCTCTCTCTCTCTCTCTCACTACTGTTTCCTCTCAGCCTTCTGAGAACTGGGTTGTTGCTCTCATTATTTCCACACCTCTGAGGAGATAGAAAGAGATGTCCCTCGCTGTTGACACCCAATCCTAAGCGGCTTCTGAAGTGACTCTTCATGGACCTGAAGGCAGCTGTTGGGGTCACATGGCCAATTGTCCAAATTGACATTGACACAATAACCCACGGAAAAACCTATTCAGACTCAAGCTGCATTATCATTGTAAGCTCAGCTAAAGGGACTTTCCAATCAGAGACACAGATCTGTCAGGGGAAATGGTGGAGATTCTCACTCCGAAGATATGGGATATAACTTATATCTGAGTGCTGAGGATCTATAATTTGGCTATATCTATGCTTTTTAGGCATCCACACTGCAAGCAAGGATTTATATAAATTTAGTATCATAGTTACTGATGCCATCCAAATGAAGTAGATCACAGTGATAAGTTAAGGATCTTAACTTATACATATTTATAATTCGTCATGCCTTGTTTATCTGGATTAGGTCCCGGATGAGGCCATAGGATTTCCAATGATCTCCACCTGAATGGGCTCCATGCAGATCCTCTGTCTCTACCAAGGCCCAGTCAAGCCCATGCATGATCCGGATGTTCACCAAGATATGCGATATCATTTACATCTCCCTGTGATGATAAATTCACGGCTATCCACAAAACTCTCAGAAGCTAGCGTCTTTTCAGCCTCTCTGTCGTCGGAGAGGTAGAATAAACACATCCAACTCGCTTTTGATGAATTATTAAGGCAAGTTGCACAACGCACAATTCATAGGAGGTTCAGTTGAGTCTCCTGGTGCAACGTGCGGAACCCAATATATTAGGATTCTGGTTAACAACGTTCCATGTTCTGCTCGCGGTTAAAGACGTAATCAAAGAGAAACTGTATACGCAACCGTGGGGATTTGGTTGTGAGAATCTGTTGTACTCAAAAAACAGTAATGGGGGAGAGTAGACGGACAGCTGTCACATATCAACTCCCTGTCACCCTGGTGTGAGCCCCCCTCGTCTTGGCCGCTCAGAAGAGAGCTCCTGTTTACATCCCCCCACCGCCCCCCCGGGGCCCCAGGAGAGAGGCCAGGCTGTCTACCGGAACCCTCATTAGTAAGGGAACCATGGCAGGCCTCTTGGAGCCCGTGTGGGGCTCCGTCAGGTGGCGATAGAGGGCCAAAAGGGCTCCAGGCTCTTCTGCTGGAGTTCGGGGCGGGTTGTGTGTGTGTGTGGGGAGGGGTGGGGGGGTGACGGGGTTGACGGAGCAGAGGGCACGCTGGGCGCTCCGGAGAACCTCCCTCTAGCGGCTCTTTAAGCTCCGATCAGGTGTCAACGCTGCATGCCAGAATTTATTTAGCATTGGGCAACAAGTTGTGAGGAAACTCGATCCCGCTCTTCAGAAAAAAACAGAGACGGCCTTTGCCTTTGCCACTCCGCCGGAACATCAAGCCACGGTCTGTCGGTGCCGGGGGGTGGGGGGGACGGACGGACGGGAGGCGTTCCCCCTTCAGAAGCCCCCCAGCCTCCCCTCTCACCTCCCGGTGCCAAGCCCGTCCAGAGGCAGCTCTCAGGTTTCACAGACGCGGCCGCCGGCGGATGACACCACCATCGGCAGCGTGTGAAGCAGCAGGATGAAGGAGGGGAGATAGGGGGAGATCGCCTGACCAGGGCCCATCCCTGGGCTCGCTGCGGAGGGAATGCCCGGAGCAGGGGAGATGGACGACTTCGACCGTAACGCGATCCACCGGGGCATTACACGCCGCCGCCGCCGCGTGCACGGCAGCGGTAACGTCTGGTCCGTCCGGGCCGTCTGGAGCACAGGTCCCAAACCCGACCCGACCGGGCCCCTCCACCATTCATCCGACCGTCCTCTGCCCACCTCCTGCCCGGGGAGGACGGCCCCGGTAGCTCAGTGTCATTGAACCCGATTCCCTCCGTACTGCCTCACATTTCACCATATGGGCAGATGCTCACGATGAAAACACACTTGGCATTGAATGCTGCATATTATCACACGTCACCCACCATGAACGATACTTTAATGCAGGCTCATTATCAACTCCTGATACGTACCGAGGGCCACACAGCTGGCGTCCTTCAGATGAGGACCAGCCTCTCCACGGAGGGGAACGCCATCCGCTTCCCAGGACCGTCTTTTTACACAGGCCTATGAAAAATGGCCGTTAATACACAGAAATGGGTTAACGTTTCAGAGCATATCAGCACAGAGCACATCAATCACCATTTAAACGAACGAGGTGCTGTTTAAGGGATCATCCGAGAGAGAGAGAGAGAGAGAGAGAGAGAGAGAGAGATAGAGAGAGAGAGAGAGAGCGAGAGGGAGAGAGTGAGAGGGAAAGAGAGACAAATCAGTTTTTTATTGTTGTTGCCATGTTCTGCGTGATGATTTGACCATGAAGCTGGTTCCACGTCGCGCCTCTGCCTGCGAGGACGCCCGTGTGGTTCTGGGGCGTCGCGCAGCCTTTTCCTGCTGCATCCTTGAGGCTGGTGAGGTTATGAAGAGACGCCAGGAGCCATGGGAGTTCCTGTGCTGCATGTATGTGAACTCACTCCGGTATCCCACGGCTTTCCCCCCCATTCCCCAGCCCAGCGTGTAGTGATCACAGGAGAGGGATGATCTCTGGAAGAAAGTCTAGGATTAGACTCATCTGTGTTGACAAATGACCCTGGGCTGCAATTGGAAGTCTTTGGATTTAGAGCTTTGTTTGGGTTTGGGGTTCATAATCCTAATTGTTAGGCCAATCAATAGAAACCAAGACAGTTTTATTTATATCAGCTTTGAGTACTATAAGTTTGTGTGTTGAAACTCTTTAAATGTATTTAATATAGCATTGGTTTGGCTGGCACTCCCTTGTAGAATCTCTTGATATGTATGACAAAGCGCTCCCCAAATAAGAGCACTGCGGTGTTCTTTGTTCAGAGATGTAAATCTAATGTAACGTATCAATGTTTTCATGGTAGGACTAGCAAATTAACTAACACAAACACACAGCTACATGGTAGTCTTGACGGTCCCTAAAAGACAACGCTTTCATATTCATCTATAATAACGAGATGCGTACTTCCATATTACATGTTATTCTCAACAGTTTCATGTTGAAATACTGTTTGCAGGTTTTTTGTATGGGGACATCACTACGCTACAGATTGAAAATGCTGAAATTTGTAAAGAAAATACAAACCAACCTCAAGGAAACATTCAACAAGAAAACAGCGATTAGGCTTAATGACAGTATTTCAAATTCCGTCATTTCAGAAATGAGGGTCTTGGCTGCTGTAGCAACAACATCATACTCTGAGAGATCTATTAAAAGACAGACATGCTTTCCTGGAAACTGAAAGGAACTAAATTGTTGTTTTTGCGTTCCAACACGACAAGTACTGCTTTGCATGCAAAGCAATGGGAGTGCGGTTTTAATGTCGTAACCTAGGCGAGAGATGCAGACTGCCGCATCCAAGACGGGTCACGCATGTCTGATGCTAAATGATAACCCGTAGCCATAGCGTGCCATCTGTCCCCTTTCTGGACGCCGCTAAGTACTCTTAGCGCTGGACTCCCCGAGTCAAAGATAACACAGTCAGCGGTAATCAAAACAAAAGGAGTTCAGATGCAGAGCCCACATTCAGACGGATCTTCACCAACACAGAGGCTGATAAGGTCAGCCCCTCATGTCCCCGAGAAGCGACACCCACAGAAGGGACTGTCTGTAGAGGGAGGCTTCTGCTGCACCTGCCTGGCTACAGAGCCTGGAACCATGGGCATGGGGACAGCCGGTTCAGGGCATAGCATGATGCTACGAGACATGCAGGTTCCTCAAATCAAGGTTAGCCTCATACAATATTTTCCAAAATTCAAGCAAAACGCCTAGATGCGAACCCCTCTGAAACGTTCTGCCCTCAGTTCAGTTTGAGCCAGGCTATCCTCCCCGAAAAACACCGCCGGTATCCGAACGACCCTCGCGTGAAAGGGAACCCGGGCTCCCGAAACGTTATCCGGGAGATCCGACTACAAATACCCCCATACCCTCGCCGCAGCCACAAAGAGATGCGGGGCTGATAGGCACTGTGCCGTGCTATGTGAGAGTGAGAGGGCTGGGGAGGGTGGGGAGGGCGGGGAGCGCTGCAAGACACCCTGAATATGGCTGAACCATGTTTGGGGAGGGGAGAGGCTCTTGTTTGAAGTGTGAGATAACAAAAGCAGATGAGAGCACGGAGAACGAGTCGAACGTCTGTCCCAGGAATTGTCCTCCAACACCCTGGCACTGCGGTCGCGTGCAAAGGTTGGATGGAAAAACAACGCTGTGGATCCTGATAGTGAATTCAAGCCTTTTGAGTGGAATACATGTAGTAGGAGGAAATTGAAGAAGAAAAAAACGAATACAAAAAAAAAATAGAAAGAAAAAATATATTTTTAAACCATGAATGTTTTTGTAATTTTAAGTAAGGGAGAAGCTTTAGAGCTCACAACCATTTATCACCCATTTACTGATTTACCATCTGTAGAATGTCTGTCCATTTATTTATTTTCCGTAAACAACCTGTGTTTAATTAGTAATTGGCGTCATGCATTTGAAAAAGATTGTTATTTTTATTACATTTTTCAGGCCTTTTGACTGTTTTCATAAGAAACAGAACATGGCAGGTTGGCATTCTTCAGTGAGATATATGGAGGCACGCTGCAAATTCCTTGTGTGCCATTTCCCTTAAAAAAAAAACACATTACCACTTCTAACGCGCAGACGTCTCAAATGTCAAGCCAAGTGGATTTGCCCCAAGTGACATTATAGGATTCTATAATGTTAGCCTACTCCCCAGACAGCCATTAAGTCTGCACAACAGTTGTTAAAGACGGGGGGAAAGAAGTACTTTGGGGGGGGGTGAATAGGGTAGTTGAAAATGTGGATGTATAAATAAATAAATATGTAGGCCTATATATACTCTATCCCAGTGCCCTCGAATGGCCTGGAGCCTGAGTTGGTGCAAGAAGCAGCGAATACGAAGATAAAGATGTCTGGGGTCGTGGGAAGTTTCCTTCATCAGACCCGGCTGTGTGTACCTTGGCGGTTATATAGAGCAGATGCACACAGAGACGTTTTCAAAGCGGCACAGAGCCGTGGCTCCGAGCTGAAAGATGCTTGTTTTTGGGCTTTATTCACAGCACTTGAAACGCTGTTCAACGTTGCGCGAGACAAGACGGGGTTTACAGAGGAGCGGCGCTGTTTGATGTCACCGCTTTTTATTCCTGACGGCCTAGAACTTTTTCCCCTAGAGAAAAAAGTTTTATATTTTGCGACTGCAAACATCAGACAACATTTTGTCTGATAGGTAATAGTTGAAAGATAACTCAATTTTGTCAAAAAGCATACGAAAACTACGAAACACGTTTTACAAAAATACACCCAACAAATGTGGATGCAACATTTGTCTGATAGGTAATGGTTGCATAACAATCGATTTTTGTCAAAAGCATACATAAACTACGAAAGACGTGTGACGTGTATATGCCAACAAAATATTCCAAGATAAACATTTTATCTAAACAGCAATATAACAATTTTAAGAATGGGGTGAAACGAATAAAAGTAATAGTTCACTGAGTATATGAAGTCCAACACAATGTTTTCTCTGCGGTGGTTTTACTACTGTTGGTTTGGGCCCTGGGCTGTCCCAGGGTTATTTTAAACTCTATTGTACATCAGCTTTACACATGTAAACAATTGTAACTGTGGGTCAACCTTGTCCTGGTTTTTGCAGACACAGAGACAGTATATGGCTCTCAAATGGCTCCAAGACCAATTTAACATCTCTGGCCAACAATCAGAGTTGAATTTATTGACAAACTGCCCAATGTCGAATCGAGGAGAAAAGTTCACACATCGACTATGTGTAACTGTTCCTGCCTCTCAATTATGTACTACATCAAAATCTGGTGTCCAACTGTATTTCTCAATGTGATTTTCTCTGTGCTCCTCTGAAACATGGGTTTATAATCAACTATGCCTATTTGAGTGGGTGTGGGCGTGGGTGTGCATCCATGAATTTGAGTATGTTAATTAATGTGTGTGTGTGTGTGTTTGTTTGTGTGTGTGTGTGTGTGTGTGTGTGTGTGCGTGTGTGTGTGTGTGTGTGTGTGTGTGTGTGTGTGTTGAGTGTGTGTGTATGCAGGCATGTTTGTGTCTGCATGTCTGAGTGTGTGTGCTTGCATATATGTGTGTGTGTGTGTGTGCGTGTGTCTGCATGTCTGAGTGTGTGTGTGTGTGTGTGTGTGTGTGTAGGTCCACATATGTGTGTGTGGTTATGTTTGTGTGTATGTATTTGTGTGTGTGTGTGTGTGCCAGTGTGGTCGTGACTACACAAGTGTGTGTGTGTTTGCCGGTGTGCCAGTGCCTACATACGTGTGCGTGTATGTGAATGAGTGTTTGTGTGTGTGTGTGTGTGAGTGTGTGTGTGTCTTGGCGTGCACTGCGTCTGTCTGCTGGCGCATTCCCCGTGTGCTCTGCCTGGTCGCTGTGGTCCTTGCCCGCCTGGCACTCCCAACTATCTGTCTGCTATGGCTGCGGCGCGGCTGTTGTTCCTCCGCGGGCTCACGCTCTGGAGATAAGGGAGGGGACCGCTGGAGATAACACACAAAGGGCCAGACCCCGTTCCTCTAAGCCCCCGGAGAGCCCACGCTCTGATAGCCTCATTCCAGCCCTGATGGAGTGGCTCTGACACAGCGTAATTACCCCCGCAGCAGAGATAATCACAATCTGTATCACCGACCAATTAGCAGACACACGGAACGCAAGGGGTCCCCCCCCCCCGTCCCCCCCCCACCGGGAGCGGCCGGCCGGGGGCCTGCAGCCGAGATGTGGGGAGACACGAGGAGACAATGTGTTTGTAGGCTGGGACAGAATCGGGACACTCTTATCGGTGACTCAGCATCTTTTTCAATTTTGTTGATTAGAGATGAGGCGATTACTTGACGGGAATCATGCATGCGATGCCAAATCCACATGTTGTTTCAGATTGGATCTGTTGGACAACACTAGTGCTGTTAAACAACTCTTATCATCAGGAAGAGTCTGTTGCTGGCCTTTTTAGATAATTCCAATTGAGTTGTCCTTGTTAAATCGAACTTCGTTACGCTTGGTGACAATTAAACAGGCACAAAGCATGTGTTGTTTTGTGTGACCAATTATTTCAGAAATCAAGACATAAACTGCATTGCTATCACCCATAATATGTTCCAGTTTTAATTAGAATTAAGCCCACGATGAGTCCACCCACGTCATTCTCATTATTATCATGTCATTATGCATCCATTTAATGTTAATTAAATGAAGTAGACTATAATGTCAAATGCTTATAATTTGAGCTAACAAACCCTAACAAGCCCTATGGGGGCTTTTCTTTGTAATTTCCCAACTCCTATTAAGAGTGTCATCGAAGGTTGGCCCCAGCAGCCATACTCAGCCTCCAGGAACCAAAGGCCCTCCACACACATAACCTAATAAGCCTGTTTACAGTGCTGGTTCAAAGGTCAGCCATTTTAACAGACTCAGACTGTAGCGAGTGTGCTGCTGCTGCTGCTGGAAGCTGGAGATAAGCGTGGATGTGTGCGTCAACATACTTCTAGTCTGCCCCGAAAGGTCACTGGTGAGCAACAACATGACATGTTCCTTTTTATTCGTGCCTTTTGACTCGTTTTACTGCCTCCCTTCTTTATATGGAGCAGAGACGAACGTGGCTAAACTTTCAAAGTAGCTAAGGAGGTTCGACTTAGTGTTTGACATTTTGACGACTCGTGCCCTTGATGTAAAATAGCACGATCATTACAGTTCCCAATACCACGTAGGTAATCTAAAAAAAAAACAGATGGCTGCGCAACATGAAAAAAGTAATCTTCCAAAATCATCTAACAAATAGAAATTGTGATGCTCTTCTAGTGTATTGAGATTAAATGTAACTACACATTGTTATACCATTCATCTGGTTATTCTTGCCCATGGTAGACATGTAGACTGTAAAGGAACATTGCTTTGAACTGGGCTGAGACAACATAACCCCGAGCTGACACTGAAGCCGAGGATGAGCATGTCTGCTGAATGTCCATTTCCCTGGTTATCCTCTTAAGGCCCTGTGATATTATTGTAGTTAAGGAATCTTGAACTAGGTCTTCAGTGCTAAGTCACTCAAATCACCCCTACCTTATTTTGCTGAATAGGTTTAATATGTAGGGGGCACGGCACCCTGGTCTCTGGGCTAAGAACCCCCTTCTTGTGATACGGCCTGCGGCTCCTCTGGCAGCCTTTTACAACACAATAATTGACTAGTTAAATGGCTCCATCGCCATCATCCATTGACTTTATTGTTCTAATCTAATTGCTGTTATTGCATTTTCCAAAGGAGAACACATAGAACAGCATAGTGGCAGTGCTATGGGTCTATCTCCTTCATAGTGCAAACCTCTCCATATGTAAAGGGGGGCAAAATCAAATTCTGTTATTTTATATTATAAACACACACGCCGGGACGAATGGCCGTGTATATATAAGCACCCTTGTATGATGTCGGATACGGATTTGCGAGCGGGGAGAGAGGGAGAGAGGGAGCTTATAGCTTCTGCCTCGCTTCATCTTACAGGCCTGAGCCATGTGTCTGAGTAGAAAGTGGAGCGCCGTTCAAATCAAGGGCTTTACGTAAACACACTCCGAGGAGAGGAAAACAATTGCAAACTCTGCGCGGCGGCGTGTCAAAGTTCAAGTAAGACGTGTTATTCATTTTGGCAGTGTACTCTTGGGGCGAGGGGGGGTGTGCCTAGCGCCCCGTTTGACCGAGACATGCGTTCTGTCTGGGGGAGAGGAACGTGGGAGGCATGGCGGCACGTCGTCACTGATGTTCTGATGGCCGTGGTTCTGGAGACTGGTGCTGTGTCTTCAAACAATGAAGCTGAACTCTAATACTGGGGTTGGGGGGGGGATTCTGCGGAGGCTGAAATTGAATGTCATACAGTGCCACGGGCTACAGTGAATACAACCCCCACGACTTCATGTGGTTTTCGCATTCATTGGGCAGTCCCAAGGCTGTGCAAGGGTGTTTGGTGTGTGTGTGTGTGTGTGTGTGTGTGTGTGCGTGTGTGTGTGTGTGTGTGTGTGTGTGTGTGTGTGTGTGTGTGTGTGTGTGTGTGTGTGTGTGTGGGGGTGTGTGTGAGTATGTATGTGTGTGTGTATGTTAGTGTGTGGGTGCGGGCGCAATACAAACCTTCGCCCGCTGTGTACCTCTATAATATAATAAAGCTTGGCACACACACCTTATCTATCTCCCGTCTCATGGGTTGCTCTTGGCGTTTTTTTAGATCAGGTAAACATGAGGTTTCTGTTCTCCATTTGACCCTTGACCTTTGGCTGGATGTGGCCCGCTCTGACGCGAGGGCGACAGCTGTGGCTGTTATTCTTTCTGCTCATGAAGCGACGGTGTGAATGGAGCGCCCCCCCCCCCCCCCGCCCTTTGAAGCAGGGGGGCGGGGGAGCGTGAGCGGTGGCGGCCAGTATGCGAAGGACTCTGTAATTAGAGTGCTGGACGGGGTGGGGGGGGGGGCGGACGGAAGGGGGGCCGGGATGGGGGGGGGGGGGGGGGGGGGGCGTCAGGGGAGCTGTAAACACTTCCGAAGAATATCCCCCCCCCCCCCCCCATCCCTTGCTTTAGTGGCATCGAATGTGTCACTGTAAACAGGGATTTGTCCCACGCATAGAATCTATACGACTACACCGGCTATAGGACGAGATTGGCAATTCAAAACCGAAAAGCCTCAACAAAAAAAAAAACACTAAAAACAATTTCTCTCTCTTGGCGGTTTGCAGTCGTTTTTCATTTGGAGGCAAGCCTTTCGGTTTCCCGCGGCGGAGGAAATGTGTGTTGACACATAGCGGGGCTCGTGAAGACTGGAGTAAAAAGTGTGTTTGTTGGACCGCCATGCAGGTGTAGAAGTGTTTGTGCGTGGGTGGGTGCTCGGTTGATTCATACTGACGCAGGTTGACAGTTGATGTGTTCTACCGCACGTGTGCAGGGGGTTGGGGGAGCATTTACACAAGGGGTCACCCCCCGCCCCCCCCATGTGAAGCATCCCTTGGGCTGTCTCTGCTAGTAGGTCAGGCTGGGAGGAGGACTCGTTCAGACGGGGAGCATTTCAAGCTAACAACCCGGCTAGCAGGAATATGTACCTATACTTGGACAATCTCTAACTTCCATAATTTCGTTACCTGAGACACAGTTGTCACTTTTCTATTTCCGGCTGTAGTGTTTTATTAGAATCAGAAAGCATATCTTTACTTCACAATGCTGTTGCCCATTCGATTTGTCACACAGGAACACAGATATACAAATTACAAATTGGTAAGTTATAAATTAATGTCCATATTTTTGCATTCACATTTAACTTTGCAAAAATTATTATTGACGTGAAGAGAACAGATATAAAGCTGAGCACTAGATTGCCAATATACACTAAATCCTACCTGTCCACCGAGCACATGGCCCTCTTTCAAACGAGACGACTATTGACGATGTTCACCTTGGGCTGAGGTCAAAGGTCGTCCTCTCTCGTCATCGGTAGCATCGCCATGGTGACCGACCCGCCCACTGCAGGCCCTCCACCACCCTGGGGTTCGGTACTGGGGCTCCTCTGGGTCCGAGAGGCCCCTGTGTAAAGAACAAGAGGACGGATATGAGAGCTCAGTAATCTCCACAGATTACAGACCACAGCGGAATGCCAGTGTACGGCCGTTCTCCTTATTATCCTTGCTCTGCAAATTGCAAGTATGTATAGATCGCAAAAAACGTAATGAAAGACAGATGAAAGTGTTTCATAAAACCATTGAGTTAAGCGAGTGCCTTCTATGTATCATGTTTTTCCTAGCGTTTCCTTTTTAAGCAGCCTGTATTCTTAAAAGCAACATTTGCTCATTATTGCAATTGCAGAGCCCTTTTTTTCCTCATAAAAATGCAATCTTTTTTAATGCTTTTCTTAATGGTAATATATTTAGCGATATGAATATTAAAAAAAGCTACAATATATTGCTCTGGTATTGTGTTCTGCTACAGCTTAAACACTTCGATGTATTATCTTAATTAGTTTTTTTGATTAAGAATCCAGGCAGATTTAGACTTCAATTTTGTTTTATCTTTATCTAATTATAGTCAACTAATTAACTTCAAAATGCAGGCAAAATGTTCAGTATAAGCGGTCACAATGTTGGCTGGATCGGATTGGCATGACCATGTGTTATCAGTAGAGCTATTATCACTGCTCTATTTGCTCCTAAACAAGCAAGTCATTAGTCCGATCACATATGCATGGCAGCCTAAAACATATGTCCTCATGTTCTCAATTACTCTCAATGTATCGAGATGGACCGGACCTGCTTCAAAGAGCTTTATTCAGATATCCTCAAAGGTAGCAGAAGTTTAACAAAAAAACGATTTGACAATTTCTTTCTTTAACAAAAGAAAGCAAAAAGAATACCCTGTAATATATCAAACAGCATAGCATAAGGAGGAAAATAAAATAACTACTGAGAGTCGAGGAGGAACATAACCACAGCATTGTGCATTGTTTTAATTTGAATCTGACATCACTGCCAGGTTTACTAGCGCCTGGTGCTGGGAACTCAAACAAGCCTTTAAAAAGAGTGTGCAGCGCGCCATGCTTTGTATTGAAACCTGAAACACTTTATTGCTACATACCCCAAATTACACTTTCCCCCTTGTCGTGCTGACTCAGCAATGCCTTCCACTGCATTCCAACAACCCAGTCGAAACATCATAGAGGGAAAAGCCAATGCTTTGATTTTGTGGATAACCGACTGAAGATGTTGTTTTTGTTGTCTTGGTAACTAAATCTGTGTAGAACTTGATTTATGTGAACCCAATTATCTAATACAGTAATCAAATTGAGTATTTATCAAGACTTGAGACATACAGAAATGTAAACAAAAAGGTCACCTTTCAGTGCCTGCTTTCTGTTTATCACTTCCACCCAAATGGACTTCCTTTAGGGAGTTGAGGGCAGACAGTTTATTGAGCACAAATCTTAGAGGTGTCAGATAAACTTTAGTCAGAAGTTCACTTTATATACACACCATACACACCCGCTCACACACACACACGTGTACACAAGGACAAGCACATGCACACACACACAATCACATACACGTGCACACTGCACACACATACACACGTGTTGGCCATAAAGAGGTTTCATTCCCACACAGAAGGTCACACCCGTTGTGATGTTTGGTTGCACGCTTAGTGAACCAGGGCTCTGTCACCCTGCACTGCATTAGGTCTTCCACCTTCCAGATGGCCGATCACGGATGGTGCCTGTGTGGGCCATAGGTTTCCACGGAGGGTATAGGACCACATAGACTGGACTCACATCTGCAGGGAAACCTATCAAATAACCTGTTTGGCCTCATCGACTATGTGAAATGCATCCTTATCGGCTCACAGATTTCCAGGCATGGGGTGTATAATGAATTGAATAAGTTCTAAAAAGACACTTGTATAGAACATACATTCATAATGATATGGTAGTTACATCAAACCAATCAAACAAAATGATAACTGTATTTTCATTTTTGTCTCTCCATAAGGTGTGTTTGAAACAGTTTAATCCATGTTGGGATGTGGTTCAGTGAATAACATGGACTGGGTTTCTGTCCTCGAGACAGCTCTACTATTGATTGTTGATGTGTCACTGCTGTTGATGTGTGTCCCAAATAATCAAAAGAAACACAGGACTGTGTGATAAAACAAACAAAGTTTTCAGGAATATTCATGGTTGGCAACTTGATTTAGGCTTCTGGATCTGGATGGATCTCCTGGTCCATCAGATATAATGGACATGGAAAGCTCAGAATCGAGTTAACCACAACGCACAGTGTAGCTAAATACATAAGGCCATATAAATCACTTAAATAAATGTTTGCATAATTGAAGAGCTGAAATCATTTCCATTTCTTCTGAAGGATTTCTAACATGAAAATCATATTCATAGATGACCGGTGTTGTCAGCACCGTTCAATCACTCGCTTGGTCCATGGCCATCTTATGTGGAAGCTCAGAAACTCTGCCTCCTATCAGCCCCTCTACCCCTGCACTGCTCAGCACCGCTCCATCCACCTCCCTCCTCTCCCTCCACCCTGCACCTCCCAAGGCAACCGTCAATTTATAGGTGAACCCCTGCCCCAAAAGCGTCTGACGGTTGCACCGCATCAGGCCTCAACATGTTCCTCAGTTTCTACGTCTTGTCAGAGAAACTCGTGCCCCTTGCCCATGTCAACTCCTGGCTGTCAGTCTGCGGAATGTAGGTCCTGCGAACGCTCTGTTCTGCGGTCTGGTATGTTACTCCGGCTCCACATGTGGGCAGAGGTGCTCGCTGTTGTTGATGGCGGGGGAGACTTTTGCTGCCGTTGCCTTTAACAACAGGCTGGCATTGCATTCCCAGAAAAAGAGGTCACTCTTTCAGGACCCCTGCCCAACATATAGACCGTTTTGGGACTTGGTAGCGAGCCTGTATCCCGGGCCTTATGCAATGAGGTTCTGCAAGCCAGATGTCAACAGACCAACAGAACGTCGACTCCCGACACACACTCTCCCACTGTGTGCTTGAGCTGCAACTGGTTCCACAAGAATCCCACACCTCAGCCAAGACATGTCCATCTCCATTTGCTTAGTTCAGCATACCGCAGAAAGACTCTCCGCAGAAAGTCTCTATGATGATATCATAGAGACTTATTCAGCTCTTTCATTTCCCAGGCAAAGGGTGCTTCTGGGAGATATGGAAACAACATAGCCAGCAGAGGAGCCAGACCAATTGACATGGATCGGTTGAGCAATGGATAGTATCTTGAGGTCAAACACGGAAGGAACTTGAAAACAAACAAGCATTTGTGACAGTGAATCAATCACACAGATCTGTCCACGCACACAGATGTCAGTGAGGCGGTTGCAAATGGAGGGCTGTATCTTATCCTCTTGGACCATGTGAAATGACCAGTGGCCTTCCACCCAAGCAACTTTTTCCGGAATTCAATGAGGTAATTTCTAGGAAGCCATTCCAAACTGGGAAATACGCATGAACAGCCAGATTCCCTTCAGGATAAGTCATCAGCTGACGACATTATCTTAGGTTGCCATGACATCCTGCTTGCTCTCCAGGAATTGGAGATCAACTGCAATTTAGATGAAGTGATCAGCACAGGAAGGATCAGCTGAAGAGGACCTGCTCAGAATGACTCTACAAAGGAAGAGCAAAGAATCACGCAAGTGGCTCAGCTTAAGCTGGCCTATAGGGCCTCATTAGTAGCTATAACCATTTCCATTTGTAACACAAACCGCTGTCGTCCTGTACGTCCCCAAAATAAGTACAGTATGTACTTACCTTGCATATTCTACAGTAGTGGGATTTGCGCTGGCAATGGGGTATTAGATCACATCTTATCACATCTTATCTCCCGAAACACAATACTTTAGGTGAAACATGAGCTGTTGTTTTTGTTTTCAACAAAGTGAAAGGATGTTCTGTTTAAAATACTAAATTACTTTAAATATGAGAGCAATGTACATTCATTTCCCCAGCCAATGGGTAAGCCTACTTCATCATTGCATAACTACAATATTGATAATAACTGGCTGATGGCTTAACTATCGAGCTGATGGCTTTACTATGTAGAGAGATTTGCTTCAATATTTTCAGATCTTGACCAATGCAAATCCCTTTTAAATAGTAGAGCATCCTTTGAGCAACTCTAAGACCACTTGCCAATCTTCGGCTGCACTCCACTGACCAATGCTGGCGTCATGCGTGACCATACCTAACCACGCCTGTTCCTTAGCACTGATAAATGTCGAAACAGGCTCACACACACACACACACACACACACACACACACACACACACATAAACACACATGTACACGCACTCTCACACACACAAACGTGCACACACGCGCATGCACTCACACACACGCACACACACACATGTACACACACTCTCACTCACAAGCACACAAGCACGTGCTCACAGACGCACACAAACCCTGGCTCATTAGTCTGCTTGCAGCTTCGTCTCCATGGAAACACTATCCTGCATAAACAGGTGACAGAATTCCAAAGAGGGATGGTTTAGGGAGCTAACAAGCAATCATCCTGAGTACATGTTTATGAAATTGTTTTCTCCCCTATCTGTCTCCCTTGTGTGTGTGTGTGTGTGTGTGTGTGTGTGTGTGTGTGTGTGTGTGTGTGTGTGTGTGTGTGTGTGTGTGTGTGTGTGTGTGTGTCATTGTAGCTGTGTGTGTGTATATGTGTGTGATAGTTTGAGTTGGTGTGTGTACACATGAATGTACACCTGTGTGTGTCTATGTGTGTTTATGAATGTGTCACTGTGTGTATGTGAGCGACTGTCATTGTATGTTTTTGTGTGTGAGTGTATGTGTGCACGAGCGTGTGTCTTCAATTGGCTGTGTGTGTGTGAGAGTGTGTGTGTGTGTGTGTGTGTGTGTTTGTGTGTGTGTGTGTGTGTGTGTGTGTGTGTGTGTGTGTGTGTGTGTGTGTGTACCCTGAAAGCAAGCACTCGCATGTGTATGTGGCAGTTTCAGCACGTGTCCATCAACAGGCATCCATACAGACGGGGTTCCATACAGAAAGGGCCCTGGGCTGTAGGTATGCCACAGTCGTCCACAGCATCATGCAAGGAACACATGAAGACGCCCCGTCTACGCTGATGAATAATTCAGCAGGCAGCCAGGTACACATGGCTGGGTGGAGGCTGCCATCTCTCTATTCCCCTCAGTGTTGTGTCTCAGGAGACGCCGCGTCTACACTTCAGCCGGTTGAAAATTCATCTAAACGGTGACTTATATCATATCCTCTGTGTCTCGTACGAAGGTGCTCTCGCGCCGCTTATCTTTCATTTCCCTAACAGGCTCTACTTTTAGAACAGTACTATTTTTACACATGCGTCCCTGAGTGCGATCTCTCCGATCACAGAGATGGATTTAGTGCAGGACGTTTAGGGAAGTGAGTGAAATGTCGTGTCTTTTCTCAACACGAAAACAGCTTCATTTCTTCAGTGTTTTTCATTTCAGCAGTGCCTGATCAAGGTCCAGGGAGGGAGGACAGCCAGGAATAGCCAGAGGTCGTTGCATGTTTCTGAGCTGGGACAGCATGGGGGAGAAGGCACAGTGTGCTACACCTGACCCATTCACAAACACGATTGTTACCACAACAACGAGTGGGGTTGATGCCTGTGTAAGGCAGCACCCATGCATGTTGGCCCCGGGGGACGCAGAGTTGTGGGTTTGGCGGGGGGGGAGGGGGCGGATGGGTGAGAGAGAGCGTGACCACTTTAATGGGAAGGCCAGACGGGATGTCACGGCTCTGGGTCACGGTTGGAGGAAACCCGGCGAGCAGACAGATTTCACCGCAGGTCAGAGATCACCGCCACAACGCTAGGGTCCTGGAGAAAATGTGTTTCGAATGATTCGGAAAAATGGCCCAAGACGCTGCAGCTTGTGATGAACACCGTTCGCTTCGCCCGCTGTTCTTCCAAGACGGTGTCTGTAGACGCCAGGGTGTGTGCCTCCGTTATCCCGCCGTACCCCTTCGCACGAGAGGAGAGAGAGTTGCACGGTTTGCGTAGCCATGGCAACTGCTCGATTGGGATACAACAACAACAACGGCGGAGGCTGCGACAGCAGAGTCAGCGTAGAGACGGAGGTATTTGGTTGTTGTTGTTCTTTTACCACAAGTGAACATGCGTCCCCCTACTACGGACCGGATCCCAGTCGACTGTCAGCCTCTGTCACTATGGTGGTGGTGGTGGTGGTGGTGGTGGTGGTGGTGGTGGTGGTGTTAGTGGTGGTGGTGGTGGTGTTAGTGGGGCGTGGGGTGGATTCAAACTAAAACCATCACCGTGTCAGCAGGCTGGGCTGCCAGGCATGATCGGCTCATAAATGTGCCCTCTCTCTCTCCCTTCCTCTAAATCACTTACTCTCTTGATCTCTCTCCCTCTCATTCTCACACACGCACACCCACGCAGACGCACACACACACACACACTGCAGGGGTGAACAGGGGGAAAAAAGTGTGTGGTGGGTGAAACATCTTTAATCTTTAATCGTTTCTAGATGACAACACCTCGTGCTGTGTGAGATTTCGTTCTGGACCAATGGGAAGGAAAGAACTGGAATGGATGATAAGAAGGAGAGGAACCAACGACTTCTACGCCTACACCACAGACGGTTCCAAAACCGTTTTACCTTCATGTCATCTTGTCTTTGACAATCTCGGCTTCCCCGACACCCCTTCTAGCACCAAACCCCCCCTCTGTAGTCAGACCTTATATAGGTGAGAGAGCAGAGGCTCTATAAAGAGGCCCTGCTCTTTCAGCCGACTGCGGGCATTAACGACAAGCGACGCTAAAGACCTGCTTGATTTCCTGCACGGCTCCGCCAGTCGCTTTGCATTAGCGGGATGACGGGCGATCCAAGGCGGAGGCAGTAAGTGGTATCCCACCGAGTGACTGTCAAATGAGGGAAACATGAACGCCGCGTCAACCTGCAAAAGACAGCAGCCTGATTGGCTGATAATTCCCCTCTCTGGTGATGCCGCTGTGATTGCGCGCTGGCACCCCAGCTAAAAATTAATGAGGAAAAGATGCAGATTGCAGATGGTCCAGCTGTGAATCTATTAGCAATAGGAAAGATTAGAGGTTGGTGGAAGGGAGTCTAGCGCTTACCTGCTGTTTAATTCACCGCCGTACCTGCGCTGCGTTGTGAGCAATGGATGCCCAATAATGATTGCAAGCAGGGCTGTCGGCCCAGCGTTTTCCTATTGATATTTCAACAAACAAAAGAGACTTGCACTGTATTACACAAACACACACCAACTACGGTCTAATTGCAAAATATGCAAGAGTCTTTCCCCTCATGCCCCCATCGTCGTTGTATGATCAGAATGACAGAAAAGCTCATTATCTATGTATACAGAACCCTCTTCCTCCCAGCCCTGTACTGTGTCTCCTAGCATGTCTGCTACAGGCTTCACAGCGGCATGTGTTGATTGCTAAGAGGCATTTATAAGCTTTTCTCATTAGTATTGGCACAAGGGGAGAATGTACCAGATTCCCCACCGTGCCCAAGCCCTACCCTCCTCCTTCTCTCCCCACTGGCTGAAGATTTCCTTTAAAGGGAATTAACGCAGATGCCTTTTGTGTTTTCTACTCAGAGCTATTAAGCAAAAAGAATACTTCCCTTTGATCAAGTATTATATTGTACATAGAATGTGTCTACCTGTATTTCCGATTTCCTCTCTTGCTAATGAACCCACTGCACGGCGATCTCCTGGTATAGGCCTACGTTATTGTTTGGCTCATCGCATCTTGACAAATTAATTAAGAAGGGGGCGAAGGCGGTCTGGCAAAGCTGTGTTTGAGGTTACCCCTGCGGTGTGCAGGAAGGGATTAGTTAATGGGTTGGGATTACGACCTACCTTGGAAAATACCACATCCCCTTTCCGTCGTCGCTTGGTTCGGAAGAAACGTGTTCCGAATCCTCAACGGATTTGACCGAAAACTTTGGAAGGTAGTAACAACGCATACCTGCCACTCAACATTCCCCATACGTATCGCTTTCCAAAACACGGGTTTGGTTAATCGGTATCGGAGGGGTCAGGGGTCACGTAGGATACAACCAACCAAGGTCCTGGCTGTCTCGGGAGGGGCGTCGCAGCATGGCACTCTGGGAAAGCTCATATTGCAGAGCCCCGAGAAATGTAATAATTCTTTCAGAAAGGTGAGCTAATATGCCTTAACTGAAGAACCTCTCTGACCTTCCAAGTCACTCAATGGAAGGGACTTCAAAGCCTTCCTTTTGTCCCTAATGACCTTTTAATGCTCCCCAGTAACTTTGCAGTTTGCTTCAAGCACACTCAAACGCTGCTTTTGATTAGCGCTGAGCTCTAATCCTCAGCAGACATCACAGCCATGATAGGCAGTCACAAATACACTTGAACATTCATAGCATGTTACACCGATTAGCCTTAAACAAAACATGTCTTTTGTAGGTAGTTAGTTATCCAGCGCTGTTATAATGTCAGTGGCTTTACTCCTAACGTTGCCTCTCTTCATCTGCAAGGATATATGTTGCATGGTACATAAAAAGCTGCTGGGGTTCAGACAAGTTCTTAGGGTTGCTCATATATCAAAGAGTCCCCAGTCAAAAACTCAAAAGGTATTTTGGATCTCATTGACCTTCTGATCACCTTTTCCAGGAGGATTAAGCTTGGTTTGTCCAAATTAGGAGTCCACTGCCTCCGCTCCAAAACCCCCCCCCGGATTAAGACGTTATTCAAATTGACTTTGTGCTACCAGGGTGCCAAGGAACCTCGGGCATCCTGATCTGCTGGGAGTGAATCTAGCAAAGCCCTGACCAGCGTGGTTGTCAAAGTGAGCCATCCATGGCCTTGGTCCCGGGCGCCATGCCATTGGTCTATTGCTGGAGACGTGAACCCATGGGAATGTTGAGATAAACAGTAGGGCACGGCATGATTACATGTCCCTTGCCTTTAATACAACAACACCGCAAGAAGAACCAGACAGCAGAAGAGGAAAAGTAATTGACGTGTCATCGCAACACAAATACGAGCCCATGCTGTGCAATCAGTTAGCCTCCGCAGTTTAGCACAGTGTTGTTTCCGCTGCATTGAAAGTAATGTGACAATAGCTTCAGAGGTAGTGGGAGTATGGGAGGGTGGTGATAGTGGGAGGGTGGTGGAGGTAGTGAGAGGAAGGAGTTAGTGGGAGGGTGGTAAAGGTAGTGGGAGGATTGGAGTTTGGAGGTAGTGAAAGGGTTGATGGAGTGAGTTGGAGTTGGGGGTGGAGGCAGTATGGAGGCTCGGAAGGTGGCGGTAGTGGCTGGGAGGTTGGAGGTATTTTGAGGCTGAGAGGTTGGAGGTAGTGTGATGCTGGGAGGGTGGAGGTAGTGTGAGGCTGGTGGTGGAGGTAGTGGTTGGGGTGGGCGTGGGGTTTTGGAGGTGGCACACACGTGGGTTAGGCTGGGACCTCAAAGGCACGAGGCACCAGGGGCAGCAGACTCTGCTAATCTAGTCGGCAGAGGAGCGACATCCCCCTGTCCATCACGCTCTGCCCCGGGGCCTTCTTTTAATGAGATCCATGACGGGCGCCGCCTCTCCCAGGGCCGTCTGATCACCTCCTCTCTTCAGACGGCTCGCGGCACACACAGGCTGCTGCCTTATGGGCGCTATGAATGTGTATGCATATATGTGGATGTGTGTGTTCAATGTGTAAGAAGTGACATCCTGGAGGTTTTGGATGTAATTTACCTCGATCGAAACCTCCAGCGACTGGTTGGTAAAGGCACAATATTGGCATGTCTAGGTAGGGTAAAATAACAACTCTAATATGGTTTTGTTGTTGGTGGAGTTGAATTAACACACATTGTCAATCACCCAGCTCTGTGATTGAAAATCCAGGAAGGGTGTAAGCTTTATTCACACCACCGTTAAGAGAGTGGAGGGTTTAACTGTGTGACAGAACTTTAGATGACATGGAGGCTAACTGATCCTCCAGACAGCTTGATACAGACAGCACAAGGTTAGTTGGCAGACTAGATCTTCTGGCAAATCTATCTAGACACTAAACAGATCTGATGGAAGACACGCTGTCTCCCAGTGATGGACCATGAAGAGATAAAGAGCTGGTTTTGCTGCAGACCCATTGAGGAAACCTAATGACACACTCATCAAAAGGATTACGGTCATCTGTAATTAAGTTGAGCATTACTGTACATGCACAGTAAAAGTCTGGGATGGGAAATGTGCCTTTTCCACCACTGAGAACAGAGCGTAGAAAAGAAGACAAGCGCATAAAATGCTTGCTGGGGAAAGCACCATTAACAACTGATTATCAGGCTGGTCGGTTTAATGTGGAATACTCCAGATAGACCGGGTTCCTTTGAGTGAAATGTAGCTGCGTCATCAAGATGCATTCAGACAGCGATAAGACCAGGGATCTTCAAGGCATGACAGGGGAACCTTGTGCACTTGTGACATAATTCTGAACAACATTGCCACAGCTAATTGAATTCAGGACTAAGCTACAGGGAGAGGCACGGTTAAGGGTCTCATCTCCATCCGCCATACTGTCTCCACATAAGTTGCAGGAGATGAACGGATCTCTCACAACACAACTGGTGCTGGAAATTCCAGGAACAGATGTCCAGGCAGATTGGTTTGACTCCAGAGTTGGGGGCCCTTGCTTTCATGTGTCTGCACTGCACACAAAAGAGAAGCAGGACAGTGGAGGCATTGTTGTGTGTGTTTCAAGTCCTTATTCTCTTCATGCCTAGAAGGGACAACAAATTTCCATCTCAACTTACTGTATCTGTTCCCACGAACTGTAGTGTGGTAACTACTCATGGTGGGCCACAGCCCTTTGCACCAGCTCTTTGGCTCGCTGGCCCTCATGACTAGCTAGCCATTGGTCATCATGATGTGTTGAATTCCATTTCATTTAACTGTAACTAATAATTTAATTTAACTACTCCTACATATTATGTTTTGGAAATATTCGAGAAAGGTTTTGAATTAGCTGAGAGTTGAATAGTGGGACTAATTGACAAGGGTTACAGCCTGTTATGTTATACTATTTCACAATAATTGTCATTCACAGATGCCAAAATACAGTGCCTTTTATGTAGGTAACTGTTTGTTTAGCTTGTCTGCTGTCCCATTCAGGGACCAAGGGACACCTGTTTCATGGCCTTTTCCGGTCCAGATGACCACATACAAGAGGCTAGGAAGAGGAACAGGATGAGGATCGTCCTCAGGTCTTGCTTGCCTGGAGAGAGTATCATTCCTACTTGGACCCTTGTTGCTACAGAGTAGATACAAAATACAAATACATCTGTTTTTTGTATTACTTACATTGTACTTCTTCCACAAAGAAAGATTCCATGGATAACTCCTTGTGTAAGGGGAGAACTAAGTTAATCATAAACACAGAGTGGTCAGAACTACAAATACAACTGTACCCGGTTTAGGCAGGGTTTCACTCTGTCTTTGGATTTCAAAGCCACTGCTTCAATGGGAAAGTCATTTCGCTGTTTCCCACCAGCTCACATCGGTTCAGCGCACACTTGACCACTTCCTGTCTGCTGTGTATTGAGTTGCATGAACACGCGCGGTCAACTTCTTCAATCTGTCATTGTACCCCACCACACCCCCCCTGATGGCCAAAGACTTGTGGTTGGGTAGGAAGATGGGAGGGTCCAGGAAAACCATTGACAGGCGTAGCATTTGGGAGCGCCACACTCACAACACTGCGTGGGAAACCTGTTACGCAAGCACCGAAACCATAAGTCGCCTCCTTTAACCAAGAGCCAACACGCCGCGAGAGGAAAACCATTGTCGGTGCATGCAGCGGACTCTAGCCTGGCTGATGTCTGAATGTCTGCTCCTCTGGTGTTACATGGACCGGGGGTGGGCCGAGCCCAGCAGACAGGGAGGCCCTGGACAGCCCCTCCGGAGCCCATTAGGAAACCACTTTTAATTCATTTCAAAATCTCCCCACCACAGCTGCCCTCTTCCCATGGTGGTGGAGCCAAGGATGGGCCAGAGATCCCGAGACAGGGTTGTGTCATTAACAACAACGACAACGCACAGCTGTCATGTTTAAACCCGCAATGCTCCTGCCTAGTCATAGTGTATGTGTACAAGAAACACTGAAACCCCGACAAAGAAAAGGCTAGATGATTTGTTGGTGGGAAGCATGAAAACACATGGATCCTATCCATTGAGAATCTGATCTGTTTGTCTACCAGCGATTGCATGGCAAACACATGCCAACCAGGACCACCGTGGGATTCAACCCTATCTTTCTAGCACTGAAATGGGACTTTCTGTTATCAATGTAATGGTTGTAAACCATCTACAACGTGGCCATATTTTAACATTAAGAGTATGTACTTTCAAAAGAGGCTTTTAGTGTAATATCTATATTTTTCTAATTTCTTTTGTTATCTATGAGCTTCCTTGTTCCATCTAAAATTTGCAGCCTACATTTTAACAAAACCATTTGATTCCAAAGTGATGGTGAAAGGTATATTTAACTAGCATGTTATCTTTGAGGGGGAAAATGACTGGCGATTTCAGTAGAGTAGCACATTTTCCCTCCCGAAAACAGTTTTAAAAAGCCACATTTCTCAGGGCCACCTCAAAGTCCTAGAGCATCAGCCTGACAGCTTTGTGACAAAGGTATGACTCTGCAAAGTGCTATCTTTTTCCCATTTAAATGCTAATGAGCATGCTGCCGTACGAGCCAACATGCGGCAGAAACAGCGTGAGTTTATAATGTCTTCTCACACCAAAAGGTTACAGCTCTACCAGTGAGGGCGAGGGACAGCTACATGTACCTTCATTCACTTCTGCTCAACGCTGTGCTCTGGGCCATTCTCTATATCGGGTATAATGTAGTCAGGGTATATACCCTGCCTTGCACAGGATAATCTGTCTCTACTGCATTGTGTGTCCAATGTAAATTTTTTGGTGTGTGTGCGTGTATGGTTCTACGTGTATAGCCATATGGTTCCAACACATATTTGCACACTGAGATGAACACACGCACACACACACACACACACACACACACACACACACGTACATGTGTGCATATGTGTTGGGAGAGCACTTGTTTCTGCACCTCATCAGTAATGAACAGCTGTTAATTACCTCTCTGTCCTGAGGAAAGGCCAACAGACAGAGGTGAGGGTTGTCACAGCCTCTTAAACAATACTTTCTGTGGCTGGTAAACTCATTGGCTTTGATAGCGAGAGGTCAGCAGAAAATGTAAGTCTAATGAAAGTCATATGGCAGAGTGACCCCTTGCCCTCACAATGACAACCCCCCTGGTAGCATGTTGCATGACATGCAAACACATACTTTTACCATACACTGGTCCAGTTGGACATTCAGTGAAATTAGCTGTGTGTGGCCTGTTTAAAGATGACCAAACAGCCAAGCTTGTCCTTTTGAGAAACATCCTTTTTTTTAAGCAAACTCCAAAGGAGTACAAAAACGCGTACATGTGTTCCCTTGTTCAAATAAAACTATTCAGCCCTGCTGACATACCCCGGAGGACAATAGAAATAGGTTACAGATTTGTTGAACCGCGAGCAACCGATCCCTAACTAACAATTAACACTGACGTGTGTGTGTGTGTGTGTGTGATAAATGAAGGCTGATCGTTTCACATTACGTATGATGTCTATTCTTAAAGGAACAGTTCAGGCTTGAAGACAAGAAATCTCCCTCAGATTTAAACCAGCCCTCTCTTATGGAGTGCCACATACCACAACACCCAAAGTCACTTGCCGCAGCCCCCCATGATATTAATTTCAAACGGTCAACCGTATCGATATGTCTATCGGGTGGTCGGAGCGTCCTCTTTCGGAGACATCTCCTTTCTCAGGTTCCTGCTGGGGGGGTCTGGCCTCCGAGGGAACTCCAGGGAGGAAGAAGAAGAAGAAGAAGAAGAAGAAGAAGAAGCAGTAAGAGAAGGAAGCAGTAGAAGCAGCAGAAGCAGAATTCAATAGGAAGCATCAGTAGAAGAGGAGTGCTGGGATTCAGTCATTATTTTCCCCTTGTCTCGTGCAAAGAGACAGATGGTGAAGCTATCAGTGGCCGGGAGATGGGGATAATATTGTTGATTAGAAGGCATCGGAGGGAACAACATGCAGCTGTCGGCCACAAGACAAAGGAAGAAAGACGAGAGGAGAGGAACGAAAGTGGGACGAGAAGGCAGAGCTGTGGAACAATGTGAGACGTGGAAGACCCCCACCGTTTGGCGGCGGTGGTCGTTTGGACTGGGGGCTGATGCCAGGAAAGATTTTCAATGGGAAATCTTGAAATGTAATCTTCTGTTAACACTTTGAAGGGACAGAGTTTATGCAGACCCAGACCACCAAACAAGTAGAATTATATACTGTACATTTCATCTCATCACATGCTGTGTGTCTATGGGTTGGTTTGTGTGTGTGTGTGTGTGTGTGTGTGTGTGTGTGTGTGTGTGTGTGTGTGTGTGTGTGTGTGTGTGTGTGTGTGTGTGTGTGTGTGTGTGTGTGTGTGTGTGCGTGTGTGTGTGTGTCAGCGAGAGAGATTAATGATTTCTTTGGATCATCTCAGTCGCTATATTATTTGATACCAGATATGTTTGCCTTATTGTATGGACATGCTCACAGTTGGCAGCTTGTAGAATAGGATTTCTAGAAAAGCCTATTGGTTTAACTACCTAACAGGTAACTTTTTTTAACATTTTCTATTTCAAGTGTTTCGCTAAACAGTTTTCTATAACGAAAGATTATAGTGAGAACATAATATATACTTCCTTGCTGTGTATTAGGGCCCTTGATATACAACAGGCATGCAGACAAGACTTGTCGTTGTGACTTGTCGTTAAAGGCAAGGTGATACACCCAGAATGGGCTTAACCTCTTGCAACAAACGTCAAAATGCCCATGAATTAAAGTACACAAATTACCACCTGTGTTTTCTGTGTTGCGTGTGTGCCACATCTTTTTTTGGACGACTAGGCCATCACAAAAAGCTTGTATTCTCAAGACTGCTTAATTCTAACTAGTTCTATCTAGTGTTTCTTGAAATTTATGAAAGGATTTTTGCTCTACACTTTCAACTGAACGAGACAGGCTAATAAATACGTACATGCGTAAACGGTGCGTAACGTACGGTACAGCATCAGCTAACGAACATTACCAGCTCCAATCATCACGAAGATTGAAATCGTATCAGTGTCCTACTCCTTCACCGTTAAGGACAGAGCCTAGTTTTTTAGCACATTAGCCACGTGTACAATACTAGGAAAGCGGTCCTGAACACTAAAACCCAGAGCCGCTGGACGCTAAGGTAAGCTCCCGCCCTATGGGTGTGTCTAGCGCCGCGAGAGCGCAGTGTGTCCACCTGCAGAGCGCCTTGCGCGGCACTACATTACCACGCTGCCGCGCGCAACTCTGCTTCTCCCGGCAGCACATCCACCGTTCACAGGACCACTCAGACGCTGCGTCTTAACCGGATGACCAGGGATTTATCCACGCGCATAAGAGATATACGTTCAATTTAAGTTGGGTTGATAACTTTATTGGGTTCCAAGCTTTGTTCGGTTCTGGACAAACGGCATCTGCTGTGGATAGACCGCTGACGGAGGAGCTCAGAGGATCTGCTAGATGATTTCTAAATGTTGATTTGCCCCATCAAAATATTCCACAGGCTAAACACCCTCAGGGACTAAACAGGTAAGCTTTACAAAAACCTATTTGTTTTACACGTTTCTCCATTATATTCCTCTGCAGTAATATTTGTAGCCTAATATTCCAAGCCGTTCGCTACCAATGAATTTGGTGGTTGATTTTGTGATTTGGTTATGGCTGTGGTGCATGTGAACACTATTGCATGCCAACTGAGCTAAAACAAATGATTTAAACTGAAATTAGATAATCCTGTTAAAGATTGCATAAAAATCAATTTATGCATACTTATGTTATTCCATAAGTATGCATAACTAAAGTTGAATATATTAGAAAACAGAAATTCTGGAGGCGTAATATCTAAATTCTGTCTACTCAGTGCAATATAAATGCAAACCTCTGAATCCGTCCTACGTCCAGTTGCAATAGGAACCCAATGAAAATGAGTTTTTAATCATCATGCACTTGAGAGCCAAGAAGTGACACGAGCACGCGCTTCTTTTCAAGCGTGCACGTGCGCCTTTAAAGCCCGAGCCACTGGCTCCTTATTGTGGGCGACAGTGGAGCCCGACAATGCGTCCGTCTGTGGGGACATGTCACTTTGGAGTTTCAAAAAAAGTTGTAACAATGTTCTAGTTATACATTTCCTACTTTTAACTCGCGGGTGTAATTCTCTGCCAAGTGCTGCGATGAGTTTTGCCTTTGGGTCTGCTGTTGAGTTAGGTCCACTTTGAGGGTTTAAGAGGAAATGTGAGCCTGTCTCTTCAATTGACCCCGCACCCTCACGATCAGCGCCTTTCCTTGGTGCTTGTATGGGTGACGTTTAAAACGCGTGTTTAATGTTGCACTAACGAAGCTTTAATTACAAAGGTTGGTTCAAGAGTATATACTTGGGATGTAATTCACGTTAAACGTTTGTGTTTTGTGATGGGTTCGAAACATTGGAATTAATATTAATATAGGCTGTTGAACTTTTATGTGTAGACGTCTTTCCTTATCTATACACAGATGATGCGTAAAAGGCGCCTCGTGGCCGTAGCTATGAAGATACACCAATACTCCGATTGAATAGGCCTACACATGTGTAACAAACATTTTCACTGTACATTTACGCAAAGCATTGGATGTGGGGTTTGGGGACTAATAGGCAAGTTATATCTAAATGCACTCTCCGAACAATGGTGACTCTTAGTTCTTGCCAGCAGGATTTGAATGTATTGACCGAGAACATTGGGATTTTATCATGTGGTTTGAAAACAAATGTACCCTTTTGAGTTACTTTGCAAGCTTCTGTGGTCTTTGAAACTGTCCCCATTATCCCCATAGTATTAGTAACTGTTGCATGTGGCATACATTTAGATTTATAAATGACTAAAACCATCCTGCACATAAAAAAATAAATACGTGTTCATATAATTGTATATCATAAGGGGCCAGTTTCTAATAAACTACATGTGTAATTCACACTCCATTATGCTCCTACATATTGCATGCATCCTCAAATACATTGTCCTGATTGCCCCTGATTTTGATGGTTTCCTTCTCCACCTGTCTGTCCTTCAGCTACTGGACTGTCCAAGCGCAGTGCTTGGAGACCGAGGGAGCGTTATGCAGGGGGACCGAGTGTGTTGGCTGCTGGTCCTGTTGGCCATCTCCTCCGGGACCCTCCTCCCGTCTAACGAGCCCCTCTCTGCTCCCAGGGTCTTCCTCTCCTTCAAAGGTAGGCGCGTCTGTCACGCTGGGTCTCAGCTGTCGCTGCCCCTTATTCTGCTGTGATGGACAGCCCCGCTGCTTTTCCTTTATTCAAAGCAATTGAAGTACAAACAAAAGAGAGCACAGTGTTAACGTAGGGCGCCATGCCAAAAGGTAAGTCCCGGGCAACTGAACACAGGCGGTCGGGTGTTGTTACGTCATCGGGTCTCGGATTAGTGCCTTTAAATGGGGAGGACCACTATATCTGTCTTCATTTGCGATGGGCTGTCAGGAGTTCTCTGAATGCTGGCTCAGTCTGACCTCCCCCCTCTCTGAAATTTAGTTAGATTTAACACTCGGCTGGACACACATCGAGGGCACCCGCCCTCGCCGCATGTTCATGAATTCCGCTGTGTGTTTCCGAGTGCGCGTGTGTGCGCATTGCGTGTGTGTGTTTGTGTCTGTGCGTGTGAGTGTGTGCGTGTGTGAGTGTGTGTGCGTTTGTGTGTGTGCGTGCATTCTTGTGTGTGTGTGTGTGTGTGTGTGTGTGTGTGTGTGTGTGTGTGTGTGTGTGTGTGTGTGTGTGTGTGTGTGAGTGTCTGTGTGTGCATGCGTTTGTGTGTGTGATTGTGTCTGTGCGTGTGAGTGTGTGTGTGCGTGTGTGTGTGCGTGAGTGTGTGTGCGTTTGTGTGTGTGCGTGTGTGTGTGTGTGTGTGTGTGTGTGTGTGTGTGTGTGTGTGTGTGTGTGTGTGTGTGTGTGTGCGTGTGTCGCCCGGCACTGAACTGTACCTTTAGAGTCTGGTCGGAGTGGTGAGCGCAGCGCGCCGCGTGGCTCCATTAGGGCGCGACCCGGCGTGTTCATTCGGAGTGAGCCAGGAGGGTACTCTGCCAGCGCTGCGGATCCCGCTAAGCCGCTGATGAGTTTAAATCCCTATCCTCTCCCATGAGCAGATCACAGATCCCGTAGGTTGGAAAGCCACGATTCGTTCGTCGTTTCAACTCACTTTGGTTTCGTTCTTTTTTTTCTTCATGCAAATGGCTCGGCGTGGCTGCGGCATATTGTCCGGTTGTGTAACGTTGAGGTTAATCACATGTCTACACGTGTGTAGTGTGATGTTGCACATTGTACATCTGCTATCCATGTGTAGGAAATTCGAGATAGGGTTCAGCATTTATTCAGCTGCTTTGGTTTAATGATACGTTTTCAGGCGGTGGACCATTGTTGTAATGAAGAGGGCCCCGAGATGAAATTATATACAACATTATTACATGCTATCCTCTATTATTTCCTTAAGCTATCTCGTTCTTTTGTTGTTCTCCCTTTTTTTAGTTTGACTGTGGGTTTCCTTTTGCTCTCTCTCTCTCTCTCTCTCTCTCTCTCTCTCTCTCTCTCTCTCTCTCTCTCTCTCTCTCTCTCTCTCTCTCTCTCTCTCTCTCTCTCTCTCTCTCTCTCTCTCTCTCTAATGGAGTTGGATTTTACAGTCGGCTGCATCTGTTTTTATGTGGTGCAAATTGGTAATTTATTCCCCATTTCTTATAATTGAGTCCATTTTTGTTTTTAATGGGTTTCGGAGGTTAGCCCGCCCTGCTCTGCTGAGGAATTTAACATACGCTCTTCATTATCGCGTTGTGTTAGTTATGCATAATGCCGTTTGTGGGAAATTCGTTGTGCTTTCCTTCTTTTTATATGCAGGCCTCATACGCCAATACATAGTTGACATTTATTTAACTCTCCAAACTTTAGTGCCGCTCCAGGGTCACATTGAGTACTTGCATACTTGGGCAGGAGAACAAAATCAAGGGCGTTTTCTTTGGATGTAAGAAAAATGTATACCATTGCATATGTCTACTAATCACCCGCTAAGCATCTAATGACGAATACCCTGTTTCCAAACACAATTCCCTATGTCAATGCTTACAGACGTATTGACATTCTCAGCAAATACCAGTAAGGTCTCCATCTGATGCTGAACTTATACTCCTCATCACCCGTTCTATTTAGCGCGGCCTTATGTAAATCCCTACACAGGTCTGGGTTGATGAGCAGTCGTCATTTCCAGGAGCTAGGAAAAGCCCTGTTCTGCATGTCTAAAAGCTTAGAGATTTACGCTCTACCAACGAGAGCCTCCCATCACAAGCCAGCTCTCATGTAACACCAACCAGCGTGACAGCAGACACGTCTTCTGTATTCATCCTCATTCGAGCGCCTGCTCCATCCAAGTCGTCCTTGTGGATATCTGTAGATTCAGCCCACCTGTTTAAAACATACACCAACTGTATTGGTACTTTTATGTTGAAAATACGAGGGCATTTTCAAGGGGCGAACATTTCATACTATTTCTTATTGCACGTAGAGTACACATTGTGTACATATAGTATGCGCGTGAGCTCCTCTGAGTGTCAGATAAGGGGTACCAGTTGATGTGAGTATTCGGCTGGTCTCTAAGCAGCTGTGCAGTGTGTAAGATTAAGGCTCCGCTCTCAACGTCGATAAGACCAAGATGTGTAAACAGTTATGCTACGAGGAATGTCCATACATCCGTCACAGCGATAAGTTATCTTTTATTTTCGGCTAATAGAAAGTTGTGAAACGACATTGGACATATGGCATAAGGCTCACCTCACTGGTTCATTTGACGTCATTGTTTTGGAATATTTTATGATTGTACAGATTCACACACAAATATACATAAATACACAAACCCATCCCCAACTTTACATTTAATTTCAAAGCACAGCTCAGGGCTGTACACCAAAGTGAACACCAGGTTATGCATACAAAAAGGCACCCAAAGCTTTATTAAGCAGAAATTATTTCATGCATGTCTTGCAATGCTATCACAAGGTGACAAGGCTAACACCTACCACCATTGTGTGCTCTCATAGTTATTCTTTATTTATTCTTACGATGAGAGTGATGAGGTCTGACTTGGATAAGTAGTCCTATACTTACCCTGAAACAGCCCTTTAATCGCAAGCTACGTCAGGTAGGGTGGGGGGGGGGGCGTGGGGGTTGAGACCCTTCAAACGGTAGTCAGTCGCGCCCGAGGCGAACAGCCCTGTGACGCAGGGGGAGAATGATGGCCTATTAACATGTAATGGCTTGTTAGGCTAATCCACCATCCCATTTGAAAGTGTTTAACTGTGTTTTCTCTCTGCCAGGAGTTCAGGGTGTAACACCTGGGCACAAGGTTGGCCCCGGGAACAGAGCCCAGAGATAAAAGGCCAAGCTGGAGAGTCTGATATTTGAAAAGCGGTTAAAGTTGTTCTTGGAAAGAATACAAGGTTAAAGTCAACTTTGGATAATTGATGATCTCTCTTGGCAACCCTTTTTCATTTATGCCCTGGATGAATAGTTCTCACACATTGATATTGTTATCGAACTGCCCTGGTAGATTTATATGGAGAGACATCTCTGCGATCGATTGAGCCATTAAAGGGTACGCACGCTCGAGGCTGACTGCCACAGCGTTGACTGCTGTTTTCCTGCTGTGTTGGCTTAATCTTTCACGATGTGAATGAGACAAAAACGCCACTAGCCAGTGAGGCTCAGACATACATGGAAGACCAGGGGGTCTTGCTGCAGCAATTCCATCACCCACATTTACGCTTATCTCTGGTCTGCTCACACTGTCACAATGAAGCTCCCTTAAATAGTTAAACAGGCTGTGCAAACCAACTAGGGTGGTTGCCTAATCACGCAAATGTGTCTGGCTTGCATTATCGATGACATGGTCGGTTCTCACAAGTTGCAACCCAACTGCTACTAAGTGCTGTGGAGTCTAGATGGGAGCAGGATGCATCAGCAGAACCCTTTTTCAGAGGTTACGAAACACAGGGGGGGTTTCTTGGGGGATTGTTTTTGCACACTAAATTGTTTGTTAAGATCCCTTGTAAGCAACAGTGATTGGTGGATGTTTAAAACAACACGCTCATGCCCCCTTGCTATGTTTGCCATGTGTAGTGTTTACATGTGTCGGTGCCTACCTCATCAGCACCAATCACTCTTCGCCGTTTCCCTCGCAGCCCCCTCTCACTCGGCTTCTTGAGACACCGCTGACAGACACCGAGGAAAGATGAAAGAGCGGCCGGACAGCATTTCATCCTCGTGTTTATGAGCACGTCGCGGATCAATCAAACAGTCCTTCACCTTGTTTACACGGCCCCGGCCCGTAATCACGCCCATCAGCCGATATGTCAACCCAAACTCCTCTCTCTCAAAGCATTCT